>NC_065589.1:60961102-61269917 GCF_024542745.1 Macaca thibetana thibetana
TGGGATTATTAATAGAATCTGAGAAAATGAAAAAAGACTGCTCTACACAGAAACCACACACACACACAAAATACTGCTGGGAAGTATTATTTGCTAGAAGAGCCCAAGCACACCCTGGGACTAAGAGAGATGGAGGGATCCCAGCAAACCCCAAAATGACACTCCAAGGTATGACACGGAAGACGGAAGACAGGCAGCAATCCAGAGACCAGTGGAGTGAGGGGGAGCAAATGCACACTAGCTATAAGGAATCCATGCCAGAAACTCTGCCAAGGAAGAAAACGACTTCAACATCTGAGTTCTGGCAGTTCCATGGACAAGGAAAAGAGAGAAAAGTGGCTTAGAACTCAATACTGCTATTTTAAAACAATTGTTTGTGGTTACCTAATTCTCTTTTTTTTTTAATGTGTGGGTAGAAAATCTTGTATTCTATTTGTGTAGTGAGGTAATACTTTTGAATACATTACTATGCTTTTCTTTTTGGCACTTCCTCGTATCTTTTTAAAATGTTATGCCTATTCAGTTACAGATATTCATTACTTCTGGGAAGAATAAGATTATTATAGTTAGAATAGATAAAGTTTTTAGAGTTTGGCTTTTTGCTTTCAAAAACAGATCCCTCAAATTAATTTCAGCAAGAACAGTCTGAAATTTATTTTTAATTCAAGAGGCAGGCAAGAGATAGAGATACACAGTTTGTTTTGTTTTGTTTTTTTGTTTTAAAAATTCTATAATTTTTCCTTTCAATATCAAGAAACAAAGCCTGGAAGGCTGAGAAAATTATTTTACTAAAAATCTTTAAATATAAATGACACAGGAAATGACATGAGAACAGTCTTCCAGCCCAAAGAAAGAAAACAAAAACTAACAAACCTTCTTAGGTATGAAAAGAATCTTGAAAGTGAGCAGAGCAGGTAAGTGAGTCATAGGTGAGTTTACAGAGAGGCCCCTGCCCTGCTTCCAACTCAGGTAGGAAGAAGGGTAGGTTGGACAGTAAGCTGCATGACAAAAGTGCCCGAATAGCTCTGAACTGTGGGCAGAAACAACTTTTCTTCACTCTGGGCCTGGAATTCTAACTGAAAGCAGCCTCAAAGTATACTAGACTAGGGTGTGCACCATATAATGGAGATAGCATAGGGCTTATTTAAATACAGAAGACCTATCACAGTGCTTGTGTTCCAGTAACCCTTATTTTACTTAATAATGGCTCCAAAGTGCAAGAGTAGTGATGCTGGCTATTGGATATGCCAAAGAGGAGCCATAAAGTGCATCCTTTAAGTGAAAAGGTGAAAGTTCTTGACTTTAAAAAAAGGCACAAATTATATGCTGAAGTTGCTAAGATCTACATTAAAAATGAATTTTCTGTCCATGTAAGTGGGAAGGAAAAAGAACTTTTGCGCTCATTTTGCTGTCTCACTTCAAATTGTGAAAGTTGTTACCACAGTGTGTGATAAGTGTTTAGCTAAAAGACATGAAATGTGTGTGCAGAAGACATGAACAGAAATGTGTTCTGACTGACAGCAATCAGGTTCCTACCTATTCACAATTTTAGGCATCTACTAGGAGTCTTGGAATATATCCCCTGAGGATAAATGGGAACTACTGTATTAGGAAGAAAATCTTTAACGTAGCCGGAGTTGAAGGGTAGGCAGTGGAACTGGCATTATTTATGTCTTATGTCACTACATCTTGAGACGTTCCTAGAGAGTAGTTACACCACTTCAAAACCTTACATGAAACAATGGTGTCCTCATTTAGAAAGCATCTCTTTTACACCTCTACAATATTCAAATTGGAGTTAGAGGTCACACTATTCTGACTAAAGTCAAAAAGCGTTTTTCAGCATCAGAACAATTTACACAAAAGTAACCTTGTCACTTCACCACATCATCATTCACAGATTTTGTTTTCTTTTGTAATTTAAAATTGAATAATGTTATTTCTTATGATTAAACTTTTAGTACTTTTAGAGTATTTGATTTAATACTTTGTTTTTCTAAATTTTTTGTTGGTTTATAATAAAATGATAGTGTTTGGCATTTACATATTTATAAATTATGATTTAAATTATATTTTGTAATATATTAATACACTTGGTATTTAAAATTCATTAAGCCTTTAGTTTCATTAACCATTTTATTTTAAGACTTCTGAATGCACTTAAAATTTTTTAAAATCAATACTGGTTCACAGTTTTGCACGAAATAAATGCCAAAATAATTGATATTACAATGTACCGCCTTATTGGAATCATAAATCAGAAGAAACGACCCTGTACTTCCCAGTTTGAGAGAAAATATAATTAATTACATCAGCACATTAAAAGGGAAAATCCCAAAGTTGAAAACAGACAACAGGTTGATTCTTCAAGAGCATATAGCTTTGTTTCAACTTACTGTTTTCTGTTAATTAAAGTATATTACAATTCTAAAAAAGGAAATGTTAATTTGTAGAAACCTGACAGAAATTCAAATAATTTTTGTTCAATAACATTTCAAATTAATTTTGCTCTGTAGAGATATAAGTAAGTTCTTTCTGATAGAAAAGAGTAAAACCCAAAATTTTAAATTTTAAGGTAATGATCTTATTTCAGTATTTTTTCCGAGTACTATAATATTTCTGCTTGACCTGTGCATTTTGCAATTAGCTTTATTATCCCTCTAGTTTCCTTGGTTATTAATTCAGTCTTCTACATTTGTTGATTTTATATTTGAGTCATGTTTTTAATTTTTTGAAATTTATACTTTGATAAGCACCAAATACAAATGGACATGATAAGCAAGTTCAGTTTAAGGGAAATAAAAAAATTCCATTTCTGCATATTCAATTCACATTGAATGAATTAAATACCCATCTCATTTGTGTTGTAGGATCAGTCAAACAGCATAGGATCAACAGATTTTCACCAGATGAGAGTCCCTCTTTGTGTACTATTCCTTGGGCTTTTCCCCAAAGAGTGTCTAAACACTGGGCACAGTTTCACTACCTGATCCCCGAGAAAAGTACTGTAGCCCACCCCTGACCTCTCATCCATGATTTTGTTTTTTGCAATTTGAGTTACCTGTGGTAAATGGTGATTCACAACTATTTAATGGAAAATTCCAGAAATAATTAATGGTGATTCACAACTATTAAATGGAAAATTCCAGAAATAATTAACAAGTTTTAAATTGTGTGCCATTCTGAGGAGCATGGGGAAATCTCAAGATGTTTCTCTCTGTCCTGCCCGCCATGTGAACCACCCCTTTGCACAGAGTATCCACGCTGTACATGCTGCCTGCCCGTTAGTCATTGACATTATCTGCTCCTGACATCCAACCATCAACATTGTCATGGCTCCATGATGCAAGATCACCCAAAAGCAGATGATCCAAATGTAGCCTACCTCTACGTCAGAGTGCCTACATCATTCATCTCATTTCATCTCATCATGTAGCCATTTGTCATCTCACGTCATCACAAGAATGGTGAGTACAGTAAGATATTTGGGAGAGAGATCCTATTCACATAATTTTTACTGCAGTGTATTGGTACAATTGTTCTATTTTATTATTGGTTATCATTGTTAACCTCTTCCTTACCTAATTTGTAAACTAAACTTTAACATAGGTATCTAAGTACAGGAAAAAGCATAGCACATAGGGGGTTCAGTACTATCTGGGATTTCAGGCATCTTCAAAACCTCTTGGATCATATGCCCCATGCATAAAGGGGAGGATGCTGTGCACAGATCTTTTTCAATGTATGTTTATCACTAATGATCATTTTAGGAAAGCAGATGGACATTAAAAACCAAACAATCATGGAAAAACTACACATTTAAGAAATCCCCTAAATTCTTTTGGCCCTTGTCTTTTGTCTAAAGTCCCTAACTTCCTTCTAATCCAGTGACAGGAAGTTCTATTAGATTGTTTACTTTTAAATGAACTTTGAGGTTCACAAAAGTTCGTCCCTTCATCTCCCTGAGAACTATCTTATACAAAGGGTGTGTGGTCTTCTCTCTACAGGAAGTTCTTTTTCTCTAAGAGTAATCTGAGTTGAACAGCGAGTGTCTCATCTGAGAATACCCAGCCTGTACCATACTTGGTTCTCCAGGGACCCTGCCATATAAAGGTTGTTGTTGCTGCCTGGTGGTGCTGGTGGCGGTGGTTTTTCTCAACTAACAGTCAAAAGACAAAGGTCAGAGTGGAGTACTGTGGAGCGCCTAGTTTAGAACAGCAGCCTATTTTCCTTTGGTATTAGGAAATCAGTCCTGCATCACAACCCTGAGGCAAGCGATTTTAAGGCTTGGCCTTTGTATTCTAAATAGAGTGAGCAAAATACTAGGAAAACAAACATAAATTAATATGAAAAAAGTTATCCTGCTATAGTAAATCAGAAATGAAGACCTGATGTTCACTCTGTTATTCGGTACAAAAATTGACTAATTAAATGATAAGGAACTAAAAAGTTAGATTCCACCATCAATCAACATTAGGTCTTTAGTTAATAATTGGAGCAAATTGGGTTTGTTTCTTTGTAAGTAAATAACTTTGAATCCAGCAAAACGGACTGGTTGTTCAAACAGTAGAAAGCCACTTGTATAGAACATCCATAGAATTGTTAACTCACAGTGACAAATTCCATGCATGTCCCTATGAAGCTTGGGAAACACAAACAAGGAAAGCTCATTCACATTTTTAGGTTTTCATAAACAAAGATGACAAAGAAAAAGATGGGCTGCTGATGTTTTTCCATTTCATCTTGTGAACACTTCACTCTGGAAATTATCAGCAGGGCTAAGGTCTTTGGGTTTGCCATAATAAGATTGTTTCATGAGGAATGTAGTTCAACTGGTACTTAGTTACTCTTGACACTGCAAATGCATACTGAACAGGGAGAGACATACTTCACACAAGGTCCGAAACAATTCCAAATATGTACCTGCTGCAACACCATCTTCCAGTCCCCAAATGTCAAATGCAAAAGGAAATGTTCCAGATGTATTTAGGCTCCACTTCACCTCCTCAAACTCAACATCATTGAAGTGAATAATAGAAAACACAGAATAATCCTTCATCACTATTCAAACAGGATTCTGCCAATATTTACTGTTTCTACCAACCACATTTGGTAAGATATGTGCTTCCTACTTTATTTGCCATAATCTTTGAACTGTTCCTAATCTAAGCAGTTAAAACGGTTACCTCCTTGTTCTGAGATTTATGGCCAAAGATACTTATGTAATCTTCCAACTATACCATATTTAGCAAAACAATATAATCTATATATAAACAATATAGTTTTCATGATCATCAAAAAGAGTACTACTGTGGTAAAGAAACATAATATTGTTCTTTTCTGGCAAAAGCAGCATACATCTGTTCTGAGGCATTAGATGTAGTCCTGGCCGATGCATTTTAAGAAATACAAAATAAAGCCAGAAAATAGATACAAGGGAATCATAAACTGTAAAGGGGTTGGAAGAGACCTCATTCTGAAAGAAAAACAAAGTCTAGTGTTTTTCAATCTGAGTCAGAGTGACAGTTTATTTGAAGCCCTTAAAACCTACTAAAGTGATGGATTGGAAACAACATCTTGTTCTTCAAATCCCAGTCATATTAGAAATAAGAAATGCCCTTTGAAGACAGAAACATGAAGATTTAAGACACATAGAGGAGAATGATTTACCTCAGCATGGCAATGCATAATCTGATGCTACAAAACAGTAGTGTGAGATGGCCTGCTTCCAAACTCTAAACATTTGAAGATCCAAAGCCCTCTTTGTTTTATATTGTTTCCTCTACCTTTAGCTCAAGTTAATAAATTCTTTAAAAATCCTTGTAGATTTCTGTGTATTAATTGATAATCAACTCCATTAGACAAAAACCAAATTTGCAAAGCTCTTCAAGATAAGCCCTTATCTATTTGTGGTTTTCTTGAGACTGTTATGGGAATATATCCTTAGGAGTCTGGCGCTCTTGAGCACCCAGTTATTTAACAGAGAAGAGGTGGCCAGACAGGCCTTAAGATCCATAAAAGTACCTTTTTCTGTTTGAAATGTTTTGTGAGCCACTCTCTTAAATCTTTCTTAAGTATTGACAAAGAATCTTATGGATCCACACTTGATTTTATCTTTTCCAGAGCCATTTTTAATTTGGTAATTGTTTTTAGAGGATCTGGGTATAAAACACAATTTTATTTCAAACCTGGCAAATTCTGACTCTTTTACATTTAAAAGCTATTTTTAGCTCATCTCTCTTGTCTCACATTTTATCATAGGTGATTAAAAAAAATCAGGTGGCATTTTGAATATTCTGCCTGGAAATCTTAACTAGATAATTGAGTTTAGCAGGTTTATTTCCTCTTTGACACATTACCACAGATGATTATGTTGGCAAACTCTGTGCCATCACCCAACAAGGATTCCCATTCTTTTACCTCCCAATACCATTGTCCTCACTTTCCTTTAAACCTTCACTGAGAACCTCCTCAAGGTCTTTCAGGTTTCCACTAACACTCTACTTGAAAGCCTTTGGTTTTCACTAGGCATCTCTTCAAAGCCCTTCCAGTTGCTTCCCACAGTCCAGGCCCAAAGCCAATGCCAAATATAGGGTTTTGTTATGGCAGCATCCTACTTCTAGATACTAAAATTTGTAACAGATATCTCTGGGGACATAAAGTATCCTGAAAGTTTAGTGTCTTGAAGCAACAGCAATCATTCATTTTGTTCATGAATCCACAATTCAGGCAGGGCTTAACAGTGAAAACTTGTTTCAACTCAACATGATATCACCTGGGGTGGCTTGATTAGGGCTGGAGAATCCACGTTCATCATAACTTTCTCAAGTGATTGGCGATTTGGTGCTGTCTGTTGGCTGGGAGTTCCCCCAGGGCCAAAGGCCAGAAGCTTCTGTCTGCCTCCATTTAGGCCTCTTCCCAAGCTTCTTGGTCTTCCTGACAGTATGGTTGCTGGGTTACAAGAGCAAGAATTCAGAGAATCAGATAAAAGTGCATGGCATTTTTCATGTTCTAACCTTGAAAGTCACAGGTCATTACCTTCACCACACTCTATTTTTCATATTGTTCAAAAGCAGTCACAGAGACCAACCAGTTGCAAGAGGAGGAAAACATATAGACTACAGTTCTTAATGAGGAAATTGCAAAGTTTAGAAGAGTATTTGGGATAGGAGATATTTTTGGACCTATCTTTAAAAAATATAATCTGCCACATTGAGTAAACAAAGACTTGCATAGAGACATTAATAATTCAGAGGATATATTTTTTATCACTGATGTCAAAATTATGGAAAAGAATTAAACACTCCATAATATAGCTCTTCTTCTTCTCTGACAGTAAACAAAATATATCTAAATGGATTATAGGTCTGACTGAGTTTGGAAATCCTTATGTTCATAAAGTGAACATATTCTTGTAAACCATTATCATACTAAAATTTAAATAATTATATATCTCAATCAAAATAATCTGTTGTTTTTAATAATGGGGCAAAAGTCAATATTTTCCATCTAGTTCAACTCCATTTAACAAATATTTATAGAACACTTACTACATGCCAAACTCTGGGCTGGGTATATGATAGTAAGTAAGACATGTTTCTCTCTTATTATAATTGGGAAAACTAAATGATGAATTGCAATATAGTATAATAAATGAAAAAAATTAAAAGACATGTACATGAAATAAAATAGAATTTTATTTCTATTGAAAATATTGAAAACATTCTATTGAAATTATTTCACATGAAAATAAATAGAATTGGACCACTAACTGACACCATGTACAAAAAGTAACTCAAAAGGAATAAAATACATATATTTAAGAGCTAAAATTACAAAATTCTTAGACAATAACTAAGAGTAAATCTTTATGACCTGGGCTAATCAATGGTTTCTCAGATATGACACCAAAATGCAGATGCAACAAAAGACAGAAATAAATCAATTAAATTTTATCCAAACTAAAAACTTTCAAGCTTCAAAGCACACCATCAAGAAGGTGAAAAGACAACCCACAAAATAAGAGAAAAATGTTGCAAATCCTATATCTAAGGAACTTGCACCTAGGAAACTTAAAGATTTCACATAACTCAATAATAGGAAGACAAATAACTCAATTTATAAACAATGGTTAAAGGATGTAAGCAGACATTTCTCCAAAGAAGATATATAAATGCCCAATAAGTACACAAAAAGATGCTCAACATCATTCAGGGAAATGCACATGAAAATCACAGCGAGCTACCACTTCACACCTACTAGGATGGCTAGAATAAAAAAAGACTGATCATTACAAGTTTAGTAAGGATGTGGGAAAAATTGCAACCCCCATACACTACTGGTGGATGTAGAGTTGTTCAGTCACCTTAGAAGACAATCCTCAGCCGGGTGCGGTGGCTCATACCTGTAATCCCAGCATTTTGGGAGGCCAAGGCGGGTGGATCATGAGGTCAGGAGATCAAGACCATCCTGGACAACATGGTGAAATCCCATCTCTACTGAAAATACAAAAATTAGCTGGGCTTGGTGGCATGTGCCTATAGTCCTAGCTACTTGGGAGGCTGAGGCAGAAGAATCACTTGAACCCGGGAGATGGAGATTGCAGTGAGCCAATATTGTGCCACTGTACTCCAGCCTGGGTGACAGAGCAAGACTCCATTTCAAAAAAAAAAAAAAGACAATCCTCAAAATGTTAAACATAGAGTCATCATATGACTCAGCGAATCCACTCCTAGCTGTCTACACAAAAGGAATGAAAACACATGTCCTTAGAAAAATTGCACATAAATGTTCAAAGCATCATTATTTATAATAAACGAAGAATGGAAAGGACCCAAATGTTTATCAGCTGATAAATAGGTAAACAAACCGAGGGCATATCCATATAATGTGGGCATATCCATATAAGGGAATCTTATTTGGCAACAAAAAAGAACAAAGTACTGAGGTATGCTACAACATGATAAACCTTGCAAACATTATTCTAAGTGAGGAAGCCAGCCAGAAAAAGTCACACATGGTATGATTTCGTTTCTATGAAATGTCCAGAATAGGCAAGTCTATAGAGACACAAAGCAGATTAGTAGCTACCTAGAGCTATGGTGGGTGTAGGTTGAGGAGAAATCAGGAGTGATTGCTAGTGGGTACTGAGAGTTTTAGGGGGTAATGAAAATGGTTTAAAATTAATTGTGATGATGGTTGCAGAACTCTGTAAACATACTAAAGACCATTGATTTGTATGTATTATTAAATGAGTGAATTTTGTGAATATTTCAATAAAGCTAATATGCATCTTCACACACACGTATGTTCACACACACATTTAAATGTATGTTCTAGGTACATTGGAAACACATAAAAAGTGGTGATTTCTGTTTGGTGGGTCACAAAGGGCTTCATGGAGAAATAGATGTTTGACCCATGGGTGGCATTGGAGAAAAAGGAAAGGACTTCCAAGCAGAGAGGGCAAAACTTGCAAATACAGGGAAGCATGGAGCAGCATGGTTACTCAACCGTGCTTCAAGTATGACTGAAGCACAGTTGCATATTGAGGGCTTTGAGAAATGAGGATTGGAGAAAGGACAGGATGCATTTGGTTGGGCACGGTGGCTCACACCTGTAATCCCAGCGCTTTGGGAGGCCGAGACGGGCAGATTGCTTGAGCCCAGGAGCTTGAGATCAGCCTGGGCAACATAGTAAGACCCTATCTCAACAAAATTACAAAAATTAGCTGGGTGTGTTGACATGTGCCTGTGGTCTCAGCTACCTGGGAGGCTGAGATGGATGGATCATCTGAGTCTGGGAGCTTGAGGCTTCAGTGAGCTGTGATTGCACCACTGCACTCCAGCCTGGAAACAGTGAGGCCCCATCTCAAAAAGAAAAAGAAAGGGATGCATTTGGACTTCAACTCAAAACAATGAGACATCCATGGATAACTCTTAGCAATAGGAGTGAGGAGGTGACAGGATCATATTTGCATTTAGAACAATCACTCTAACAAAATTGAAAAACATGGACTACAGGCAAACTCTGGTAGGCAGAAAGGCCCAGGTGGGAAATAGTGCCATAATTCAAGAAGTAAGAGGGTGGAAAGTAAGACATTAACAGTCGGGACAATTGGATATGAAGGAGTTATTATAGAATCTCGGAGCTTGGTGAAAAGAAGCCAATTACCTGGCGTACAATAGATGAAATATATTTGCTAAGTGTAATTGGACCTTAGTGGAACTTTTACTTAGCTATTTCAATAAGGGGAAAATGTAAAAAGTAATCTAAAATGGCTAATGCTTCAGATGGCATGATCTTTGTATATAATATCCCCTTGACGGGAAAGACATTATGTACAGTATAATCTATAAATGTACTTTTATAAAGCCAAATATACAGTTTAGTAACAAAATAACCACGAAACCAGGGGCTTTTTACAGATGTTGTGAAGCTCTCTTTATAGTTGTGTTTATAGATCAGCACCATCAATTAAAAGCCTCTTAACTTTTAGGGAGATAGCTATGAAGTTTCTCACCAGCAACCATAAAAATAGATGGGCTGAGAAGAAGCACTTGCTGCATACAGAATGTTTTTCTAGCATTGTACCAGAATATTTTGGAGATGCCTAAATGTTCCTTGTTTGAATAAGAAACAAAAAGTTGGCAGCGGCCGTCACTTCCCCTAAGTGCCTCTTCTTTTTCTTGCTTGTAATGAAACGACAAGGTCACAAAATACTGATGTCCACACTTCCTGATTCTCGGTCTCTTAAGATACACAAGTCATAGTGAAGTAAGTGTTCCTCTCTCAGCAACCAGCTGACCCAGAGCTGTATGTTCTTCCCTCTAGCAGGAAGATGCTGCCTGTTCCACAGTAGTGTTTTAAAAATTGTTGTCCAATTTTTCTGCAATATCTAGCCATTGAATATTTATTCAACTTTAGATTGTATGTCTTTCAGAATTAAATCAAGTTGAAAATCACTTGGCTATCAAACATCCATTAGAATTCTAATATTCTGAAGAGCAGAATCTTTCAAAAGTAAATATTACAATGAACTCTGGATAGAGTATATTTTATTTGTGATGTTTCTATGTTGATAACAAATCAAACCATTTAATTCTGAGTGCTAGCAAGTATAAATGGCTTAATTTGTTAGAAAGTTTGTTCTCAACTTTTAAAAAACCCATATTCACCAGCTCAGGAAATTTTAAAAGGCTCTTTTCTATAGTTTGTATTTCAAAAGAATATTTTCCAAACAAAAAAATCACAAAACTGAATAAAAATGACATGCCTGTACATATGTGTGTACATTCACACATGCAAATATACACACACAACACATACTCTGATAACTACCGTTGCCCTGCTGAGAATCACTATGCTGGAAGGCTTTTAAAAGCTCTGTTCAGTTGTTCATCAATTAAAAAAATTAAAAATAGAGAAGAGAAACAGGATAATCCTAAGAGAATATTAGTATCAAGGCATTCTTATAAAAAAAAATACTAAAGGGCTACAAATAACCATACTAAAAATGCCAGTTTTCTGAGGCCCCAAATCTAAGTAAATGATACAGGGTGATGCATTTTATCATTGGCAACTATCTAATTAGTGATCCCAATTAATGGTGCCAATTATGTGGATTCTTCAAAATAGTTGGAGAGACTTCTGAAAAATGTACCCCACATTGAACTTTCCCTGAATTAAATAAAGATTAGGCAGGACAAATTACATAATTTTTACATTTAATGGTTTAACATAAAGTTGAAATAAAATCAACTGTATTTTCTCTCATGTTTGACTCAGATAACCAATGCAGTGTATCATCTTGATATTTTAATATACTGCTATATATTTTATATTTTTCTTCTACTGTTATCACCTCTTGCTAATAGCTAATATTTATGGAGCTCTTACCACATACTAGGCAGCTAACTAAATATCCTTGTGCTATTACACTTGTTAATCTCCCCAGTAAACCAAAGAGATAGGTACAATTGTTACTTCTCATTTTACAGGAAGGTGAGACTTAGGTATGAAAGTGGCAATGCTAGGTCTGGGATTGAGGTCTATCTGCCTCTAAATTGGACTCCTCGATGTTTACATTTTTCTACTCCCTTCAGTTATGTATATTTTCAGCACTATTTGCTTTGAAAAAGAAGTGAATACAGATGTCTTTGGTGTTTAGCAGGCTCCGTACACAGACTCAAACCTACAGGTCTGATCCCATCAAGAACTAACTTGTTTTACACAACCTGAAATCTCAAGGGAATTTTTTGAAGGGCAAGAAGAAAAGAGCAGAACGGTAATGCTGAAATTGAGAACACATTATTTAAAAAATACATATTGCTCTGAGAGTACCAGTGGTTAGAATTTTTTCATCGTAGAAGAATTTTTCTCATGAAAAGGTCTAAATTTAGTCTATTAGTAATTCTCCCAACTGCCTCTTCCTCTTTTCCCTTTCCTTTTGTTATTAACTGGAAAGTATAAAGTATTTTAGAGAAACTTGTTTTGCAGCCAGCTTTGCCATGATGCAGCTAATCCATTAACCAAGAAATAATATAAATGGACTGTTAGACACAAATTCAAAACCTGTGGGAGGTTAACCCTGTTTGGGAAAAATGGTCCTAAAATCCTGAGTAATGATTACAACTGTACACTATAATCCATGTACATGTCTGATGATGAGTTAAGTTTCCTTCAATGTTTCTATGCCCCTCTAAAAATAATTTCTGCCATAATATGTATCCAGAATCCAGAGAATCATGGGCCATTTCATTCATTTCTCTTTCCCATTATAGAGCAGAATGGACCAACCAAAGACTTCTAGAGAATTAATAATCTACTCTAAAAAATGGTTTAGGAATATACCTGATGAAATCATGATGTTATTTGCATTCTGCTTTCAGCTTTTTCATGCAACAATTAAAAAATGAATAAGTTGTATCAAAATAAAAATTCACTTTTGTGAATTTTGAAAGACTTGACTCAAATGCTAGTAAAATTAGTAAATTAGTAAATGGTATAATCAGGTCATTAAAAATTGTTGTTAGCTCCTTATACTCAATAGTTGTTTATTAATGTTGGTCGAATGAAACTAATTGTGGTAAGATTTCAGAATAGAAAAATTAGAATATGAATGCTCAATATTTTTCATTAAAATGCATGTCTGGTTCTGAAAGTAGGAGGGGACAGTTTGGTCCCACACTGTGTTCCTACTATGATTCAGCCAAGGTAAATTTGAATGAGTTGATTTAAATGGGGGCATTTTAGCAGAGAGCAAGAGAACTTTCCAGTGTTAGAGGAGAAAAGAGGATAGGAAGGATAGCAAAATGTCTGCCTTAAGTTCTTTTACCCATGGCCAAGTCCCATAGAGATGTGTCTGAAAGCAGAAATGATCAAAGATTCTTTCACAAGGGATTCATGTGAGAAAGCTGGGTTATAAGCAATGCTGCTATGCTGCCAAGGTAGTAAGAGATAATTCAGCAAGAGAAGCACTCCCTCCACTTCCATACAGTATGTTATCATCATAACCTTTGCCAATTGAGGTCCCCAGCAGAAGGGCAGGGGAGCACTGGATCCCTCAACAGAGAGAGCAAGAGAAGAGGAAAGCACTTAGAATTGACCTATTAGGACTGTCATAAAGATGTATGAATAACTCTCAGGGAGCCCCAATATTAATGGATGAGATTTAGGAGAGGAACATATCTTTCAATACATGATGGAAAAAGAGAAAAATATATCTGTCATCATTAATGCATTTCCATTTGTCATCACAGACTAAAGAAGACTGGGTAAACACATCATTTTGTTGAAATGTCTATATTGTACAGATATGGATAGGTTAGGGGAACATCACACACTGGGGCCTGTCGTGGGGTGGGAGGAGGGGGGAGGGAAAGCATTAGGAGATATACCTAATGTAAATGGTGAGTTAATGGGTGCAGCACAGCAACATGGCATATGTATACATATGTAACAAACCTGCACGGTGTGCACATGTACCCTATAACTTAAAGTATAATAATAATAATAAAATAATAACAATGCAAGTCCTTTTTGACTAAACATAAATCAAGACATTCACAACTGAGATTTAACTGATGACCCTGGTGATTCTATCAAGAGCAGTCTCTGCCCAGGCACAGAGTTCTAATAGATATTTGTGAATCTACTCCTCAGATATCTGCTTTATAATACTTCAGGGGCTTTTTTTTCTTTTTTATCTTGGACTGCTGAAATAATAAAATTATTTGAGATGTACTGAAACAAAACCATGAATCATCAGTACATGGATTTACTAAACAACTCAGGAACACGAATAACAAATTAGTGTGCTCTGCAGAGGTGAACTATCATGAATCTCTCTGAAAGGAATGATAAGCTCCTTCAAACTCCAATGGCTATAATAAATGGCTATAAATAAATTCCATATCCCAGATCCGATCTCTTTCTGCAACATCTCTAGACTAAGTCTTTATTGGGTCTCGTTCTGGTTCTTGACTGGTTGACTCTAGAAGCACTCAGATGGTCTTTGCATTTTCTCAACATCCAGTCTACACAATATAAGGACTTACTACTCATTGCCATCAACAGCAATTGGCAATTTTTTTTTTTTTTTTTTTTTTTTTTTTACTGTGATCATTGCTGTCACACAGCCTTCCTTGGCCATTGTACAATTCCACAATGCCTTGGGTGGGCCCTCCTGTGGTCTCCTTTCTATGTGTTTTGCTTACATTTGTTTTTCATTTTGAACTTTGGCTATAATGAAAAGTTTCTTGAAGGAGCCTCTAAGATGACGTCCTCTTGGAGATTAAAATCCTTTTCCTACTTAACAAATTCCTTCCTTTGAAGCATCTAGCAGACAGGTAGTGAAGACCTACTATCCTAAGTCCTTGCTACTAAAGTGCAGTTCATGGCAGCACCATCAACCTCACCTGGGAGCTTTTTGACATGCAGAAATTCAATCCCAGAAGGTAGGACCCAGACCTCAATCAGAATTTTCATTTCTACAAATTCTCAGGTAATTTGATTTGTATGAATAAAGTTTGAGAAGCACTGTCCTAAATGGTATTCCATGACCAGTTTTTTGGTTTCAAAGAACAAAATTTCTTGAAAATTTAAAATCAGTAATTAATGTTCGCCCTTTATATCACAGAAGCATCAGCAGTCTGTTACCAGTCCCTAGTTCAATTGCTTGAAAGAACACAACAAAGTTAAAAAGGTCAGTCCTAGATCTGTAAGTTCATATTCTGTCCTTCCCATTTAATGCTTCGACTTGCTAAAATCTTTTACCTGTCAACTATCTTTATCCATCTTTACTATCACCGTAACAGTTAACTTACTGAGCTGTGCCAAACGCTGTGCTAAGTTCCTTTACATTCTTCTCTAACAACTGTGAAATAGGCACTAATACTACCATCATGGAGTGAGCAAATAAGCTCGTTATTCACAAAAATTTAAGTCTTTCTCCTTTGGGTGTGCAAAAAGACCCTTGTGAGAAAAATGGACTCTGATATTTGTCTGATATGCATTATCTTTTAATGTATTTGTAACTCCCTGCTGAGCACTGACATTCTGTATGCAAGTTATTACTTATGATTTGTGACAGTATTATTTATTATACTGACACTGTATGTAAACTGTTATTTACTCAATATGAGTAATAGAACATCAGTTGTGGAAATAAGAACAAAAACTAAAAGGCCTCATGCAATAGCAATAAGTAGAAGAAACTGAAACTGTATAGGATAGGAACTGTTAATTAGATACGACATTTTAACTTTATACATTTAGAATGCAATTAGAATAAGTGCTAATTAAATGTTTTCAATATTCACAAGTAACTCTAAGTCATGCTTAAAAGCGTAGAACCTCAGCTTCAGTTAAAAGGTGATAGGATGTTTCCTCTTCCTACTTCCTAGAAGTGCTATAATTTCCTTCTTTCCAAGAGAGGAAAAATTCTAGAAGAACATACACTTCATTTTGCTTAATTCCTTCCCTAAGACCACACTCCCATTTGTACAGGTGAAGAACATGGGCAACAGAGCATTTCTCCAGAAACTGCCCAGACTTACTTTCTCTTTACATTCTTTTATATACACTTTACTGCATTCTCATTTTCCTCTGAAAAGGTTGAAGATGGCCAGCTGAGCAAATATTCTACTTTTAAATGTATGAAATTCAACTGAATATATTTAGAGGAAAGAAGTATACTTCAAATCTGAGAATTTTTCAAATGTACTTCAAATCTGAAATGTACTTCAAAATCTGCCTGTTTTTCTCATGGTGTATCATTCACAGCAACTCCAAACATCAAAATCACCATTTGAAGATTCTTCCTCTTCTATGCTTTGTGCAAGTTCTTAGCACAATACGCACAAACTATGAACTTGGCATTTAAAAAAAAATTGCTTTCATCATCATGTACATGGTATTTCAAACTCAATCTATGTATTCTTGGTAATTTTTGCTAATGTCCTTGATTACTTTAAGACTTTACTCAAATCGCATCTCGTTGGTAGGCTTCTCTGACCACCCCAGGCTATAGTCTCTCAAATTATTTTAGTTATTTGTTGACACTTCTAAATGTATCCATAAATTAAAAGATGCCTGGACTTTGTCTTTTTTTCGGGCCCTTTCATTTTTCATTTCCACGTAACAGCTAGCACGGTGGCTTGAACATGATAGCTTTCAAATGTTTAGTACACAATAAAATGGAGAGAAGGAACATAAAACTCTGATAGTTGTGAGACTCCTCTTATTTCATTCATACTATGTAGGTAATTTGCTCATTGTCTCAGCCTATTATTGCAACTGTTATATTTCTAATTTTGATTATCAAAATCTGGGTATCTTGTATTGTCAAAAATTAACTAAAAGGGACTTCAAAACTAAATAGTTAAAATTGATTACTATACTTCTATTAATATGGGGCATTTGGTTGATAGGTGTTATTACTGCTGTTATTGAACAAAGAGTTAAATAGTATTTTAATATCTATTCTTTGTAGTTTAATAGCATAGTTTTAAAAAGTTTTATTTGTCCTCGGATGGTAATTACTATGACCACAGAACTAGATGAGCCAAAGAGGCCTCAATCATGCCCTCTCTCCAGGGTGGTCTAGTGTTAAACAGCATTTTTTAAAGCATTGTCTTCTTAGAGCATCACAGACACTTCCCTAGGAAAAGAGAGTATCACCCTATTGGGTTACATGCTGCAATTCTTTTGGACCTCATTTGTTACCTATCAAATCTAATTCAAAATCTTCATGGTGCAGTTTAAGAAACCACTAAAAACATTTTAGGCAAAATAAATACTTTATTGTTTTAATATACATATTTTTTAGAAATCAGCCTTTGTGTGATATTTCAAACATTTATAAGCCTTTCAGAAATTCTTTCAAAGAACACTGTTAACAACTCAACCACTTTTGATTAAAATATCACACACAAAGAAACACAATAGGAGTTGAAAAAAGTATAAATGCTAGAAGAATAATTCTAATAACATTTGGTGGTTACTTTACACATTTATTTAACACATATAAAACCAAATAGGAAACCGTTTTCCTTTTTTTCATAAAAACAAAGTTTTCACTGGTTAAAACTGAACTAAAATCATTTTATGTATGAGGAGAACAAATCTAAATTACTTCCATTTTGAAAAAACACCAGCTTATTCATTTCTATTCATTCAAGTCATAGGCCCCATTATTTGGATGATACTCTATTTAGTTTAAAAGACAGAAAAAGAAACATCTTCATCTAATAAAGAAGTCTGGACAATGCAGAAAGTAAAAGTACATAGTGTTTAACATAAGGCACATTTCCAAAAGAAAACTACTACATAAGCAATGATAAAATTACATTTGTCTTGGGTAAAGCAACAAGGCTTACAGTGTAAGAACATTAAGTAGTTGTAGGTAACCTCATATAATTCTATCCTACTGCTATTAGTAACCTCTCAAGAATTAAGAGCAACTATATTTTTTACAACAGAACAGTTTTTCTTCTTGGAAGTGACATTAATTAACAGCAGTGGAGGGAAAAATCATTGGTTGCTTCAAGCTCTCAAAAAATGAATCAGTTATTATTGCACAGTAAATACCTCATAGAGGTCAGTGTTTTAAGAAGCTAGTCTGAAGAAATATGTTATTTATAAGTTGGATAAGTCTGGAAGTTTTCAAGTTTTATAATTAATTCTAATAGGGAATCAAATGAAAAATATTGACATACAAATAAATATTAGGCTTTTCAAACTGCTAGAGTTTTTGATAGTTTAGAAAAGAAATAGCAAAGTGCCTAAGATTCTATGTACGTTTTTAAAAAAATATACGGCTGAAGAAATACACATTGTACACTGTATACAGTAGCCCAGCTCAGCAGCAAGTATCTTCTAAAGCACAAGTAACACCTCCACCAGTGCATATCATTGATAATTCCAGTATTACACAGCTAATAGGATCCATGCCAACCTTAAAAAAGAAAGAGAAGTCAGTTTTAAACCTCTTTCAAATACTATTATTAAAAGCTTCTTTAAAGGGGGATGAGAATTTTATGCAAATATATATACCTAGAAACATGATTATCCTGTAATCACTATACATCTTCCTGAGAGTTAATTCTTTTATCCGTGGCTTTAAAAAGATAATTCCTATTAATTGCTTTGTGATATAATTTATTAAAATATTTTCCAATTTCCTACATCTGAAATTGTATATTATACTTTTCAAATTACATTTGTTTCTCATGTTTTATTCAATGAATATTTTTAGTTCTATTCTATTCAACTGTATAATTTCCTTTTGCATTCACCAAAAAGTATTATTAATATATATTATATAAAATGAAATTAGGGCTAAAGCAGGAGGATCGCTTGAGACGAGGAGTTTAAGACTAGCATGGGCAACATAGCAAGACCCCATCTCTACAAAAAAATTTTTTAATGTAATTAGAGCTATGAGATAAAGTGAAAGTAATTCATTTTACTGAGACAGACACATACAACAGTTTTTTTAAATAAATTATGATTAGAAATGAATCTACAGGATATGTTTCTTTAAAAGATAAAAATAATTAGGAAAGATACTTAGAAGTCGTGATTAATTCACAAAATCTTGTTCTTTAAAAATATACATCTGAAATACCATTATAATCAAAGTAAGATTCAGGTTTGAAGGTCCAATTCCAGGATTTATTACTATAATGAAATTTCAGTAAAATGACCCAATAGAAGTAATTCCTTGGAGATTCATATTATGGGATTTGACTTACGCTTCAAATAGGCTTGTGTGAAATTTTCACACTGTAAAATAACATATTACATACATACATACATTCTAAAACTCAAAATTTAACTAGAGGACCAACTGTGTACCAACCTGTGTACTAACAAAACAAAGAATAAAATGCCAATTACTATTTACATTTAGCTCAACAAAGAAATTCAGAAAAATTTACCTATAATTTCCGTTTAATGATTATCTTGCTTAGAATTAGATGCTTTACTTGAAGATACTGCTGCCAAAAGTCCACTTACAATTTCCCGTCTGATTTCCCCAACAATAGACTCTTTAATCTACATTGGAAAAACAGTAAAACAAAAATTTACCAATATGAATGTAATCTATTTTTTTCCTGTTTTGGGGGAAAAAAAACAAATAGAGATTCAATTTCTTAATTTCACCTTCATGTGAATCCCCCTGCAATAGAGAGGGAGTGGGGAATCGAGTCCATCTATCATCCAACCCAGATCAGACTCCGAGGACTGGTCTAGAATCATTCAGCTAACTAGATTACAAATATCACAATTCATAAAGTGAGGACATTAGAAAATGTTATTTCATAAATTAAAAAACTTCTAGTAAATACTTCACCTCAGGTCAAAAAAATAATCTGGAAGGACTTCTTAAATGTTTTTAGTATTATCTAACTTTGTAAGGTAATCAGCAGAGACATAAGTGCTCTCATTGCTGAAAAAATCCTTTAGAGGCAAAATAATATACAATTATATTGCCTGTTTATGCCAACTGACAGCAAGGTATCTAAAGACATATTGTTCTAACATAACACACACATTTTAAATGGGAAGAAGAAATTATCATTTAGTACAATTTATTTTAAAACATAAAAAACATCCTCAAAACAACCATAAACTCTAAAAAAAACCTTTTTCTTTAGTTTCATGGTATCATTGCCACCCGTCTAAGCTTTTGTTTCCCATATACATACGGGGTATGAGGATATACATTTCATTTTATTGTTGGAAAAGGCAACTAGACCTGAGGCAATGACAATTCCATCAGGACTTTCTTCTCCAGATGTCCAAACACTTACATTTACCTATCTCCACCTTTTCTCTCTAATGATACAGCATCACTTTTAAATAGCCCTTTATGAAAGCTATAAATGTGTATTTCCTGAAATAAAGTGATAATGTGTTCCCAAATAAGCACTCGAGATACTCTCGACAAGCTTTTAAAAATTCTACGTTTCCAGTTTCCTGTCAGCCAAATTGATTTATTTCCTAAAATGTTCCTAAGTACATCTCAAACACATCTTACTGTTATCTTTCCAAAAATGGCCCTGTATTAGTCTATCATGCAAAACTGGTACACAATACATAGATTTATACATAGCTATTTAAAGAAACAAAACACTCCTTAGCTACCAACCATCTGTACTGGAATATATTTAAATACAGTAAGCTTTTCACTTTACCTTTTATCAATATTTCTAAACTTTAAACATCATCAAAAGATTCTGAAGCACATAGCACTTCAGATTTACTTTTCAAACAAGTATGTGTTGGATACAAATATTATAAAAACCAGAATCTCTTAGTCACAGTACATAAATAGAAATACAATATACTGAATTACAACCACTGCAAATCTATATTCACAAAACAATGAATATAGTCTTTCCAGTCCTGCTATCAATGCAATATGGCCATTTTATTATATCTCATTATTCTTCATCACTCAAAAAACAAACTAGCCAAACTATATTCTTGACAAACCAGAAATGTGTGTCAAACTTTTTTGGGAGTACAGGCATGACTGGAGTAAAGTATAAAAGAATCTCTACCATCAAGCATGATATAATCTCAATGGACACAAAATGAACACTGTTTCATGAAATATCTTTCTTATTTTTGAGATAGAGTCTTGCTGTGTCACCCAGACCGGAGTGTAGTGGTGCAATCTCGGCTTACTGCAACCTCTGCCTCCCAGGTTCAAGTAATTCTCCTGCCTCAGCCTCCCGAGTAGCTGGGATTACCACCACACCTGGCTAATTTTTGTATTTTTAGTAAAGATGGGGTTTCGTCATGTTGGCCAGGCTGGTCTTGAACTCATGACCTCAGATGATCCGCTCACCTTGGCCTCCCAAAGTGCTGGGATTACAGGCGTGAGCCACCACACCTGTTCAGTTTCATAAAATACTAAAGGAAAAATAATTTATTAATTCATTAATGACATAACAGAAAAAAATCTGGTAAATGAGAGACTAGTGTGGGCTAGAATTCTCAGAGAATGGCAGCTTTTACATGGTATGCCACAACAAAGAAAGAACAATTGCAGATGACAGTGGAGATAGAAAACTCTGTAGCAAGATGGTCTCAAATGAGAGGGGATTATAATGGAGTCTGACTGCCAAGACAGTTCCCTCTAGAGAGCAGAAGGGAATCAGAATAGGAAGGGTGAGGTCAGATGGAAGGTGTACTGTGAGCTCCTTCAGCCAGCAGGTCAGGTCTCATTTATCAGTATATCTCAGCATACAGTAAGAACTCAGTTAAGTGTCTGAATGAATGAATCAAAGAGAGAGTGAGAAAGCTCAAGGGCAAGAGACAGTATCAGATACAGAAAGGAAGACAAAGCAGAAAAACAAGCAAACTATAAATAAAATGGCCCTGAAAATGACACAATGTCTTTAATAATTTATTGAAGGAATAAATGTATGGACAAATAATTTAGTTCTAAAGTCTCCCATGCTATGGAGAGGTTAGAAGGATTAGAATTGAGGAAAATCCCCTGGGATGGATCGTAAAATTACCTTTATGAGCACAATTTCCAAAAAAATGCAGGCTAAATACAGACTACCTGAGATTGAGAAAGGCATGCTTATTGACAATACAAAAAGACTGACTTCAAGTCTTAAGTATGGGGGAATGCATTCACTTATTATGCATCTATTGAGTGCCTACTAAGTGGCAGCTATTACAACAAGTGATCACTAAAAGAAATTTCCATAAGAACACATGAGCAAGCTGTGTATTTATCAAAATACATGGGTAAAACATGTCAGATGTGCTCTAATAAAGATCCCAAAAGGCATGAACCAAGTCTATGAACTCTAATTAACAAAGAACTATCTAAACACAAAGCAATCTATGTTTACTCTTTGACATTTAATTTTGCTGAATTGGCTTCAGTGGGCATGTATTCATTCATCCTATTAAGTAATCTTTTTATTTACACACATTTATACATTTTTAAAGTAACTGCAAACAGTTTCAGGCCACTGATCACATACATCACGGATGACTTGGGCAAATTTTAAGACAGTGTGTACTTTTTTCCTACTATAATGCACATGCAGAAAAGAGGTATCTTTAACATGACAAAAGTTTAGCTATGTAATGAGTGTATTAAATATTTGTCTGCAAAGACTTTCAATGCTGTCCTTCAAAAAAAAGAATTCTACTGTATTAACACATTATAAATGATGAAAATGCTCTTTTTAAAAACTCACTTAATGGTACAATGAAAGAAACAAAGGCCTGACAGATACCATTGTTTTCATGCATCCATGAATGCAGTAAGAAAACTTTCCTGAAAGTGCCTGCCAAACATGCTTAATCCTCACCTGCAAAACTGTTCAACCCAAGATTAAATCTTGCCTTCCTGAATGGTGGCTTTGTTAATGGGATTAGGGGCTCAGATCTGCTAGGAAGACAGAATCTAATTTAATTTTCTTGGTAGTTGTACACCAAGATTAAAAAAAAATTGGAATTTAGTAGAATATTTTTTAGGTAAAAAGTTTACCAATTTGAATGACTGGAATAAAAACCAACCTAAATTTTAAATACTTTATAAACAAACAGAAAACTATTGTAACTAAGAGAATATTAACATAAATTATTTTTTAAATTATAACTGGCATTAAACTAATTTATCTATTAAATGTGCTTTTAAAGTACTTCAAAATAATTTGTTTTCTTAAGTACAACAATACTCCTCTTACACCTTGTTTGATCTATATATATTTTGCTGGGTAGGTCCTTTGTAGGGAGTAAAAGAATAAACGTTAAAACCAACTTCCTCAAGACAATGCCAAATTTAGAACTAAGTAGTTTCTAATTAATGGTTTAAATAAATTCTGAAAAATTCTTTGAACATTTGCCTTGCATGTCAGTTTAAGTGTCTGCAAATTATAAAATCTTCCATATTTAATGAGAGGTTCTTTTAAATGATTAATTCTCTAGGACCAAGGCAGCCTAATGGGAATAACTAAATTTTCTCTATGCTATGTCTTATAAGCCAAAGAATCAATGTTCTAGTCTGAAATGAATACTTTATTCTTAGGAAATCACCTACAGGACGTATCACACCATCAAAATTCTAAAAATGAGGATTCAAGTGTGCATTGAATGGAGTATTTGTGCTAAAAGAGCAATATAAAGTTTTCAAAGAAAACTTTCATACCAAAGCAAGCTAAGGGGAACAAAGACATCACATTTCTAGAAAAAAAAAAGTTACCTTAAAACCTGCTTCCTCAGTTAGCAAATATAGTGTGGAGAAGAATAATTACATAATTTCACTCAAAAACTGATCTTTGATATAAAACATGTAAACAGGAATGGATTATTAATCATAGACACACCTGACTGAGTAGGGTGAATGCTGAGTTTGCTAAACGTTAGGCAGCCACAACCAACTTACAAAAATAATTACATTTGTAGGAAAAATAAATCTATAGATTTAAGACCTTTTAAACATTTAGTTGGTAGAGTCATATCATGAAAATAAATTACAGACATGAAGTCTTCTGCTATAATGCTTGTTTTGAAATGTGATTTGTTTCAACATAAATGAAATATTAGAAAACTGTATATATGGCAAATTTCACATTTGCTTATGTACAATTTAGTCCACAGAATACTACAGGTAAACAGAGATAATTGCATTGAGCTGTTTAAACGATCTATTCTATTCCTTCCTATTACCTGATCTCAGTGCAAAAAACATTTATTTTACTAATTTTCTCAACCTTTGAACTTTGACTACTAATCATATGTAATTTTCTTTTGCAGTTCTTTTGGTCATCCATAACTATGGTAATTCTTCAAGTTCTTAAGCTGCTATCACTTAGGGCAAACCCTCTTCTCTTAATATATTTTGATTTTTGAACAAAAAACACCAAACCAAATCAATCTATTTACACTTACTAAAATCACAAAATCATTTTCTCCTATCAATTGAAATTATAAAATACAGTTTCTTTTTTTTTTTTTTTAAAACATGGAGTCTCGCTCTGTTGCCCAGGCTGGAGTGCAATGGCATGATCTTGGCACACTGCAACCTCCACCTCCCAGGTTCAAGAGATTCTCCTGCCCTAGACTCCCAAGTAGCTGGGACTACAGGCACATGCCACCATGCCCGGCTATAAAATGCAGCTTTTAATCTTCGAAGAGATCTAAACTGTAATTCCTCATTTTGTAGATGTGGAAACAAGAGGTCCAAAGAGTATGTTGTATGTTTGAGTCCTTCACACATCTTTTTCACCAAAGTGAACACGGAGAACTGTCATTATTTCACATTACAGTACGAAATTTGCAGAAATGCCATTACAAATATATCTTAATTGACATAAACTTGATCAATAGGACAGCTAATTTAAAAGCTCTGTGAAAATTATTGAATACAGTGAATCAAAAGAACATCCTGTAAATAATTAATATTCAAACAAAATCTCCTCTAACACATACCTCCAAATAAATGAATTAAACACAGATTTTACCCACCTCCCGTATGACTTGCTGCAACTCATCTTGCTCCACATTTTTATGCATTTCCTCAGCAGCTGGCATTAATGGGAGTTTTCCATGCCTTTCTTCCACTTCAGATTTAGGTCCTACAACTTCTGGGGCTTCTTCAGCTGCATCAACTTCCTCAGAACTTTCCAAATCTGGAGGTGTCTGCACAGAGCCTGTTCTAGAAGGAGCTGTTGGCGTTAGGGCCACCGATGCTCGGAATACTTTCTTCCTTGCCACTAATGGGGTTTTGGGTTTGCCCACTGAGGCAGCAGAAGGTACTCCAGTTTTTCTATTAGCATGAGAGGGACCAGAACATACAGAAGATGATTCTGATGTTGCTTGGGAAAAAACAGATTCTGAGCTTTCTCCAGGAGGAATTTCAAATCCCATTTCTCCAAGTCCCAGGCCCAATTCAGACTTCAGGTATGACTGCTCCTGCATCAGTTCAGTGACCTGGAGATCATAAAAAAATGTTATTCTTCTCTCTTGGAATTAAGATTGGTAGCTTAAAAGGTTAAAGTCCTGGTTGTTGTTATTGCCTAAAATCATGTAATTTGTAAAGACATAAATCTATTCCATTAATTTAGTAACTACTCAACTTTATTTGCAAAAATGGTAAGTAAAATGTAAATTCCTATTGAGATGAAGCAACAAAACAGGGAAACAGAATACATAGTGGGATGAAATTTTACTTGTTACCACCAAGGTGTCCAAATCACTTGTAAGGAAGAGTAACTAGTGAAAAATAGTTACTCATAGTGCTTTTGCCCCCAAATGAACCAATCTGTCTAACACAATAAAGTCAGATTTCTGTTAAAAATGTGGTCATGTTACAGCTCTAACTACCTAAAGAACCCAGAATGATACTGTGAAAGCACATTTCTCCTGAAGTGTAAATTAAAAATCAATTTTTTTTTTTTTTGAGATGAAGTCTCACTGTCACCCAGGTTGGAGTGTAATGGCTTGATCTCAGCTCACTGCAACCTCCACCTCCTAGGTTGAAGCGAGTCTCCTGCCTCAGCCTCCCAAGTAGCTGGGATTACAGATACCTGCCACCATGCCCAGCTAATTGTTGCATTTTTAGTAGAGATGACCACCACGTTGGTCAGGCTGGTCTTAAACTCCTGAACTCAGTTGATCCACCTGCCTCAGCCTCCCAAAGTGCTGGGATTACAGGCATGAGCCACCGTACCTGGCCTATTATTTTTTAACGACAGGGTCTTGCTGTGTCACTCAGGCTGGAGTGCAGTGGCACGATCATTAGCTCACTGTAGCCTTGAGCTCCTGGCCTCAAGCGATCCTCCCACCTCAGCCTCCTGAGTACCTGGGACTACAGGCACATATCACCATGCCTGGCTAATTTTTAAATTTTCTGTAGAGAAAGGGTCTTATTTTGTTGACTAGGCTGGTCTCAAACTCCTGGCTTGAAGCAATCCTCCCAACTCAGCCACTTAAATAAAGTGCTGGGATTATAGGCATGAGCCACTGTACATACTTTTTATGGTACATTACCTCCTTTAGTCAGAAAGATAAATCACTATTGCAATTAAGGTGGCTTTCTAGTGGCTTCAGACAGCAATGGACTTTCAAAGGTGAAAGTCACTTCCAATCAACTATAATTTATCAAATTATGTATTTAAAACAAACATATATTTCATCTAAACTAGGGAAACTATGTGTCTGTGAAATGTTATATCATTCCCTTCCCCAGTGATTTAAGAGGAAAGAAGCTTACTGGTTCCATTACATTCAATGGAGAAGGGCATGACAAGTTATCAGCGCTTCTACTGCCACACATTCCCTGAAAAGGTAAGAACAATATATATATATATATATGTGTATGTGTATATATATATACATGCATATATAATTATAATGTACATATATATATTTTCAAATTGCAAGACTTTCAAAATAAAATTAATTGGCTAATTAGTGCCTGGAAGCATCCCTTTATGTCACAAAGGTTACCCTCAAGTGTCACAGATCCCATAAAATGCATTATTGTGAGTTAAAACTGATGCAATATGCAAAGAGGATGTTCTAGTTCTCCCCTGTCACCAACACACACTTCTCAGAATGATAAATCAAAATCATGTTGAAAAGTACATTCATTAGCAATATAAAACATTCTTAGTCTATACTATACATATATGTGAGCTTATACACAAATGTTTATTCTACTTCATTTGTAGTATATACACACATAAGTATATGTGTGTATATTCAGGCCATTTTTTAACAAAATCAAATACATTGTTAAGGTAAAGAATAATAATTCATTACTTCAACATTTCAAAGCAACATATTCTACAACTTCAAAGATATTTGCAAAAATAAGAATACAACTGTTGAAGTTCAAATGTCATGGAAAGAAACATAAGAAGTATGAAAAGTGGTACAAAAAGATACTTCTTTTTATTCTCTTGGATATACATCTATATATTTAGGAAAAAATATATATATATAAAATAAAATATACAGGTACCATTTGATTCCTTTAAAAACAAATGGAAAAGAATCCAAAATAAAGAAAAAGTTTAAAGGGAACGCTTTTTATTTAAAGGCAAGAGAGAAAAAAAAAACTGAGCAAAATACATATCTGTGTTCTCCACAGTTACATGCAACAATTAAAATTTACATTAGTCATATGTTAATTCACTATCATTTTTCCTTTAAAAACACTCAACTTTCATATTAACCCTTATTCTTTCCTATTATTAAAATTTATCATTAAAATGTTTCAACATATTTCTAAATATACTATTTATGACAATTATTACAAACTGTACATTCAACTGGTTTGTGGGAAAGCTCCTTAAACAGTATGCATGCTTTTAATACCATTAAAATAAATAACTTGAAATGAAGGCACAAGTCCTAAATTATTAGAACATTATAAATAAATCTTTGGTGAAAACTCCAACCACCCTCCAGGTAGCATACCATGAGTGCAGAAGAGCGGAAGGGTGAAGGCATGCGCACAGCACGAAGCTGCTCCTCCAGGCCCAGGAGGCGCTCCTCTAGCTGCAGTTCCAGGTCCTGAAGTTCCATTCGGACTGAATTTCTCAAACTCTGGAGCTGATCAACTTCAAACCTATTGGTATGGTGAAGGGCACAAAGTTTGAAAAATGCAGTTTGGAGATTCCTAATCACAAATCTTTCAACAACTACTATATGCTAACAGAAGGTACAGAAATCTCAGGTTCTATAATAATTAGTACAATATCAACTACAATAGGTATATCCACAAGGATATTGGTCTTTCTTCCCCCATCCTCTCACAAATATCTCAAACACTGGAAAACTGGTTACAACCACCCTTAGGATACTGAAGGCACACAAGTTTACTTAGTAAAACACTACCTATGACTATTTTATCTACACTGGTTCACAAAACGGATATAAGGTACATAGCAGTAAAATCAAAACCTAATTTTTAAAAATATAAGTTGAAAAGACTTTGAATGAAAAGCTTTTTCAGGAGTGCTAAGACAAAATGAACTTTCACCTTTCCTCCTCAGTCATATGATGATAAACCATGGTTTGCTGACGCAGCATTGCCAATTCTAAATCCATCATTTGTGTTCTAAACAAATTCAGGCTCCGCCTCATTACCTGGAGCTCCTGAAAAGTATTCTAGAATGCAATAAAACAAAATTACACTTCTAAATTCTACAAATTATTTTGAAACACAAAGATGTAAGTAAGAACTTACTTCATAAAGAGGTAGAACAGATGATTTCTGAGTACTATATGGAGCAGCAGCAAGATCAGGTCCTCTCATCATAGGGTACTTCAAAAAGTAAAAGTAGGATTAAAATCAATGTTAAAGTGAATACTTCCAAATCACTTAAAGGGTTAAAAGGCAGAATGTGGGGCCTACATATTTTTCTCGTTAAGACAAAAGGATCTAAAAAACCTTCATATTGTAAGCAGGAAAAAAGAAATCAGTTCCCAATGACATCTATTACTGCTAGCTGTTCCGGGTATAAGTCAATCTATGAAGGAGGAGGAGGCGAAGGAACATACAGAGTTCACATCTATTTCTTTCAGGACTTTCCTCTGGCCTTGCAAAAGTGAAAAAAAACAAAACAAAATCAAAATGCAAAAATGTAGAAGTCATTGCAAATATCATCATGAGAGTATAGCGATTATTACACTCTCTGGAGAGAGTAGCAAGCAATCGTCGTCGTCTTTCTTAGACATCTGAGCATTTCCCATATGCCACTATTTTAGGCAGTGAGATAACATAAAAGGTATTCCCAGCCTTCAGGTGTTCTCACAGTGTAAGGAAAAATAAACAAAATGTTGTAAAAATTATAATACTGTGGAAGGAGTGCTATGATGGACACACAAAAATTCATATTACATGAACTTTCCCAAAAGTGGTGACACTACTTGAACTGAGCCTTAACAGTAAGTAGGGCTTGATTATGCAAAGAAAGGCAAAGGCTGGGTGATCTAGGTTAAAAAAAAAGTGGCTTGCAGTCCCAGCACTTTGGGAGGCCACAGCAGGAAGATTACTTAAGCCCAGGAGTTCAAGGCTGCAGGGAGCCGTGATCACACCACTGTCTCCAGAACTCCATGTGGGCGACAAACAGAAACTTCATCTTTTTATTAAAAAACAAAACAAAAAAAAACAGCATGTGCAGATATCTAAGAACACACAACTGTTTAGAGCCCTGTGCATAGTCCTCCAGGATGGCTGAAACACACAGCTAAGGAATGAGGCTGGAGAGATAGTCAGAGACCACATCATAGAAAGCATCTGTCCACTAGTTGGGGTGGGGTTGGCATGGGGAGATTTATTAGCTGAGTTATTGCTGGGACATCCAGGAGAGAGAGACCACAGCTGGAGCAGAAGAACAAGGTGGCCTAGAAAGAAAGATGCACCACGGTACTGGTGGACAGGCCCCTGGAAATCCCCAGCTTGACATAATTACAGCTGCAAAGTTAAACATCTCCGTCACAGACAGAACTATATTTTGTAAGGAAGAACAAGAAACACCCACATTCTGAAACTGTCCCCATTCAGAAAACAGGGGACAACTGTCATGAGGATAAAACTTAGTTAGGAGAAGGTATATCTTATTATAACTTGAGAAGTTACACTTTTGATTTTTACTTTCCAAGTGGCTCCCTGTCTATTATGTCACGATAAGAGATTTATTAGATTCATTGTAGGTCTCCTGACTCCTTGTTGAATGCTCTCATGACTATATTACATTGTCATTTTCTTCAATTCTTCAATTGTCTAAACATGATTTGTTCAGAATGTTCACAAAAACGTAAAAGGCAAAACTGAAGACAACTTACTTATTTTCAAAGCTTTTTTGGGAAAATTATTTCCAGTCCACTAACAAATCTGAGAATGACTTTAAAAGTAACAAGACGGCTGGGCGCAGTGGCTCACACCTGTAATCCCAGCACTTTGGGAGGCCGAGATGGGTGGATCACGAGGTCAGGAGATCGAGACCACCCTGGCTAACACAGTGAAACCCCGTCTCTACTGAAAATACAAAAATTAGCCGGGCGTGGTGGTGGGCACCTGTAGTCCCAGCTACATGGGAGGCTGAGGCAGGAGAATGGCGTAAACCCGGGAGGCGGAGCTTGCAGTGAGTGGAGATCACACCACTGCACTCCAGCCTGGGCGACAAAGCGAGACTCCGTCTCCAAAAAAAAAAAAAAAAAGTGACAAGACATACAAAGCATTTTAAATCAAATTCACACTTTACCTGATTTGTTATTTTCTGGTCTGGAGTAGTTCCAGTCTCTGAGTCCAGTGGAAGTAGACTAACTCTGTGCACAGCATCGAGGGTCAGGAGGTGAAGGGGAAAGCTTAGTCAGAGAGCTACGAGCAGAACCAGGAGAACGTGGTGCCACAGAAGCCAACAGGGAGAAAACTTGGAAAAGGAAAAGGTAGTCAACATGTTCAAATGGCAGAGAAAAGGAGAGAAAGAACTTTGAGAGGGAAGATTTTTTAATAATAGAAATGGCTTGACAAAGATTCTAGCCTAAAACAAAGACAATGGATGGTAGACTAAAAATGGGAGGATACTTCATGAGCAAAATCTCTCCTCTCAGAAAGGAGACAGAATTATGAGCAGAGAAATCGACTTTGATCAGGATTAGTTACAGCTTCTCCCTTGAAACAGGAGGGAAGATAGAAAAGGAAGGCAGATGCAGATAAGTTTAGACATGTCAGAAAATAAAGCAGAGGTAGTTCATATTTGATGTGTCTTAGCTTCTCTGTGAATTAAAAAGTGCTCAGAGCAGTAAAAGAAAAAAGCTAATAAAGATAACTTTTTCTCATACCTGTGAAAGATTCTGCAGTGAGTTTCTAATATCGTGTAATACTCTTCGCAACTGCATTTCTATGGCTGAAGGAGGATTCACAGAGCACGCTCGGTAAGGGTAGGTGGCATGTCTATGTGAGTAAGGACACCCGAAAGGGGAAGCAAAAGCGCTACAGGTAGCCCCTGATATGTTGGGAACACTGTGAGTGCTCAGAGTTCTTGTGTGCTCACACAGGGGCCTTTCTTGCCACTCAGAGTGGACGGAGTGAAGGGAGCAGGTAGACTGAGACATTGGTGGTGGAGCAAGCCGGGAACAGGTAGGAGTCCTTCCATGGTGGCACTCCTCCACCCGCGGCGCCTCACTCGGGGGGGCTTCTTCTTTCTTCACAGATGATGGAGAAATGAAAATGGTCGATTTCACTAAAGACTGACCATCATGTTCCATCACCCCCTTTTCCAATTCCTGCTCCTCTTCGGGTGTGTACTTATAGGTGAAGGAAGGTGGGCTGCATCTGGTCTCTTTTCCTGGAGATAGTCGAACATTGACAGAGGACACAACCCTTACTGGGCTCAGTAAGGTGGTTGGTAAAGACTGAGACCTTCTTAGAGGATAGCCAGCTTTTGCAAATAAGTACCTTTGTTTTAACAAATCTTTTGATTTTAGCAGGCTACGCCCTATCCTTTGATTAGACAGAGTGCAAACCTTCATTTGAGCTCTTTGCAAAGCTGTATTAACTCTGTCCACGGAAGAGGGAGGCCCAGCTGTATTTTCAGAGCTCGTATCACTGCATTTAGCTTCAATAGAAGCCAATGATTTCAGAATATGGTGTGTGGTATACTGAGTAAATTCACATTCACTGCTTTTATCCACATCACTATCAGCACTTGCTTCCCTCAGTAGCTCTACCGTCTCTGCTGGAAACAAATCCTCTTCCACTTCAGTAACTTCAGTAACATGATCCCCTGAACTACAGGTGGACTGTTTAGTTCCTGGATTCTCAATGGTCTTGCACTGAGGGAAATCCTGGCTACCTGATTTTCTTTTGTCTGCAACTGCTGCTGCTTTCTCTAGTCCCTTCTGAAGAGGGATGAGAGACTCCTCCTCTGATTCATTAAAATAAGGCTGGTCTTGTGCTGTTGGTGTGGCAAGGTCTTCACCAAGTGACGTAACTGTTGTCTCACTGTCACAACTATCAGCACTACTCCCCATAGCCTGCAAGGACTCCTGAACCTGTGAAAAGAAAACAGGTGGAAAGATGAAGAATATATGTAAGAAGAGTCATTAACAAAATACCAAACCAACACAGTGCTTCTACAATTTCACTGTCTCCACTGCAGTTATGGCCCTGCTGTTGCTCAAAATTGTTTTATTGCCCCTGAGCAGCAACCACATCCCTCCTTCCTTTCACTTTCTCACAAAGACTATTTCAGAACTTCACTGTTTTCCTAAAATTCCCTTTCCAACAACCTCCCCCTTTCCTTTCAATACCACACACTGACTCATAGAGAAAATGGACAAACATTTCCTAATGTTCTTCCCCAACATCTATAAACTTCCTTGTATCTTTCCCCATCATTCCTTCCTTCTCTCCTTTCTGAAAGGAAACTCAAAGCGAATCCCTCCAATTTGGGTTCCTGATCAATATCCTCTCCAAGAGCAGGGTATCTCTCCACTTTCATCTCGGATTTTTCTGAATCAATTCTTCTCTTACAGTTCTTTCCCTAAGCTGAATACCTTCCCCAAGTCATTCCCTGTTATTATAAAAAGACAAAAAGACCCCTCACTCTTAAGCTATCATTCATATTTGAAAAAGTCAACATTCCTATCTTTTCTTCCATACCTTCTGAAAGTTTCTCCTCCATCTCCCAGTGTTTCTGTTCACTTATTCTTTCTCAGTGACCTTAGATATGCCTCTTGTCTGTTTACCCCTTAAATGCTATGTTCCTAAAAGCTCTTTGGGAGTTTTCTCATCCCGATTTTCTTTAGCATTTGCTTAAAAATGTTTCAAATGCTTCTTGCGTGCATTCTGTGTACTCTACACATAGACTATACGTTTCTTGAGGATAAAGATGTGCCTGTTCTCTGGGTTATCTCACACAGCCTAGTGTAAAAATCAGTATAACACTCAGCAAGCTATAGGTTCACAATTAATGTCAGTTATTAAATAGGCAAAACAATTACTGTAAAATACTGAAATACAATGATGGTTAAAAAAATAAGAAAAACAACAGACAAAACAAATTAATGATCACAATAATCTCTGTTTACTGGTGGTCCAAAAATTAAGGGTAAGACAGATATTTTAAAAAAATATTCAGAGAGAAGAATTAATGAAATCTAAAATTTATAGTCAAATGCTTAGATAACATCTCCATGACAGGAGTTTTGTTCTGTCACTTGAAAAATAAAGATGACACAGACTCAATATTAAAATATATAGTAATAGAAAAATTACCTTAAAATGAGGAAGTTAATCATAGTGCCTATTAGAACAGAAAATTTTACCTGAAGATGATTAAGGGATAGGCAGTCTGTAGAATCTTCAGCAAAACCACTGCTATCGGAATGCTGACTTGCAGTACGTAATAGATGATCTATGAATAAAAAAAGTGGCTATAAAAAAACTGCCAAATAAGACTTTACAGAGAGCAATATTACTACAGATATGATTCCCAGCAGATATAAGACACACAATATTTGAATGCTTCTTAGAAAAGTATGCATTACTTATGCAAAATTATGGCTTCAAAGTATAGGAGGTAACTCAAATTCAAACAAAAATTGTATCAGATCTTCTATCAGAATCTCTCAGTATTCGCTCATTATTTAAGCTCTAATTATAATCTATTTTGGTAAATCCAATCAATGTCTTATCCTTGAAGGAAAACTGGATGAAGTAAAAGATGGCTCTAATAAAAACACAAGTCCCAAAGTAAATTATTTCCATTATGTAAATATGTAAAGATATTTAGGAGGTAAATTTAGAAGTTCAAATAGAGAGTATAGTGTGTAAAGATTTCTATTATCTTCTCTATTTAAAAAATACAATTAGGGCTGGGCATGGTGGCTCACGCCTGTAAGCCCAGCACTTTGCCAGGCCGAGGCGGATGGATCACGCTCAGGAGATCGAGACCATCCTGGCTAACATAGTGAAACCCCATCTCTACTAAAAACACAAAAAATTAGCCGGGCATGGTGGCGGGCGCCTGTAGTCTCAGCTACTCGGGAGGCTGAGGCAGGAGAAGGGTGTGAACCTGGGAGGCGGAGCTTGCAGTCAGCCAAGATTGCGCCACTGTACTCCGGCCTGTACGACAGAGCAAGACTCCGTCTCACAAAAAAAAAAAAAAAAAAAAAAAACCCACAATAAAGGCTAGTACATTAAATAATCTGAAATGCAAGCACGCTTAAATGTCTCTGGTGTTTTATGATGTTTTAAATGACGCAAATGTGTAAGGTATGAAACAATTATTTCATAACAATTACATAAAACTCAACCAAATAGGTTCAACTACAACACAATATTGTTAACCTTATAAAATCTTTCTGCTTATTTTTCTGCCTCGAAATTCTAATTCCTGGTTGGTGTGACCTATAAATAATGTTTTACACACGTAAAAAGGCCAACTAAGCATAGTAAGTATGTTCACATTCCACCCACACTACAACTACCACAATGGGAGAGACTGTACAGTTCTTCATTCATCAAGGCAGAAGCTTCAAGAGACAGCAAAGTTCTGCAGAACTTCAAAAGCAAAGGGCTAAAGTGTATTTGCCAAAACCATATTAATTTAAGATATGAATCACATAGAAAAAGAGCCAGATAATATCATTAAATAAAATTTAAAATCTATTAAAGTCAACTTGGTTTGAAAAACACCCCACTGTAGACTCAGTTTCCATGGAATAATATTTTCTCATTAAAAATTTAGAATAATTCTGTAATATCACTTTGATAGTAACAAGACTGCAAAATGAAATATAAGGAATTATTCCATATCCTTGATAAGCCTAGGTAATTGGAATACTTGTGAAACTAAACTGCAATAAGCTGTTACCGCCAGTACTGATAAGGCAATATATTACTTGGTAAAATGATTAACATCTTATGCTATAGCAGTTATCACTATAATTATGTATTTTCATGTCTTTAGATTGTGGGCCTTCTGAAGGCAGAAACTATTCTTCTTTGTATCCCAGTACCTAGAATAAGCTGACAATAAATGTTTGCTGAGTCAATCAATGATACCTATTTTCTTAAAGCAACAAAAGAATAATGCAGTCATTTAAATGATTTAGAAGTGAAACTGTCTATCTGGCTGGGCAGGGTCAGGTGTCTGAGAGCACAGGGAAATATTCAGAGAGAAAGCAGCCAGAGTGAGCAGCTCTGACTGGTTCTCTCGGCTAAGGTCTGTTTTATCTGCAAGAGAGTACAGTCTGTGCCAAGTTCACCTCACAGTTGTTAAGCCCTAAGTACACACAGTTTAAGGTCATAAAGTATGTAGACTGCTTAGACTTCAGAGCAGTTTTGGGGCAATGGGTAAAACAAGGAGGCCTGGGTTCAAGTTCTTGCTGTGTTCCTCATCATAAGCAATAGCTTTTCTCCTCTGTAAAATGAGATAATTATAATTCTTCTATCTATCTCACAGGGCTACTTCAGAAACTAAGTAGAATGTAGGGGAAACTATTTTGTAAACCATAAATCACAATCTAGGTTCTTCAGTCAGGCATTTCTGTTTCCAAAAACACAGTTCTTAACAGAAAAAGGTGGAACTAAAAAAAAAAGGATTAGATCTCTGTCCTGAAGATACAATATATGATTTCTAATTAAAAACTAGGAAGTTAGAGGAAACATTAAAGTGAGAAAAAAATCTGGAAACTTTGTCTAGTATCATCATAAAGACACCAAACAACTGTCTATCTACTATCTGCTAGACTAAAGAAAATATTGTATGTCCTCTTTAATAAGAAAAATGGTTGAACTTTTCCCAACCTATCTACCGAATGCTAACTTGTAATGTACATTAAGTCATTAAACCTCTCTGGGCTTCAGTATATAAATCTTGGACTGGATTTGAGATTAAGATAATTTTAATTTCAAAAGTCCTATTACCAAACTGCTATATGCATTTGTACTAAACTTTTGAAGCAAATATATTACCACTGTTTCTAACTCTGCAGTTATGATCTAAGATACTTACATGGGATATAGGCTACTTTTCAAAATGATGAAAACACTATGTTGTTCTCTCTTCTCTCTCACGCACACAAACACACAGAACCATTTTACTGTTAATTTATAAAAATCTGACTGAGAAAAGGAAAAAACCCAGATACGAATATAACCCACATCCAATCATCCCTACCACAGGGATCTTGCTCTTAAAACATCTTAAAGTAATTTTATTGTTTTCTTATCCTCCTTTTAATGCATGGCAAGCTGCTTTTTCCAACGTATCCCCTGTGTACCCATTGAAAGCAAAGACTTCTTGATGACCATGAACTCAGTTCAGAAACACGTACATAAATTTGCGAACTTACAAGGGGAAGAAAATTAAATAGTAAAGTTCATTTTGAGTCTAACCAGATCTGCAGTGACCTAGTGAGAGTGCAGTTCTTGTTTCTTAATACCATATTGCAATAAAAGAAAAAAAAAATTATGCAAATTGTCTCCTGTGAAGTAATTTCAGAGATCAGGAGACAACAAACATGTAATTTCCTATTCTAGGAACATACATACGAATCTTTGTTTAAAAAAAAACAGGGTGGTTCAGCATGTGTAAAGTTTCAAAAATAAACAGTCCTACCTTCAGTAGTCATTTTCACCTCTTCCTCTTTCCCTTTCTCTAAAGCTCAAAAGCTTTGTAAATCCAAAGATCAGACATTTTTTTTTTTACTGTTGTTGCAAGTCAGAAGTGAAAGGAACGGATTCAAAGGTTCTTTGGTCAATAATTAATAATTTAAGAGAGGAACAGTATCTACAACCACTCACCTTCAACCCATAGTTTGAATTTAACTAGCTTTAACTATTGCTAAAAAATTGGTGGTTTTTGCTAGAGGAATATTCATGTGTTATACCTAGGAATATATTTATTTATATTTATAAATATGTCACTATATTTATATAGTGAAACACCAAAGACAGATAATACCAGTATATTTTTCAGTCATAACAATGTAAAAGGTACTCCTAATCCATTGCTCTATCACTTCCCAACTGGCTCTTATGCAAAAGTGTAAAATACTTAGAGCACACAAAATTGTGAAATGAGGTCATTCCAGAATAAGCAAACAAATTAGCAAACTAATTTTTTAAAAGTCTTTAAAAAAACACAGAAAAAGTTCTACAACCAAAGAGTAATGAATCATGCCTACCTGTGTTCTTTACCTTTTTACACTCATAAATACTACGGACACTGATAAAACCCCTTTTTCCAAATCAACTAATATTTGATAATGTGCTCAGAACTAGTGGGTACTGGTCCACTTACCCCTTTTTGACTTCGTAAGACCTAGCTGGTAAGTGGCTGGAACGTGAGGAGCTTCTCCCTCCGTACTTTGAACCTAAAGAAGAGTTTTAAGTAGTTAAAACCACATGAATCTAAGGCAAACAAGTATAGCTTCTTGAATAACCATCCATTAAACAAATCAACCTAACTCAAGTGCACTAAAACATTATGTATATTCAAACTTTAAGAAATCTGACCTCAAAATTATTAGAATGCTCCACAACTAAATTTTCTGATCTATTTTCCAATTAACAATAGCACTCAAGTTTGTAGCAAAGAAAAATAACTGATGGAAATCAGTGCATCAGATGTGCACTAGCTTCCATCATTTTACCCTGTAATAGTTAGTTCTTAAATAGTAAAGAACATCCTAGTCAAGTGTGCAAACTAGCCCAACATATGGGTTTTCAACCTTGAGTAAATTTTAATAACTACTTCATTCAAAAAAAAAATGTTGCTATTACATGAAAAACAGATCCATAAGGAAAAATTCTCTAAACGTTCAACTTCAAAGTAGGGTAAATCCCAGGAGAAATACTAATACACTCACTACAGCACATCATGACCAACACACAGTTGAGGTAATTATAAGTCTTGCATCTTTGAGAATGGAACACAGTGCTACCACTGCAGAATTTCTAAATTTCCCCAAACTTTCAGATATCAAAAATTGCTCATGTGTAAGACTGCTTTGTCCTGAAATTCTTTCAAGACATAACTTGGGATCTGTACGTGGAAAAGCAGGTTTCATTACAGAACTAAAATAATGAAAGATATTAACCATAAATCTTCCTTGAAAACACTGTTCAAAAGAACGTATCAAACCCAGTTGTCATTTTGTGCTTTATTTTTCTATCTGCACTAGTACATACTTTAGAAATTTTCAGATTCCTAAATCACCACCTCCAACCCACAAACACTGTCTATTCTGACATAATTAACTCTATGTCAACATTAAATACATGGGGAATGGGGAAGATGCACAATCATTTCTGTCACTTTACTCTGTAATGATTTGTTCTTAAATCATAAAGAACATCCTAGTAAAGCGTGGTAACTAGCTGAACATGTGGGTTTTCAACCTTGAAAACAAAAATTAGAGCACTAACAGTTAACACATTTTAGTGAAAACTCTGGTAGTTTTTAGTTATGAAGCTATTCAAGAATAAGAAATATTCCAAAGGAATAAGAGTGAAATAACCAACATTTTTTTAAAGCCCAAAGGTTAAAGATAGTATTACCCAATTTAAAATTTGCTCTAATTTGTGCTATCTTTGCTCTATATAGCTTCATGAATGCAAGTTTATAAATCTTTTGAAACTGAAAGCACACTGCTCATGCAAAACCATCACCTGTAAATCAGATACATAAAATAGATTCTACTATTCTTTATTATTATGTTAAAATTAGAATTCTTCTTCAAAGGAGCAGACACATGTTCAATAGGAAAACCATTGTCTTATATGCAAGGGAACAATTGCATTTTCTTTTTATATTCAACAAAAGGTCTATTATTAGCTTCTATTCAGGCTCGATCTACTTCAAGTAACTTTCTGTAAAGTAAATATCAACCAGATCAAAAAATTATAATAGAATTCCAATGCCTCTTCATTTATGTTGTAGGAATACTGGCTTAGGCATGGCATTAATATACCAAATCTCTCACTGTTATTTTTTAAAAAATTTAATCTATTTATTTATTTTGAGACCAGGTTATGAGACTGGATAATCTGTGTATTTTTGGTAGAGCTGGGGTTTCACCATGTTGCCCAGGCTGGGGTCTCAACTCCTGGGCTCAAGTGATCCACCTGCACAGACTGCCAAGTGCTGGGATTACAGGCGTGAGCCATGGCACCCGGCTGCTCACCTATAAACACAGAATTATCATGCATTCTATTTCCTTAGACTTATGAAATTAATCACAAAATAACATGACTTTAATAAACACATATCATCAGTGTACTATTCTTCAAGATGCTACTCTATGGCAAAAACAAATCTACTCTCTCCTTTTACTACAAACTCCATAATTAATTGCAAGAAAGGAGCACTTAAAAAAGCTGAGAGGGTCATATTTTACTAATAAAACTACTAAAGTTGGGATTCTTCTGTTTACTCAGCAAAATCAGAGTACTCACTTGCTGAAGAGAGAAATAGACATGTTAGTGATAACCGGTAAATTTCTTATTTTATTATCGGTCACAATTGTGCAAAAGAAGGCAGTCAAATTTGAGATGGGGTATACCACAGAGAATTATGAAGCAAATATAGAACATAGACTTTAGATTTACGTGACAAGATTTTCCCTATTCAATGGTTTCAAATGATCCGTAGAATTCTGGTCATTTGCTATAAGCAGCCTTTCATAATTAACAAGAATAGCCAAATAAAACTGAATTAGAATGATGGATAATGGGTGTTCATGATACTATTTTCTCTAATCTTCAGTTAAGTTTGAAACTTTTCATAATAAAAGTTTCATAATTAAAAAAAACAAAACAAAACACTAAACCAAAGTGATAAAATTGCTTGGTCTCAATGTTTTGGGATTTAAAGATGTATGAAAAACAGCTTCAGAATAACCCACACATTTGGGTTACTTCATTTAAAAAAGTTTTCATGAAACAATGACTGTATCTTTCTTAATCAATGTTCAGCTAAAATGACAGGCACTCACTTTGGTTTCTTTCTCTTTTTTAAAAAATGTACTTTTTGTTTCAGTGAACCACTTTGGCTTCTTTACAGCTGTCATGTTTACCTTGACTAAGAGGGATCTTCTAAGCACAATACTACTGTATTGTATTCCACAGAACAGCAATACATGGATGTTCTAAATCAAATAACCCTTCCTCTAAAGTTTAAAAAGAGACTGTATAGCTGTTGTCATTGTATAAACATTGTATATCAAAATGGTTTTCAAAGAAAATCAAAACTAGAGCTTTAGAAATTACAATTCTAATTTTTAATGACAGCTCAAAAAATGTCAGAGGAAATCGTTCTTTTTCCAAAGTAGTAGCATGGTGCTGTGCAGCAGATGATGAGTTCTTGTACAACACCTGACCATACCAACATATCCGACCTTTAGCAAGTTGTATATATAGTCAAAAATAAGTCAAATTCAAGTCTCCTCCTCTACCATCCTCCACTGACACCCGCTGTGTTCCTTCCCCCTGTGAAGCACTGATATCAAAGGGAATATTATAGCCCTCAGAAAGATGGTGAAGAACCACTGCTATAAAACAATATCAAATGAGGGAGGGGATGCTTCCTCATTTGTAAAGGGAAGAAACTAGAAAATGAATTAAAATATCTCTTTCCGTACTAGTTTATGATTCTATAAATTACTCGCAAATGTTTATCTTAAACAAATACTCACGAGTTTTACACATACACACAAAAATATCATTTATTTTTACTGTCAGGTAAATCATTTTTTAATAAAAATTAACTTAGGTCTTTTAGGCAAATACCAAATAACAAAACAGTGGTTGATTGGGCTTTAGAGTAGCAGACATCTGTGTGTGTCATGTGTTAGAATTCATATTCTAGGGCGGATTTATCTTCAAAACATATACAGTTAAATTTAAAAGGCCAAAGGAACAATTTAATTATCTGTCAAATATCTGATTGAAGTGGGATTATTTTAACTCAGTCCAATAAACAAAGAAAAATCCTAAAACAGCTAAAAATGAGTAGTGAGGTACATTAGTTAAATCAATAATTAGTATGAAGACAGGATTAGAAACAGTTACTAACACATCAGTAGCTTAAAAAGATTATGTGTATATCCAATAATGGCTATATTTAAATAAAAATTCATTTATAGGCCAAGAAGACCACACAATCAACTGCTTACAGAAACGCTGAGTTAAAAGTTCTCCTTCTTAAGTTTTTCCCTTACACTTAAAAGATGAACATCTGCTTGAGAAGGATCATTTTGGTTTAACATGTGAATCATTCACACTACTAATCTATGGCTTCAGAGTTACGACGACGTATTCAAAATAAGCCATTCAAAAAGAACACAAGAATTAATGAAGCAAGTCATCTGGAAGAATTAGAAATTCAACAATAGGGTTTAATAACTTTTTAAAAATAGTTACAGGCTGGGTGTGGTGGCTCACACCTGTAATCCCAGCACTTTGGGAGGCCAAGGTGCTCAGATCACGAGGTCAGGAGTTTGAGACCAGCCTGGCCAACATAGTGAAACTCCGTCTCTACTAAAAACACAAAAAATTAGCTGGGTATGGTGGTGTGTGCCTGTAATCCCAGCTACTCAGGAGGCTGAGGCAGGAGAATCACGTGAACCCAGCCGGCAGAGGTTGCAGTGAGCCAAGATCGCGCCACTGCACTCCAGCCTGGGCAACAGAGCGAGACTCCGTCTAAAAAAAAAAAAAGAAATATCATTCTAAACATTCACAACTATTTTAAATAGTCTACAAGACACCTTATAAGGCAAGGTGACTTTTGTAGTCAGAAAGTAGTCTCTGGCCTTTACTTTTTCTAACATAAGAAATAGACACTTTCATTGTACCAGGCCAGGATCAGTCTCATCATCTATTTAGCTCTCTTTACATTTAAGTATTTTGTCTCTTTGCTTCTGGTGACTGTGGGATCTTACCTCCTGTCTCAAGATGGATTAGACAGCTTCATGCAGTCAACATGTCAGCAACATTTTCTCCTTCCTAGGTTCCCAAAGCAGCTCATGCTCAGATAATCTTTCTGAGAACTGATTTACTGAGAGAGAGAGAAAGCTCTAACCTACATTTACTCATTGTTTTCACAAGAATAAAATTTCCGTCAAGAATCAAACCTCATGGAAAGAGGTCCAAAAGAAAAATAGTAACAAACTACACTGAATGGGATCTGAAAGTCAGCTTCACTAAGATTGTTCTCTTCATCTGTCAATATGATTCAAATGCTTGGGAGAAGAGGAAATTAAAGTAACACATTATTTCCTTTCTTTATCCATTGTTCTACCAGCTCTCTTTAATGTCCCCTAAGGGATGAAAACACAATTCCAGGAGGTTTTTATCCATATTTTAAATATATCTGAAGATACATTATTTTCTTTAAAATTCCCCATATTTACAATGTAGCTGTGGTCGAGCATAAATACTTTTTTTGAAAAAAAAAAAAATAATAATCTTCCATATTCTTCCACCAATGCATGTAATATTATACTTCAAAAAAATGTTCAAGTCAATGCCACAATACTTTCTTCATTAACCTTTTTTGCCAGTAGAGGGGGCAAAAAACCCCAGACTATCATTAAAGGTTACCTTGTCAAAAAAGTACATCCAGCACTTTCTAAGTGTTTTAAAGACCTTTTGTGTATGGTATCATAAAAAATTTTAAAAACAAACTATAGCTTAGAATTCAGGAATTTTATAAATTAAAAATAAACTTCCTTGACTTCTTTGAAGAGTGACTTACTTGAAAATATGAGTGTTGTTCATTCGGAGTCACCAGCATGAGATTTGCAATTACCTAACATAATTAGTTTAGATCTTTATGCTCTGCTATTGTATTAAACAAGGAAATTAACTGTCATATCTAATTGTCATAGAAGAAGGGCTCTAATGGTAGGCAAAAATTTACACTTTAATTATGAGTGCTGGAACAAGTTTAAGTTTAGACCAAAACAAAGTCAAAAAGGAATCAGAGTGAAATAGAACAAACAGAGATTTTAATGTGTCATCATAGTCATCTTCCACACTCATTATGATGATAAATAAATTATACTAGGAGGTAAGGAGATAGAAGAAATATAAATATATACAAAGAAATAAAAGAAAAACAGCTCAAAAGAAAATGTAAAATATTCCAAGGTGCTGCTCCTACTCCCCTTTTTATTTCACTATTCAGTTGTAATTAAAGTATTAACAGACCACAAAAAAGGCAAAAATCTGTATCAGCAACTGAAATTTCACAATAAATGAAAAATCTTCACTAAAGTGAGGGAAAGAGGGAAGAAGGGAGGGGGAGAGAGAGAAAGAGAGACTCACCTAAGAGGAGATTTATGAGCTGAATCAACTATCTCATTTTCTAATTCCCTAAAATAATGGTGTGTGATGTTAAAACCACTGTGAACTATTACTAAAACTAATCTAATGTAATAAATTACAAAAGACAAATTGTGCATTATATAATTTATAGCCACAACTCTTCATCAGCACACACATGCCTCAGTTTCCTCATGTATAAAATGAGACCACTACTATGTGCCTCATAGACTGCAATGAACAGAGCCAAGAACAGTGCCCAGCACAGGGTAGATGTGCTTGGTAAACATCAGTTTTCCTGCCCCAAGCTATATAATTCCAACACAAAAGTATTCAGCTCCTACTATTCAGAAGCAGTTTTAGCTAAACCTCATTCAAAATAAGTATCTTTAACTTTTCCAACTAAAAATTTATGTTAACTAGCAGGTATATTACTGGACACAAATAAAAAGTAACCAAACATTGGTCTTCTGGGCTTGCAGAAACCCTATTCAGTGGCCTTTCTTTTTTTTTTTTTTTTTTTTTTTTTTTTTTTTTTTTTTTTTTTTTTGACGGAGTCTTGCTCTGTAGCCCAGGCTGGAGTGCAGTGGCCGGATCTCAGCTCACTGCAAGCTCCGCCTCCCGGGTTCACGCCATTCTCCTGCCTCAGCCTCCCGAGTAGCTGGGACTACAGGCGCCCGCCACCGCGCCCGGCTAGTTTTTTGTATTTTTAGTAGAGACGGGGTTTCACCGTGTTAGCCAGGATGGTCTCGATCTCCTGACCTCGTGATCCGCCCGTCTCGGCCTCCCAAAGTGCTGGGATTACAGGCTTGAGCCACCGCGCCCGGCCTCAGTGGCCTTTCAAACCTTCTTCTTCGAGGGTCCCTATCCTTCCCATGCAGGTACATAGTATCTTCATGTTCTTTCCAGTCATATACCAAGACCTATCCCCAAAGCCTTCTTCACATATCCTTACTGCTGAGATATGTCAAGAAAAGCTTGCCCAAAGGCATACAGTCATTCAGTGGCAGACAGAACTCAAACCCCTGTTTGATTTCAAAGCCTGTGTTTCCAACTATTATGCAATATTGCTTTGAATTTAAATATACTCTCTCAGGGCTTTCTTGAGCATCAAAATCTTACCCTTGAGAGAAAAAACAGGCTTAAGGTTCAGATATCAACAAGTGGATGAACATCTGGAGGAGCTAGTGAACTGTCCCATTACCTCAAAATCACATAATCCTGAGACCAATTCTTGGTTTGTGAAACATAAACCTGGAAAGTCAAAATTAGGATAAATTTTTCTAGTATAAATCTATTAGCTACCTCTCATTTTATAAACATTTTTGGTACTTTTTTCCCTAGTTTGCAACTTGAAACCAGTCTCAGTAATTTTTTACTTACCTCTTCCATTTCGAAGGAGTCTTTCTGCTGTGTCATTATATTTCTTATGGATGGTATTGTCAGTGGTGCACATGGCTCTTTTTCAGGTGTGGATATATGGACACTTTTCAGCTCACTGCTATTTTCTAGCTCACTGTGGCTGGATATGTTGAAATCACTATCTAATTTGGATTCTATAATACTAGATTCCTCACCCAGTTGACGCTCATGACTTTGAGTTTCTTTACTTTGTTCATTTTTGGTTTCTTGGTTAAAATTACTATTTGCTTCATCAGAAATTCTATCACTACCAGTGTTCTCTGTAACAGTTACTGAACTACCAGACACTTCTTCTTTAACTGTAGCCAACATAGAAGATGACTCTTTCTTCTTTATAATTTTTTGAGACTTTTGATCGTTTTTATTGCCACTTTCTTCCATCACTGAAACATTTAGAATCTTTCCTTTTTCAACTGATGGAGAAGGACTACTACATTCTCCTTTCTCTGTTTTATCGACGCATAAATTCAGTTTTGAGAGTGTTTTCATTAAACGATTTGCAGTGTTACTTCGAGTTAAAGGTGGAGGTGAGTCTGTCTCCTTGTTAGAGGTCACTGAGGACATACTTCCAATTCTCTGCAGGGGAGTCCCAGAGACTTGGGAATATAAAGAAGAAAATGCATTCGCCACAGTAGTAAGCACTTCAATTTGACGAAAACGGCCTACCAAAAGAAAAAATATTAATTATATGTTTATATTTAATATATACACATACACATATATTAAATGTATATTATTGTTTAGAATTCCAAAAACTACCCTTAGATCACAAAGATTATAAAACTCTCTTTTTTTACTTATCTAACACTTAAACCTTCTCTACATTCACTGGGTGGGAAGAAGGAGCAAGATTTTTACTCTAAGCACTAGAATTTGTATTTTTAAAAAATCAGAAATAAACACAAAGCATAATGGCAACACTGAATAAAACAGAAAGAACTAGCTATTGGATCTACAGCTGTGATTCTATTCTTAAGTCTTGAACTCTATTAAGACTTTCAAAATTCTTCTAAGAAAATGCATGTAAATATATATTTTATACCTAATTTGCGGGGGGAGGGATTTATTAATCTCTTAAAACTGATCCATGAACAATGCAGGGAATCCTATTTTTGGAATCTTTGGCTAACAGAAAGAAAATAAGCAAAGATATGAGTGAAACTGATCAAATCAGCCAGACTAGTTCCTGAAATTAACTGACTTCATTTAAGATTAACAAGACTCCTTCCCTACTTCTTTTCTTCTTGAACAAAAGCGATCTGTAGATAAGAATAAGGTTCTGCAAGTAAGTTATGGTAACACTTGAGTCAAGAATTGGGGAGGAGGGAAAAAATAGGCAAATTAACCACTATAAAGAGTAATAAAATAGCTTAATTTTAACATGTAAAAATGGCTTTTGTGTTGATCAATCTCTTTACTTTCCAGTGCTATTCCTGAAAATTATTAAGGCTTTAAAATAAGACCATCTTGCTGTAGATGCTATAATTTAAGAAAATAATATGCCTAACACTTAAAAACCTTACTTGTTAAAGCATAATTTGGGTTTTCTACTTCCATCCGTTGCATCTGAGCACTCAAAAATACTTTAATATCTATCCCTTTGGCAAAGGATGATGAATTAAAAAATCTGGAAGGAATTTTAGAAGCAATATCTGGTTCATCACGTCCAAATCCAAGATTATAAAGAATTTCTTCAGGATCTTCCTCATAAAGTTCCAACAATTCTGAAACACTACAAAAAAAGGGGGTAAAAAAGGAAACATGAAAATATAAAATAAACTGATAGTCCATATCACATTATAAATGAATACATATTATTGATTTCCTGTGATAAAATCTTTTTTCTCAGCTTCTGCTCTGTAAACCATTATTTATTTTACCATGTTTACACCTGTGTACTAAGGAATAAATAGCCCTTATAAAGGGTTCATTGTCTCAAGTTGCTAGAGTTGCAGAAAAGAGCTAACCCCAAAGAACACATTCAGAGATTCCCTACGTGATTCCTCACCTTATTTTTTTTGTCATTTTAAGAGATTCCCTGTAAAGCAGCTAAAACAAGTAGAGGACAGATGACCAAGAATAAGGAATAAACAGATTAAAGAAGAAATGAAAAGGAACTGAGGGAACTGAGGGACATTTTGTGAAACTTGAGCTTTTCTGCTATCCTTGTCCTAGGAGTGGCAACTGTCCTCGGAGAGACAATAAAGATAACAAGCTGATTTCAGAGAATTGAGGGAGGAGCTTACTTTCAACTTCTCTCCAACCACTTCCACTTAGGAAGGAGGAGGAGTAAGGTTCACAGAGTGTGGATTACACAAAGGTAACTACTCTAATTCTATTGGGAATTAAATATTTAGTATCCCTTCTCTCTCATACCAGTGATAATCTAAGCTTTCTAAGAGTCACTGAAGAAAACAGGAAAGTTAGAGATGGAGCTTCAACAGAGAGACATTTCAATTTGTTTCAGAGAAAATGCTCAGATTCTAATATTATAATTTGGATAATAGTTTAAACTGGATTCCATAGGCACATATACTGATGTATTTTAATATACTCTGTGGGGGGGGTTGTTGCTGTTTTTTGGTTTTTTTTTGAGACAGCATCTCACTCTGTCACCCAAGTTGAAATGGAGTGGCACAATTATAGCTCATGCAGCCTCAACCTCCTGGGTCCCATTTCAGCATTCCAAGTGGCTGTGACTACAGGTGGCCCCCACCATACCCAGCTAATTTTTGCATTTTTTGTAAAAACAGGGTTGTGCCGTTTCACCATATTGCTCAGGCTGGTCTTGAATTCCTGAGCTCAAGCAATCCACCCACCTTGACATTCCAAAGCACTGGGATTACAGGTGTGAGCCACTGTGCCTGACTATACTATATATTTGAAAGATCTTTGGTTTAATATGTTGAAAAAAAATTATGCTTACATATCAAGCTGTAACTTAGAAAAATTTATTCTGATTTTTGTGTCAGAGTTAACTCAAGTCCTTAACAGAATGAATTTTGGTTCTCCACAATTACAAGTTACTCCATTATGGAGTTCCTCTTTCAGGTTGTTGAGGGGGCTCCAAATACTCATTTATGGATTCCGGCAGCATTATAAACCTACTTGTTGCTTTTTATTTAATCTCAAAATAAAGCAAAACAAAACAAAAGCTCCTATCAGTTGTGCTGGTTCAGGAAACACTCTTTTTGTGTTCTTTCTGATTTCATACTATCAAGGTAAAATTCAAGATTGAAAAAATGATAAGAGTAGGTCATCTATAACACAATGTAATTCCAACACAATTTCAGAATATGTTACCTTGAGACTGTCCCACTACTTTTCCCAGATCCAGTGGAATTCATACTTCTCCCTTTCTGATGAAACTGTAATCTTCTCTCTTTGGCCAAGATATTATTGCTATAAACAAAATCAGATTCTATAAAACTTTATTTTCATTAATGGTCTTCATTTTTTAAAAGAAATAGAGCAAAACAGCTACATACCAGTTTTCAATTTGAGCATCACTTTCATGGAGGTGGTTGGCTATAGGTAAAAACAATAAATGTAGAGCACAATTGTTAGTAGGACTATAACTACTATGATACAATTATCAAGAAATCAAATTACCTACAATATTAGAATTAAATGCCTAATATATTAAACACTTATCTTGGTCCATTAAATCTGCATCATTAAAAGTAATATACAGATAGATAAGAACAGGGCCAGGAGCTTTTAAAGGGTGTTTTTGTGTTCTGGTAACATAAAACTAACTACTCTCATTTGAGTGCTTAAAATAAAAAAAAGTATAGGGAACCAATTAAATTTCTTTAGCAAGTTAGAAATAAGTAATGAGGAAGATATGTACCATATATGTGGTACTAATTATTAAATTTAAAAGCTATTAATGAATAATATCTTAAGAGGAAAGTATGATTTAACATGAAGTGTGGCAATAGTATACGTCAATTTCTAATGTAGATTTTTTTAAGGTTATAACTGACTTTTCACACATATAACTTGAAAACTTCTACTTATTTCAACATAAATTTTCTTTTAAAAATTGCCTTTCAACTTTATAATACAACTTTAGCTTAAAGTTCTAAACAGATACGTGTTGTTAATGTTTAGAGTTAACTTTTGTTCATTTAACTTTTATAGACAAATATAAAGAATAAAATTAATTATAAACATATCTATTTCAGCACACATGAACTGCTTTTCATTTCTGATCTGCAAAGTCATGACAATTTTGTGTTTCTTTGTACATCCACCAGAAAGGTGCCTAACTCACAGCACTCAGTAATTATTTACTTAATGACTGGAAATAGCCTTGAAATAATTTTCAGTAAAACAACGTAATAGCTTTACTCTTTCATGAGATTCCTTTTTAGGTTCTGGTTTCCAATAAAATCATTCAATATTATCAAACTACCAAGGCAAATATCAAAAGTGCAAAGTGCATTTTAATAAGGGATTGACAACATGTTCAATTGTACTGACTGGGAAGCAGTAAGTTTAAGCTTTTTATAGAGCCTGAAAACATATGAACAGAAATAATAAGAACGAATACATTCACATATTCCAGAGTTTTAAATGTTAGAAGGTTCTAAATAGTAATTTACCTTACAGATGCATTTAAAACAGCAAAAAATCAAGGATATTAAATTAAGTGTATAAATTCACTATTCATCAATTGTAAGCTTTAAAGATTTTTTTAAATTCTTGTTTTTTTAAAAAAGTACATATTAATAACTGAGCTATACAGCTATGAATAATCTATTCAATATGATCAATGAGCTATAAAATAGCTTTTAAAATACCAGTAAAATAATTTAAAATTCTTAATTTTTTGTGTGAGAAACCTTTATTATAAATCTACTGGAAAACATTACATAACCTGTAAAAATTTTTAAATAGCACAACACATTTTTAAAAATCTAATGCTTTCTGGAATAAACACCAGCATGATTTCTAATAAAATTCTATTAGCTCTGCTATTTTGTCTTTCCCCTTTAATCCTCTAAAAATCAGGAAAACGGGGAAAAGACAGGAGACACTTAAGTACAAAGAGAAAGACAAGCTGCAGCTGTAAGTATGACATAAGTCTATTTTGCGCTAAAAATAAGCTTCAATTTCATTTTCCCATGTATAAATATTTAAGCGTCCTTCCTTTTTCAGGACATTTCTTCCCTCAGTTATATTACCACGGTTTGTTACAAACTGTTCCTTTAAGCATTTAGTACAAGAAAGACAGATGGACACTTCAAATGGTTCTTCAGTCATCCCTACATATATCCTACAGACTATGACTAGATTATTAACATAGAAAGGTAATGTGAAATGTACCTGAGCCATTTTCAAGACCCTTAAATTTAGGTTGAGGATCATAAACCTGAGCTTTCTCATTTTTTTTAAATTTGAAAACTAAACAAAAATACAGTTCTTCCAAACAAACATACCTTCAGCTCCCAATGACAAATCATCTTCAAAACTTCCTCCATTTCTCACAAGCACACCTGAAAGAAACATCTGAAAACTCATCCTGGTGTTTTGTTCCTCCCTACCCTCATATAAAATCATTATTTTAGTTAAAATAAATTCACCCAGCAAAATATCTTATACAGTAAAATGTTTCAGACTTGAACGTACTCAGACATTATTCTGATTATGTAACTTCAAGAAGCAGGTATACGCTTTTACTTTAACGTAAAGAAACCACTTTTCCAGCAACATAAAGTTATCAGAAGCCAACCTACAGGCTGTTTTAAACTTATATTTTTGAAGATGTTCAATTAGATTACATACCAATAGTTTCATGGAAAACCAGATTCTGGAGCAAATATTCTTCTTATCCATCTCATATTAAGTCAGGAGCTGGATTTTCCTGACACTGTAAATATATTTTTATATGCCTTGCCACTACCTGCACATGCTTGTTGTACTTTGAACTTTAGAATTCTGTCTTGAACAGGTGGTAAAATTTTAGGTGTGGCAATTTCAGTTAATGTAAGCAAAGAAATGCTGCACTAAAGTTGACTCAACTTTTGTTCACTCAAGTATTTTCCTTATATTTGCATATATTTATATTTAATTAGTCTTTATAATATCTAACTGGACAATAAAGATGTAAGTTTCACGCTGTGAAAAGGCTAGGCAATTTGCTTAAACTCCCTACTGTTTTACAGTTTACAACAAAGTTTTTCCATTTTGCTTCTAGCTCAGAACAGCATTATAAACATGAATATCACTTTTATCAGTCACATATACACTTTTACCCAGAGGGCAAAGAAGTAGAGCTGTCATAAAGAACAGATTTAGAAAGGCAACCTTCTCTTACCCTTGAGTGTACTACTGCTTTGTTCATCCAGTGAGGCTCCCAAAGGTGTACTGAAACCATATAAACATATTAGCCTTAGTCTTGTGAAAGGCTGTTTGGAAAGTTGTCATTACATGGCCTTACTTAAAGAGTTATAGCTCAATAAGCTTCTAATCACAGTTAAACTCTCCTCCAAAAACACACAAGGAATGCAAGTAAATTACATAAGTAATATTCAGTAACTAAGTAAATACCTATCATCAAGTCAGTTCAGCAGGAATGATTTAATCACATCTGATGTGCCAACAATTAGGGGCAAAAATGGCAATGACAAATCATATGAATTGGCATTTTTCTTTGCAAAAAAGAGAGAATGACTGACAATAAGCATTAAGAAAATGTCTGTTCCTCTCAATCCTTCCATCAAAAAAGAAAATTAGAAGAAAACAAATCTTCAGTCATAGGTAACTTAACCTTAATAAAATTAAAAAGTGAAGAGTAGTTGGAAATGAGGCCCAACAGTTTCCTTAAACCTCATCTGTTAATCTATCACTAGCATTTCAAAGCATCACATAGTGCCTCCCCCTTGCCCCAACTTTTTCTTTATTTAAATGTAGAAGCTTGAGATTTGCTTTCTGTTTTTAGCTAAAAAATACATATATTTTTCATTTAACTTGGAAAATTACTAAAAAGTTGACTTGAGAATCAACATTAAGATTAGCCATTGCTCAAATTTTTTCATTCTTGTAGTTCAAATACAGATGAGAGAAATATCTGTTTTTCAAATACAGAAACAAACACTTTTAATTCTCTCAAACCAAGTTATAGTAAGAAACACATTGTTTTATATTGGAGAGTCTGTTTTGTGATACAAACCTTTCTTCAGTAACAATTTATACCTGTTAAAAACTCACATGAGACGTGGGATCAATTATGAAAATACCAGTTTCAAGGAAATGCCAATTAAAGGTTAAAACTTTCTACAAGTATACTAACAATGGCAGCTCTTTAAAAAACTAGTACTTTTGAAATGTAAAAGAATCACAAGCAATTACTATAAATATACTCATAAAAGCTTTAATCCATTTTTTGCATATATTTTAATAAAATTCTAATGTATGTCTTTAAAAAGCCATCCTTCCCTGATGGCTACTTTCTTGGATGTAAATACTGCATTACTCTGTCCACAGATGTCTCTACTGGTCTACGCACTAACAGAAAATGGTAGATAAGCAGAATAACAGGAATCCTCCTTCGAAAACAAATATCTTCCTTTTATAGTTGCTCCCTTCCAAATTCTATCAAAATCTCTATCACTTCTTCAATGTTAATTCAAGCAGTTTTTACTTAGTCCCCCCACAAATGGTTATCAAAATAAAGACTCCCTTTAAGGAAAGAAAACACGGTATAATTATTCAGGATATGGACGGCACTAAAAAACAAAGACTATTTGAGAACTTATCAAGTGGGTAAAATGCTGTCTTAAGGTCATTTGTACATAATAAACAACATACAGAATGTCCAACTCTGGGAAAGAACTTGAGTTGTTATTTAAAACAAAAATACAGATGCAACATATCCTAAGTCGAACCTGTGATAATATAGCCAAGATTAAAAGACTACTTGTTCTAGCTTTCCTGGATACAAATGAATGCCATTCTTGCGTAGAATAGGTGCCAACTGTAGGAACAAGAAGGAAATCCATGAGGGAAGGAGCAGCAAACTACAGAATCTTCCCACATAAATCAGTATTGGCAACAAAACTTCTGAAATTGTCAGGGATTGACTGTGTCCTGGTGAATGTCAACATTTGCCTACTGCACTTGTCTCAAAAAAGATGCACTTATTTACTGTCTAATTGATATGATCTCTTATACAATCTTAAATCCTATAGGTCATTAAAACATAGTGTGATTCTTCTCTTGTTCTTAATTTTTTAAATTCTTTTTAATATGCACTTGAACTTAAACAATAAAACATTATAAACGTATTTGTAATGCTAAGCCTATTTTAAGAAACCTAAAGTAAGCCACTACTGTACTGAGGACTGTAGGTAAATAGTCAGATTGGAGGCTTTAAAAGACCTAAGTAAAAGTAACAAAACAACTGCTCAGATACATTTCTAAGAGGAAACGAAAGATACTAGTTTCATCAGATCTCACCCAAAAAGCCTGAACATGTATATTCAAAATTTCAAGCTTTTAAATTATAGACTGTTTTGGAATTTAACAATTAAATGAACTAGTAGCACAGTAATACAATTTCTTGATCCATACTTTGAGTGAAGTATCTAATATCTAAGGCTTATCTGAAAACCGGGAGATTGATTTACAGCTAGATTGTAAATCTGGGGTCCAAGGACTTCAAGCAGTGTAGTTGCCTCTGTGCATCTTTAAAGAGAAGTTATTCCATATATTTCATCATATTTCAGAAGGGTCTACGACACTTCCAATAAAGGATACGAGTTCTGCCATAAAGAGTGCTCAATAAGGTTCCAGTCGATTCATCAAAACAGGGCATTAATATCATGGTAGCCAATATTCTGTCTTTAGAGGAGGCAAACTGGCATATGAATCACTTGCCACAACAAAACAAAACAAACTACCCCAACTCTAATATTTGAACGAAATATTAAGAAAGCCTAAATTGAGAAGGCAAAAATATGCTCAAAAGCAAACACCAACAAAAGTTTAAATGCTACATTCTTGATTTTACAACTAGCAATTAAAGTGGAAAAAATAGGAAACAAGCACATTTCGCTGTAGTCAGATTTACTTGCAGTATGATTCATCTCCTCTGTATTTTATCAAACATTTTTGTAACACTTGCCAAAGCATGTAATTAAACAGATTTATGCAGTCTGAATGCTTTTAAAAGTTCTATTCCCTGAGAATTCCAGCGTCATCTGACAATTCCATGTTCAAGAAGTAAACTATAAGTACAAAGTTAGCTAGTTTTAATAGCTCCCCAAACAGAAATAAAATTAAAGCTCATTTAGTGTAGTTAGGTAAATTAAACTCGTCTTAAAACACATTGGAGAGGAAAATGATTCCGTGCCAGTTGTACAGATGCCAAAACTAAAGCAAAATAAAATATCCTATGAAATGTGAGAATTCTTTCAAATAAAAACAGAACAAACATAATACGGCACGATAATCTGCTTTGGATTTCTGATCTCTGATGCTAACACCATGCGCGAGCAGCTGAAGTCCTAACTGTAAAGTCAACACGGTCACCAAATAATCAGCGGTCACAGCACTTCCATTTCTAATCGCTTAGAGGAGGAAGCTATCTGCCGGCTCACTTTCCGGTTTGTAGCTTACAACGGTCGCGGGACCCACAGGGACGCGGCCCGAGTGGCTCTGCTCCAGCGTCCCGTCCGCATGGATCTCCTCCAGGACGCGGGCGGCCCAGGGAGCACTCACCGGCAGTCCTTGAGCCATATCGCGATCTTCTCGTTGGGCACGTTTCCTGGGGGGTAGAGCAAGGGGACAGCGCGTTACCACACAGAAGCACTCCGACAGCAGGGTCACCCAGGACCCTCCCAAGCAGGAAAATCCACCACGGCAAATGCAGCCTAAGCGACACGTCTCAGTGTCCCCTGGCAGGGAAATCGGATGGCACCCAGTAGTCTGTGTTGACGCTGGGGGCGCCTCGTCCAGCGCGCGCGTTTTAAGGTCGGAAGTGTCCCCTCTCCCCTTGGCCTACGGTTCCCAAGACTCTACCAGAACTCGTGGCAGGCGCCCAGGGCGCACGAGACTCTCCCCAGCCCGCCAGCCTCCCCCCGCAGCCCAGCCGGGCGCACCGACCTCTTCCCCCCGCTGCCGGCAGCTGCGCGCCGGGAAGGTCCTCCTCCTCGTCCTCCTCCTCGTCCTGCGTCGTCGCTTCTGTGGACAGATCCTCCGTCTCTGAAGCTTGCCAGGAGCTGCGGCACTTGGCCCAGGCCTTCCTCCTGCGACTCGCCACTTGCCACTCCAGTTCCTCCTCCGCCTCCGCCGACGACGCCAAGGGTCGGTCCATGGCCGCACTGGGGGCTGCGTTACCCCAGCCGGACCCTGTGCGAGACACGGCGGCGGCGGGGACCCCCGCCCTCGCTGTCAGCGCCCGGCCGGGCAGGGGGCCCCGGGGAGCTGAAGCGGGCGCCGCAGGAGGAGGAGGAGGAGGAGGGGACAGGGAGGGAGGGAGGGAGGGAGGGAAGGAAGGGGAGGGAAGGGGCGGAGGGCCGGCGCTTCACATGAAGCCGGCCGGGCGCGGCGCGGGAGCGCTAGTGGCCCGAGGGAGCGCGGCTGGGAGCCGAGCGCCCGCCCGGCCCCTGCTCCCCACCCCCAGCCTGACGCGCCCGGGGCAGGCCGGCCGCTGCGCGTCTGCGCGCCTTCCCTCGGCGGCGGCCCACGCCCCCTTCCGGCCGGGGGCGCGCGGGGCGTGGTGCGGAGCAGGCCAGCCCTCCTCTGCTGCCCGCGGAATGGGCGAGATTAGTTTGCTTGTTAATAATCTTTCCTTCTCTTCTCCTCCTCCTCCCTCGCCCAAAAATAGAAAGAAAGTGGGGAGGCCAAGTCTCACAAATCGCCCCCGCGAGAAAACGAGTGTCTGCTTAGGCACCCTGAAACGTACACTTCAAAGAGTCGCCTGAATGTAGACTATTTAGTGTCCAAGGAATTGGGGTAAGGACGGAAAGAGAGGTGCTTGATTAGTGTAGCCAAAAATGTTAAAACTGCAAAAGACCAAGCTTCCTGGAGTGCTACTTTCATACTTAAAGTTATTTATCGTGGTTATGTTATGAATGAAAATGAATTGTGAAAGGATATTTAATCTGGAAATTTCATATTGAAGTTGGACTTAGGGAAGGGAGAATAGAGCAAACAATAATTGGGACAATGTGGAGATAGTTGCTTGGATTTTGGTGAGACAGCATGCTACAAGAAACAAATGATGTCAGGGTTCAAAACTGTTTCTAAAGCCAGCTTCAGCATTCCCTTTTGTTATGTTTAAATCCTCATTAGCAAAAAGACTCAAATTCTATCCAAAACCAGACACAATGTGACAGACCTATCAAGCAACATTGTTCCCCTAAATGTTACATCTAAACTATACATATAAGTAAGGCTTCCAATATTTTATTGTACTCTACTCTGAAGAACAAGTAAGAACACTTTTTAAAATCTTAACCTGATTGAAAAGAGTATTTTGCATAGAGATAATATTTTAAGGAAGGAATTACTTTTCATTTGAAATTAAAGTCAAGAGCATAGTAAAAGTCCTAATGGAAGCATTCGAATTCCAAGGTAATTAAGTGCATTGTCATTGATAGCTACAGGAAACCATAACTTTTGAAGAATTTGGAATGAAGAATGCTCTGGAGATGAAATAGTGCCTAGTTTTTGTCCAGGCATTTACACGTAAGTCATGGACTACTAAAACAGCACACTGATTTTCCTGCCTTCATTCTTTCCTATCTCCATTCTAGCGCATTGCTCTAGATTTACAATTCTAGGACATCTTCTGATGGTTTACTAATATCCCCAAGATCAAATCCAAAATCCAGGCTATCTTTCCAAAACCATCATAATATTCCCCTCATATATGTACTGCCAAATGTCAGGGGAGTTAGAACCGTGATATTAGTATCTCTATGGCTTGAAATTTCACTACTAGAAAATCTTTTCTTTGAACTTATAAGACTTTCTCAGCCTTCAAGGGTCCTGTAGTAGGATGCAGCTAACAGTTTAATGGCTCTCCAAAACAGGCCAGAGTCTCACTGCCCGTGTGGAAGATGAAAAAGAGAATGAATAAAGAAGGTACCTAAGAAAAGGCATGGAAAGGGCTGGTCAAGTGCCACAAAATATGCTGCCTTCAAAGTTTTATCCAGGGTTCTTATGTATGCCACCCTGTTCCTCTGCTGCTCCCAGCTTCAATTCTATCATATCGAAGTGCTGTTGCCTACTCTGTCTTTGCTTCTTAATTCATTCCTGTTCTTTCTATCCACTATCTTCATGACTTTCAAAATCTAGCTAAACCAGAACTTTTTGACTCCACTATTCCACCACTCCTGATCACACCACTCCCACAGGGATCTGATATACAACAACATGTCTACGTCATTTATTTGGGGACTGAATTGTACAGTAAATAATATGACTGGCCCTGGAAGGTATGTTTGGCTTACTAGCCAGATTGTAAATTGTGAGAGATGATAGAACATTCTTCAGTATTCTTGTACCTCCTACACTTTTAAATGCTGATCCCACAAGGGATAATGCGTCTTCTTGAGGTAGTTTCTTTTTTTGTGTGTTCTTCAAAGAGACACCTAAATTGATTATTTAAAAATTTGCTTCATGTTATTTCTATAATGCTTATATTTTATTTAGGTTTGCAGTTGTTTAAATACGCTTTCAGATGACAACAACAAAGAATTCTTGTGAAAGGCAATAATGAGCCATAGTTTTAAAAAAATCAAACAACCAGAGTCAAGTAATAAGGGGGAAAAAATATCAGCAGGTAACAAAATAGAGTATATACATTTTCAGTTTCCAGTAACACAAATGTATGTTTTCTTCTACATGGCATTTTTTAGTGACATATGTTGAGGGTATAGAAGTAATAGAGAAGAAAACCCTTGAAGTAGTATGCTATTGCCTTGAAATGTAAGGTTTTTTCATTGTATTCTCAACTTTTACAGATGTTTTAAAATGCCCAGAGTATTTCATTTATTCCATAATGAATACTACACATGAAGAAAGTCTACATGTTTGCTTCTTTGAGGATTTTTTCCCAAACAAGTACTATATTGTACACCAACTGCAAGTATACATTGCAAAGCTCTACATAAAGAGTATTATCTGGGCCAGGCATGGTGGCTCACACCTGTAATCCCAGCACTTTGGGAGGCTGAAGCGGGGCGGATCACCTGAGGTCAGGAGTTTGAGACCAGCCTGACCAACAGGGAGAAACCCCGTCTCTACTAAAAATACAAAATTAGCCATGCATGGTGGCAAATGCCTGTAATTCCAGCGATTCGGGAGGCTGAGGCAGGAGAATAGCTTGAACCCGGGAGGCAGAGGTTGTGGTGAGCTGAGATTGTGCCATTGCACTCCAGCCTGGGCAAAAAGAGTGAAACTATGTGTCAAAACAAAACAAGAGTATTGTCTGAATCAATGATGCTTGCAAGGTGGAAAAAGAAAGAAATGTATATTAAGTGTGGATAATTCCATCCACCATTACATAGTGGAAGCAACTTGGTCTTTGGTGTTAGACTGAAGTTTGAAATGTTTCCCTCTTTTCCTAGCTGTATGGTATAAGGCAAGACAGCTAATATTCCTGGGCCATGACTTTTCTCATCTGTGAAATAGTAATCATGATAACTACCTTCCCAAATTGATGTGACTCTCACATGAAATAATGTAGGGGCTCAGTATAGCTATTAGAATGATTATATTGCAGAAAGCAAAAGTCAATCAATTTCATATAGGGGAATAATTCTCATATTAGCAAATGGCATCTATCATCATGCTTATGCAGCTGTATTTTAAAATTGGCATAAGTTCAGGCAAGGATAGAAAACATATACTTTGGTTAAATCAGGCAGTTTTATATGGGAAAGTGTAAATCATAAGGGAAACATTGTTCTTGGTTTAATTAGATATTTAAAATTACAAAACAAGATTTACTATTGAGTAGGCTAAGCCATTTTGGTTCTAGTTATAGTATTGTTTCTTTAATAATATTTATATACTCAAAAATTGTATTTTGTGCATCACAATCTTAATTATTTAGAATCTGATTAGAGAGTGGTAGAGTTGCAGTTATTTCTTCAAATTCTCACCGTTCATTAAGACAAAAGGGGGCTGAGAGGTATAAGGTAAGTAGAATATCAGGTTAAATGAACAGAGTAGCATTTTATATTTTGATAGTATTGCCTGGAGGAAAAAATTCTATATGAAATAAGAATGGAAAACACTGCATATTATATCCCCTCCTCTTCCTCCACCCCAGCACAGTCACAATGAATGTTAAAGACTTGAGAAGTCTTCAAAACTTGTTTTTTAAAACTGTTTAATTTTTTAAACCCAATAGTTCTAAAATTCATTTCAATAGGAAATCTTTTTGGCCCCTCAATGCATCTATTAACATTTCCAGGGATACCAGTGAGATAATTTGCAATAGCATAAAAGAGAATAAAAGAAAAAATATTAACAAATAAGAGTAAACACTTCAAAAATTTTCAGAGATTTATTTACAAATCATGTAATTGAACTATGAGAAATTGAATTTCTGCAACACATATGAGGAACGCTGGTTAGTCTGACTTCAGTTGGGTTATTGATATACTCCTATTATTGAAACCATTATTAATTATTAAAATATTTCTGATTTTAGTATTTCCAGTTATTGTATATATGTTAAAGCAATAAAATTGCATGTTTAAAGCCTGTAAACCTTTTGATCTTAGAGTTCTTCCACATTAGCAAAAATTCAAGGATTTTTATATTAGTTGCTTTTCCTCATAAGGAGACATTAATATGTAGAATAGTCCATTATTTTGATTTATCTTATTTTCCCAAGTACAGATAAGAAGGAGAAGCAGGTGTTAATACCACTAGAATTTTGCCTTGCAAATTATACAATCTGGGTAAATTATCAGTTTACATACTTTCTGATTTTGTGCATGTTAAAGACTTGTCAGTTTTATCACTCATTCTCAGATCACAATTTATTCAGTTTGACACATGATGCTAAATTTACTCTTTTCTCAGTGAAACTTTGTGGCCAGTTTGTTTTCTTTTCAGTGGCTCAATCCTCTGGTGTTTCTGAGCAACAGGTAAGAATGGCTCATCTATTCTTAATCAACAATAAAGTGAAGCAAGATTATGTAACAGAATAGACTATTTGGTCTGTTTCATAAATTCATAAAACAACTCAAAGGAGGTTTTGAAATCCTTTTTACTGAACATAGTTACACATGAATTACAAACATTTTTGCTTTCTATCTGTGAAGCCTAATTCTCAAGTTAGGATCAATCCTTTTACTTTTTCTTCTCAGCCCTGCCCTAAAATGTTGCTTTTAAAGGTCTCTGATGTTTTGAATCATAAAACCTTTTAAAAAAGTATATCTGTCCATATGAAATGCACAGTCTATACCCATGCAAGATGATATTTAAGAATTTTTCTGCAACACATAACCGAACAGGAGGATGTCATTATTGAGTTTCCCAGTGTTGGCACTGTCTTATTATATAGTTAATTTCTCTTCCATATTTAAGATTATATTCTGGCTCTTTTGTTTATGTATATGATTACTTTCTCTTCGGAGCCATTTAGAACTTTAAAAAAATTATAGCTCACTATGCATATATTTGAAATTATATATTTTCATGTAAATTTCTCTGTGTTTTATGAAGAGCAGGAAAAGGAAGGTTCGTGACTAGATGAACCATACATCTCTCTAACACTGCTGTATCTTGAAGAGCTTTAAATGGTACACACCTTATAACGGTTCTTTAGCATACACACACACACACACACGTCTTTGAAAAAACTAATAAATGTGGTATGTGCCTGAACCTGAATAAATATAAACAGCACTGGCCTCTCCCAGCACGTTTCCCTTCTCTAATCTCCCTTCTGCAGCTCCTTTATGCCCATCTCAGAACAAATACAATCTGCATTCAGAACAGGACCGTTTACAAGTTGAATGGAGTTATTTTGGGTGAGTCATTGAAAACACAGTACAAAACCTTTCCTCACTCACCAGAAATGCATTTTAAAAATAAAGCCAAAGCGAACAAGGCTTGGCAAGTTTGAGGGTGGACAAAATGGGGAGAGAACAGGTTTTCTGCCAGACTCAGACAGGATTCTGGTAAACCAGTTTGGCTATTTCTTTATATTCAACTCCATCGAATCCCATCACCAACTAAAAAGTACTAGGTTGACCAAGCAGGACTTCAAAACGAAGACCCTTCATTTAACACTGTGATGATGAGCAGATATACAAGAGCTTAGCAACAGTTTAAGTCCCCCTTTTTGTCTCTAATTCAGAAGCTATGAAACATACACACTTGGCCGGGCGTGGTGGCTCACGCCTGTAATCCCAGCACTTTGGGAGGCCGAGGTAGGCAGATCACAAGGTCAGGAGATTGAGACCATACTGGCTAACAAGGTGTAAACCTTGTCTCTACTAAAAATACAAAAAATTAGCTGGGCATGGTGGTGGGCACCTGTAGTCCCAGCTACTCGGGAGGCTGAGGCAGGAGAATGGCGTGAACCTGGGAGATGGAGCTTGCAGTGAGCCGAGATCGCGCCATTGCACTCCAACCTGGGTGGCAGAGTGAGACACTGTCTCAGAAAAAAAAAAAAAAAAAAAAAAATATATATATATATATATACACACACACACACACACACACACACATTTAATAACGCAATTCTTTTGATTAAATGGGTATTTGACAAATAGTGACTATGGGCAATTAGAAAATGTTATATAAATGCAATATGCAATCCTTTCAAATTGCTTTTAAAACAAGTCTCATGAGAGTTAATCAAATAATAAAATATTAAAGGAGATAGAGCTATGGAGATTGAAAATAATAAGCTACTTTTTAAGAAACTTTAAAAATTGAATTATTATAATTAAAACAAGTCTATACCATGGCTTTTTCAATTTTAGATATTTAATATGCAAATATTACAGATTTATATATCCATGTAGATTCTTATTGGTCTATGGAACATGAGACTTATCCTGTATCCTGTGCATAACTTTCTCCCAGAAATATAGTGATTACTTTTCCACAACCTGCTACAGATCAGTTGAGGCTCACATCTCATGAATGGAAAGAAACCTGGAATCATTAAGAAGAAATTCTTAAACACATAATGGTAACATAGAACACTTGCCATAAAATTTGAGAGTCCTCAAATAATCTTTAGCACAAGTTGACCCCGCAGATTATTGTGAGCCAATTAACAGGTGCTATAGAGGGTCCTACACTTTGTAGTGTTGCCTGTTCACAAATGGTCCATCCTCAAGTTGTGGGAACAAGCCAGTTACTACTGATTTAATTATGCAGGTAATCTCCTTGAACTCCCTTGCAAATGATTAGTTTCCACAAGGCAGGCTTTACCTTTGTTGGTAAAGGGAATGAAAACTGTTTAAAAGTTAATGTGACTATGGAAGTACAAGGTCATAATAAACACACAGATATTTCCTGCTATGATTAACAGCAAAGCAAGTATTCTGGTTTCCTACATTTTGGGGACTTTTTTTTCCTTCCCCTTTCTTTTATGGTTAAGTAATTGTTTTAAAATTATAAAATAACATACAGGCTTCAAAAATTCTCTCACCAATCTACGAATGACTTTATCTCATTTATTTTTATTTAAATTTTATCTACATATAATCAAAAACTAAGGAGACTTAACATTTATTGATAGGAACTCAAAATTAAGAGCTTCTCCATAATCTTCTTTCAAAACAAACTGAAAAGTGAGGCGAATTTTCATCAAAATTTCTTTGGGACAAGAAAGTCTATTACAGCTGTTAGGTAGCATATTTGGCTTGGATTACATTTGTATTAAAGAACTAAAGCTGTGTTTATTAATAGACTGTTATTAAATAAAAGAACCACAGGGTAAAGGTCAGCATGCAGGTTGTTTTGCTTAATTGTTAAAGATCCCTTGAGCCCATGTCTTTCCAATTATTTTTAAGCAAGTCAGCCCAAGTTGGCACCTTAAAATCCTTTAAGTACTGTAATTACAATAGTACTGATAATCAGTTTGGAGAAGTACTACTAAAAGAGCTGTTATTTCAGTGGAGCCAAGGAAATAACAGTGTTAAAAATGGATGCTTTTGACTGAGCACTTCTATTGTGTCAGACACAGTATTTTGGGCTGGATTTACACTGTCTCATTTAATACAAAAACTATTAGTGTTTGTATTATTCTCACTTTATAGATAGGGAAACTGAGCCTCTGAAAGGTTAATACTTGTCCCCAGGCTACCTACTAGAAAGTGGCAGAGAAGAACCAGGACTTACTCTACACCTAAAACCCATGCTCTTACCTGCCATATGCGATGGTCTCATAGTATTTCAGCCCCACTGTTAGAGAAACATTAGCAGTCACTTAGTCTCATCATACTGAAAGGATTCTTCACTTATAGCTGATGAGCACAGGGTCAGTGTGACCCTTAAGTGAATGGAATACTGGGGAGGGAATTGCCTCCTACAGCTCCATTTTACAGGGAGGGAAAACTGAGCTTGAAAGTTTTAAGTAGCCTGCCTGAGGTCAGCCAACTAGTTAGTGAGAATTAGTTAGGAGCAAGAATCCATATCATCAGTTCAGTGTGCTTCCCACTCCACCACACAATACTTTCATCAGGAAGGCGTGGGCAGCAATTAGGGTCATATGGCACATAACAACGTTTTGGTCAATGATGGACCACTGAAATATATAATGGTGGTCCCTAATATTATAATACGGAAGTTTCACTGTACCTTTTCAATGTTTACATATACAAATACTTGCTTCTGTGTTACTATTGCCTACAGTATTCAGTAGAGTAACACACTGTACAGGTTTGTAGCCTCAGAGCAATAGATTGTATCACCTACGTATGTATAAGAACCCCCTATGATTTTCACACAAAGACAAAATCGCCTAAGGATCTTCAGAATATATCCTAGTCACTAAGTGATGCATGACTGTATAAGAATGTTAACACTTTAACGTTAACATACTAGTGTATATCATAAACATTTCTCATGCATATACTTTAGAGAAATGATACGAGTGAAGACGTTGCAGATAAAATGAATACATTTTAAAAGCATTAATCAACAAATAAATGATATTATAAACCAAAATCATTTATACTGAGAATATGAAGCACATATTCTCAGCATATTTGCAACAATCACTCAAAAGCCTTTTTGGGAGACTTCGGAACATCTGTTGGATTGTGATCAGGGAAGTTCTGGTTAAACGCAGGCAGGACATGTCTCTACTGCCTCTTTGACAATTTAAAAGAAATTAGGAACCTAGTATACGCATGGGTCCAAATCTAGCTTATGAACTGATGGGATACCATCAGGCACATAGTTCTGCTCACTGGATATATGCCATTCATATTTTTCATTTTTCACTCATTCATTCAACAAATGTTTATTGAATATGCCAGCTACTGTAAAGACACTTGTCCTGCCATTCCATCCTATAATGGAAGACTTTCTGGGTGATCATCTCATCCCTCCTCCTCTTCTTCCTCCTCCTCTTCCTTCCTTCTTTTATCTTTCCTGTTACTTTCTTATTTTGCTTTTCCTTTTCCTAATATGGTACAGCTAGTTCGTGCTTTTTGTATTACCATAAATTATGCTACAGTCTTTACCGTGTGCCTCATAGAGTAGAAGGAAAAAAACTGAGTAAAAATATTCGTTCAAGTCTTATTTATGTAGGAAAATCAAAATAATAAATAATAAGAGAAGGTGTAGTTACATTATGATATAGCTGCTCTATAAAATATTTTATAGCCAATTTGAAATAAATTTTACAGACAATCTAGCAGTATAGTATGATATGTCAACTTTTCAGTATCGTTTGAAAGATGCCGTCCTACTGTACTCTTTCCAGGCCCGTGGTAAGGACTGAACTACACTAGTTCAGTCACATGGGATGGCCTTTGGAGCAGCTATGACCAGAGTTTAAACTAGAGGAAACATCATTTTCTGCTAGACCTCACATGGCCATTTTAAAGATGGTAGGGGTGAGGAGTGGCATGGTGTAGCTGTGATTAAGGGAGGAGTGAACTAACTCTGATGTAGCCTATTATGCTGGTGCCCATAGTGGAGATGTGGGTAAAATTTACCGCAGATTTTCCACACAGTAATATGCAATACCACAAGCCTTTATTCATAAGTTGGTTCTTTGATAAATCTTCCACTTCATATAGAGATATCATATTTAATAGTCAAGTAGTCATCCTGTTCCCCCTCTGGGAATCTCTGGAAAGGACTGCACTAGACCTGCACCATTCCTGTCAGATGATTACATCTGCCTTGAGATATGTACAGTGTTGTTTAAATATCTTTAAAATGTCACCATGTATCTGAAGTTATATGCATTTCAGCAGAGAAAATGAATGTGTAAGATAAATCATATCTAGGTTGTAGTCAGAAGGATTTTCTTTTCATATGAACAAGGTATCTGAACAGCCCTAAAAACATAAAGCCAAGTATTTTTTAAACTGTTTTTATCTTAACAAATCTTCTCAAATGCTCAGAAAATGGAAAAATAAAGATTTTAATATCCAGCTTTCTTACCAGCATACATTATTAACATTCCTCAGTGAAGTTCATAGTTCAGGTCCAAAATTTACAGCTCTAGCCACATTTCTGGAGAAGACTCAAGACTGGCGACAGCAACCTCTATGAACCTGAGTATGTTATTCAACTTATGTTTTAGTCCTCTTAGGATAACATCCTATTCTCCACAAGAGACAAAAGTCTAAGACTGTAACATCTCTGTCCAGCCACATTCTCAGAAGACTTCCTCAAAGGGAACCATGTTCATAATCAGAAAGTGAGGATTTTTGCTTCTCAACCTAAACTCTGGCCTTCCAAGGAAGCATCAACTGTCAGATATAAAATCTAGAGTTTTGAGATTTCATGTAGGAAATATTAAAACCATTTAAAACTGTATCTTAAAGAAAAACAATATTCAGAAAGTTTTTCTAAAGGATAACAATTCAGCTACTACTGTAACTTTAAGAGATGAGTGCCTTAATAATATCAAATGTTTTTCCAAATATCAAATGTTTTTCCAAAAGATGGTTTTTACAAAAATCATTCTGTGATTTGTGCAATGGCACTTGCCTGTTCTGATTATCAACATGAGCAAAGACATGAAATAAGAACATACTATCTCTAAGAAGGAATCTATCTACTTGAATGTTGATACTATGTCTCCCTGTATTCTCTTTAGAAGGATCTCAAGAGAAATTTCTTTTGAAAATATTTGTTCCAAGAATGATCAAAATTACCAGGACATTTTTTTACCTCACATGGATACTGGGAATTGGATAACAGACAAATTTCTGTTTTCACATTGACCGCTGGAGAAATTGAGAACCAAATGTGGCGCTCACCTATGAGAGATGAGTAGGTCATCATGGTATACATCTTAAACCTTATTCATAGATCTTTTTTGTCCCCATCCTTATTTTATTCTTTCTTCTTCCATTTTCTCAAAATCATATTTTGTTACTTTTGATGTTCCTTTTTTGCAACATGACCAGGAATAGCCAAATAAAATATATGAGAAAATTATGCAAAAATTTATATTTACTATACAGATGTGTACATCCATAGAGGAATATTAAGAGAGAAATGAACAAATATGTTCTGTTAAAGTGGCAGCATTATGGCTGGCTTTTTTTCTTTTCCAAACTCTTTGAAATTGTATTTGCAATTTAGGGACAAAAAAAGTTATTTGAATTTTGAAAGCTCTAGTTACTTATTCCAAAAGCAGGAAGAATGTGCAGAAGTATGTGCATAACCCCATGCAATGTTTGATTATACCAAGACAAAAGGGGAACTGTCATAAATTGTGTGAAAAATCTGTAGTAAATTTTACCCATATCTGCACTGTGGGCACCAGCATAATATGCTACATCAGAGTTAGTGCAGTCTTCCCTTTACCACACCTTGCCACGCCTTTCCCCTACCATCTTTAAAATGGCTACGTGAGGTCTAGCAGAAAGTGATGTTTCCTCTGGTCATAGCTGCTCCAAAAGCTGTCATCACATGTGATTGAACTAGTGTAGTCAGGGGCCTGGAAAGAATACAGTAGAAATGAAGTGAATCAAATAATATTGACAACATGACATATCATACTATATTGCTAGAATGTACAGAAGTGTGAGCATAACTCCATGCAATGTTTGATCATACTAAGAAAAGAGGGGAACTGTCAAAAATTGAAGTTGGAATGGTAGGTGAGAACCAGCTTCTAAGGTCTTAGTGCACTATTCTAAGGGATTGTCTTATTGCCGGTAGGAAGCAGAAAGCAGCCTTCAGTTTGTAACTAAAGTGTTTATAGACAGATAACTAGCAACTGAATAACTGAAGGAGTAGGACATAGGAAGTCCTCAATCAAGAGAACTAGTTAGGAAGCTTATTAGGGGGAAGGAGGTAGGTTGATAAAGACTCAGTGGAGACAGAAGTACAGTCAGATTTGACAGATTAGAAATGGGTGAGGAGGAAGAACTACAATGACCCCTAAGATTTGTTTTCTACTTTAGATCAATGGGTAGGTATTCTTGGTCAGCCCTATTCCTATTTTCCAAGTAAGCTATTACAAACCTACTGAGGCAATAATCATCAATGACCTCTAAAACACCAAATCCAGTGGATACTTTTCAGCTCTCATTTTATAGTATTCTCATAGCTTTTCGTAGGATTGACTCCTCATCTACTTCCTTTCTTGACCTTACATTTTCTGGTTCTTCTACTTCTCAGTCTCCTTCATTGGCTTTTATTCTTCTACCAGCTTTACCGTTCTGAGAAGAGCTCTCTCTTAAGTTCATACACTCTTCTAGGTGAGGAGAGTGGTAGGAAGTAAGCAAGGCAGAGGAGAACCACTTGAAAGAACAGAGATTATTTGGGATGTTTAGCAGAGGGATGACATGGGCTGACTTACATTTTAAAAGACTAAATACTATGTGTAAAATAGACTAATGAGGTTGAGATAGAGGTAGAGAAAAAAACAAGAGGATTATGAAATAATCTAGGATTGTACCAGAGTGGGAGCTATGGAAATGATGATAACTGGTGAGGATTATGAATATGAAGTCAATAGGATTTGTTTATCCATGTGAGGTGGTATGTCAAACAAAGGAATACAGAAAGAATTTTTTTTTTTTTTTGAGATGAGTGATTAGAAGACTGGAGTAAGAAGACTGAGACGGTTAAGACTTCCAGTGGAGCAGTTTTCAGGGAAACAAAAGTTTGTTGACTATGTTAAGTTTGAAAAGCCTGTTAGGCATTCAAGTAGTGATACTGAATAAGCACTTGGATACAGATACAGAGTTACGAGGACAATTTTGGACTGGAATATAAATTAAGGAGTTATAAGCATATAGATGGTATCTAGAGCTGAAAACTAGTTGGGGCCACCAGGGAGGGGTTGGTGAAGAATGAAAAGAGGAGATGTCCAAGGATAGTGTCTTGGGTATTCCACAATTTAGAGGCAGATAAATGAGAAGATCCCAGCAAAGGAGGCTGAGAAAAATCAACTAGTAATGAAGAGAAAGTGGTGTCCAGAAGGTGACTGTAAGAAAAGGTTTTAGAGAGAAGGAAATAATCAATTCCACCATCTTCCTGAGAAGTTAAAATGAACACTGAGAATTAACCTCTGCATTTGGCAATATAGATGTTTATTGCTGACTTTGACAATAATTGTGGTAAAATCATGAAGAAGGACACCTTGATTAGAGTGGGAATCTGTGGGCTGGTTCCTTTTAAGAGAGAGAAATAGGAAATATCAGGGGTGTTCAAAATGAAACAATTAATTGGCTAACATAGAACAAAAGAGCAGGAAAGCCATTATACAAATATATGGCTATTCAAAATCACAGATGTCTATACTTGGCTAAGCCTGAGAAAAAGCAAAATTCTGAAGTTTTGACCCTTCTGAGTTAACTACCAGTTAATTGTAGTGTTAGACCTTCTTATAATTTCTCATTAATGCAGTAATGAGGGAGGTAAGGTAGAAACAGTAAATGTAGACATGCATATGTATAATATATGTGTGTGTATGTGTATACACACATACATACACAAACACATATATACACATATATGCATGATAAAAGGAAGGATGGAAATAGGAAAATAGCTAAAAGAAATGTATGATTGAAAAAGGATTTATTCTTTTTTATCAGGGATACATGGAAATAACACGTTTATTAGCTAAAGACAGGAACAAATAAAGAAGAAAGGTTAGATATTTGAAAAGACCTTGAGAAGAGAAAAATTAATTTTAGAAGGTCATTTTTTAGATGGAAAGGAGATATAAATGCACCAATGTACTTAAATTTTCAGGGGGAGATAATTTAAAGGCATTCACACCTAATGTCCCATACGTATTCTGTGAACTAGGCCAGATAATCTGCTGAAGTGATGGAGCCTGAGCTGTTTGGATAATTTAAAACGGTAAAGATTTTGAATAGCTATTATTCAAAATGGAAATAAAACTACAAGGGAGCAGTAAAATGTTCATTTATTCAACAGTTAAGCACCTTGTAAAGATTAACTCGTTTGCTCATAGTAACATACCTGTGAGATATGTTCAATTATTATTCTCTTTTTGCAGAAGGAGAAAATCAGGCGCAAAGTGGTCATGCTATTTTCCCAAAGGCACCCAGCTAGTAAACGGAGGAGCCAGGAACTGAGCTTCATGCTCTGAATCACTTTGCAATGCTGCCTCCTAATTGTTCATAATTCTAAAAGGACCACATGGCAAAGATATGACTTTATTTAGCAGGTTTAGGTATATAGGTGTTGAATTTCAAAGGACCAGTGTTTTAAGATTCATCCAGGATAGGAATTCAGAGGTTGAATGTGATAGAAGTTTGAGATATGGAGGAAAATGAAGGCTTAGTTGTTGAGATAATACATAGAGTGCAGACTAGTTGGAAGAGAAAAGGCAGGAGTGAAGCAAGTGGGCTTGTAGAGGGGCTCAAATATTTGATTCTTGGCTGTTTTCCTAAGGTTTTAAATTCCTTATGATGTCAGTGGACTAGCCTGATAGAAGTAAGGGGCAGTAAGATAGTTGAAAGGGGCAGGAGCTTAGATTGCAACACATGATTTTGAAGTGTAATTGTGGGAGGTGAAGAATTACTGGGTGACTAGGTAGCACTGGGGTGTGGCACTGGGAGAACACTGAAGTCCAAAGGCATTAAAAGCCTCTGTAGAAGAGGAGGTCAAGAAATTATGAGTCTAGGGTGCTGGGTGGGGCATCCCTATAAATACTGAAGTCACATATGAATCACTCAGGATGAGACAGGAAGGGGTGGAGAAAAGGACTTCAGAGACCAGTGGATTGCAATGTGAGTCTGATGAGAGAATACTCTAAGTAAGTTAAGAGACCAGACAGCCATGATGAACAAACTGCAGACAGCATTCACACAGGCCACTCTTTCTTTTAGCCACCTACCTGTCTGAGCATGATGGGGAAGCCAAAAGTGCTGTGCCACTAAGGTGCCCAAACTGGCAGCATTCCTGAAGAGCTTTTTAACAGGGTTGAACTTTCGAAATGATAAAAGGCTTAAATTACCCCAGAGGTCCAACACATTAGCAAAGTAAATATTAACACGGTAATATTAATATAGTAATATTAACACAGATTAGTTTATCTAGCCCATTTAAAATCATTATCACTTAAGTATAAATAGGGGCTTGAAGATAAAGACACATTTTAAAAGGAGGATTAGCAGAAGGAGGAAGGGAACATGGAAAATTAAGATGGAATTTGGCTAAGGATAATGTGAACAACGAACATATAAGGGAGGAGAAAAGAATGGTGAACATGGAGAACTACTTACTACGTGCCCCGGGAATATTGTGGAAAAGGGGAAACTGCAAATGAGCCGTTTCCTTCCCTCATTTCAGTCTCAATAAAAATCATTTCAGATTCAGTGATAGGGGATTTCCCAGCTCTAACAAAGAGTCTCAAAACAAAATACACATTTTCACAGAAGAAAAATAAGGGCCAGGACCGGGCGCGGTGGCTCACGCCTGTAATCCCAGAACTTTGGGAGGCCTAGGCGGGCGGATCACGAGGTCAGGAGATAGAGACCATCCTGGCTGACACGGTGAAACCCCGTCTCTACTAAAAATAAAAAAAAAAAAAATTAGCCGGGCTTGGTGGAGGGCTCCTGCAGCCCCAGCTACTCAGTAGGCTAAGGCAGGAGAATGGCGTGAACCCGGGAGGCGGAGCTTGCAGTGAACCAAGATCACACCACTGCACTCCAGCGTGGGCGACACAGCGAGACTCCATCTCAACAACAACAACAACAAAAAATAAGGGCCAGAAACTTCTACATAAATATGACAGTCGATAACTTTCTGTCCTTAAATCAGAAGGCAAGGTAAATTACATCCTGTTACAGAACTAAGTATTTAATATTGGCAGAAACTATGTTTTAATCAATAAAAAATCAGATTTGCCTTGGTGATTTGTATTGTTGGTTAGCTATCAAACCACCTTTCTTCCACCTTCTTCTTTACCAAAAGAATCACTTTTATGCCAGTGGATATTTGCATCTTCACATAACACTAAGACCTATGGCAGCCATCTCGTGGCCATGAGAGAGGCTAGCCTAAGAAGGTAAACCAATATGCTGACAAGGTCCCCACATTTGGAAAACCGAAATGCAGGGCATCCCGTTAAATACTAGTTTTAGATAACAAATAGTATTGCATGGGATGTACCTTAAAAATTATGCATTGTTTTTCCAAAATTCAGATTTCAGTGATGTATGTATTTAATCTGGCAATTCTAGTTGGTGTGGATGAAAAAAGAGAAAGAAAGATTCTGGCTCAATGAAGAAGTAATTGAGCTGCTGTATGAGCCAAATCTGGAACTGTCCTAATTCAAAACATTTTAATTAATATTGGGCAAATTTTCTTTGCTGTTAAGCCAGTTCTCTCTGCATTTTCTGTTACTTACAGCCCAAAGTGTACTAACTGATAGAGTTTTATCATTTCTCTCATTGAGCAGTATGATAACATATTGTCCATCCCTAAGTGTCAACTTAGAAATTCTAATTTGTATTTTCAAAAAATCTCTGTGAAGACTCTTCAATATAAAATGCCTCTGTGTTTTCAGAATTCATAATTTATGTCTTTGTGTAGCACCTCATAAAGATTATTTTTGCAAAATTCATAACATGTTAATGTATTCATCTGTATGGTTTGGCTGGATTGGATGATTTCTATGATCTATTGTAGTTCAGAAAATTTTATTGTTACTATAGGACAAATGAGGATATGATATAAAAGATGTAAAGGTGGGGCAGATGCTTTCTTAATTGTCAAAGCACTTAACAATTTTAGCCATACCACAGAGATTATCCAATATTAAAATTAATGATATAAAAGGCTTTTTTGACAGTAGTCACTTGTTTTAAGAATTAAGAGGGCTATATTTATAACACCACCATCATGAAAAGCAGTAATTCAGTAACTTCTACCTGGTGTTTCTTGAGTTATGAGTAAAAGTTAGAATGTAATCTTTTATCCATGTAAGTTTATAGTTTTGCCTCTTAGTATCCCAAAAGAACAAAGTTATCTCAGGCAAAAGAAAATAAGATAAACAATGGAAAATTTTTAGATGATTTTACAGGCTATGTGGCCCTGGAAGCAATAGAAGTTGACATTTTCTATTCACTTCCAAAGATTTACCAGAAGCCCAAACCAGGTTTGTGAATACTCTTAAAATTCTACGATTGGTATAACCACAGTGATTTTAGAAAAGAGGAAGTTTTACACGAAGTGACTTCTCATGGTCAGTGGGGAAAATGGCTTAAGCTTACAGGCTTATACAAGTGTCTGTCACAAATGGTGATATACATTTGTGTGCATGTGTGCATATCTGTGAGTATGTGTGCACATTTATGCTTGTGAGTGTCCCAGAGGTGGATGTTCCCCCAACACAAGAAGCCCCTCTCTGCTCTTTCCTCCATGCCCATCATTAAGGCAGATCCAGATTCACAAAACCAGAGCAAGTAAAATCAGTTTTACTAAACGTTTCCAGGGGTGGGAAATGGAAGGAGGGAACATCAAGAAGTTTACAGTACACATAGTCACCTGACATAGCAGTACCCTTCAAATTCTGCTCTGATCTCTAGCCACCTCATCACTCTTCTCCTCTCTCTTTCCTAACACAATCTTACTTAAATACAATTCAGCTTTTCTTCCAAGTTTTCTTATCTAAGAAAAACAGAAACACTGCAGTTATATTATAAAAAGCATTCATGTTAAAATACTGTCCAATTACCACTATTCTCACTTAAACACACTTCTTGACAGACATCTCTTATATACCCCCCAACAAACATATTTTAGTGTTCATTCAGCAAAACCAGGTGAGTCCCCAAAAAGAAAAAAATTTGCTCCTTAGAAAAAATCAATATTCTCTGTATCAGAATGTAGAAACAAAAAAAAATGGCACATACATGCATGAAGACACACATACCCCAAAATAAGAACAGTGAACTTGAGAGAAGAAAAAGGAAGGAGGAACAGAAACATTTAACATTTTAATTAGGTGTTCTAAAAACATTGACAATTGAAGAAATATATTTAGAAGATATATCTTTTTGTAGGATGCTTTTTGTTTGGAATTCATTTTAACCTATGTATCAAGATGTTACTTTTTTAAAAATATTGATTTGCTCTCCCTTACAAATTAATAATCACACAATAAACTCTAAGAGTCATTCATTGAATTTACCTTGGAAAGATATTTTCAGTCCAAGGATTCCCGCTTTTTATTATTTATTCATACAAGGTAAAATTTTTTCTCTACATCTTGCATAACAATAACAACAACAAAAACCGGAAATAAAACCGATAAATGGAAAAGAACATTTCTCTATCATCTTTTAATTCAAATCTTTGGTAATATCCAGTGTTTTTCTAATATAGTCAAATAGTATTTCTATACTACCCTAAGAAAGACTGTTTTACTTCAAATATTTCTCAAACTAATAGAGCTTACCATAAGCAAAATACCTTAATGTATATGCACTGTTGCATTTCAGCCTGGGAGACACAGTGATACTCTATCTCAGACCAAAAAAAAAAAAAAAAAAATAGAATGATAAAAACAAAGTCCTTCTTCAATATGACCCCATTTACCAATTGAAGCCTATCCACTTACAGATACACTTTTCTCCATTTGAATCTATCATTTTTCTCTTTAGTGAACACGACCCCTGCCCCTCCCCCACTTCATCCTTGTTGTTTCTGTCCACCAAGAATGTCATCTCCTTTATCTTCCTCTCTTGCTTGAGCCTCTCAACATTTACCTTTTCCAGAAAGCTCTTTATAAGTTTTCCAGTCCATGTGGTGTTCTACTATCAGTGTGAGTTCAGCATTCTGTTGTTCTGACTACTAACTAACTAGTTTATTCTTAATGCTCTCCTATAACCTCCATCTGCACTTGCATTCTGAAACTTACTAGAAATTTCTCTACCAAAGTTTGTTTATTCATTGTTCAAATCTGTGAATTCAAATTTCCAGAAACCCTAAAGTCAACAACCAGAGAAAAAGAAAGAAAACAAACAAATTTTTACTTGTTTTAAAAAAGTACATGCAGGACTCCTTTCCTCTTATTCTGGAGTGCAATTTCTAGGCATTTCTCATGCGAGTTACCAATAGTGACATCATTTCAGATTTAATTCTCCATGATAGTCTCTCTTTTTTTTTTTTCCCATGGTGCATGTGGTAATACTATGGTTTTAAAAATTGCTTTTTACAAGGATTTCTTTTTCTCAAACTCATTCTTACCCAAAATCTCAAACGTGGAAGAGATGCCAATGCAGAGACTTTTGTTAAAGAGAGTGCAGTGTGAGGCGAGAGGTGAGGAACTGCCTGCTTGATCCTTCCACAGGTAGCTCCTGTGGCTCCTCCAGGAATTCAAGAGACACTTTGTAGAAACAGCAGAAACCTTGGTCTTGGCTCTGCCACTCTCTCTCTGTACGGGCTTGAGCAAATCTCTTTCCTTTACCTTAAAAACAATGAACTTGGCTGTCAGAGGTCATACACAGAGGCTAAAAAGCTTCATAATGCAAGCATCAGTCAAGACAAAAAAAAAAAAAAAAAGATTCATGCCTATGCTATTTCAATGTCCTGTAGTTATATTAGATCAATATTTTTTCTTAGGTTTCCTTAGAAAAAAATGTTTTATAGGGTTCCAAGATGGTCAAATAGGAACAGCTCCGGCCTCCAGCACCCAGAAGACGGGTGATTTCTGCATTTTCAACTGAAGTACCAGGTTCATCTCACTGGGGCATGCCAGACAGTGGGTGCAGGACAGTGGGTACAGCCCAGTGAGGGACAGCGGAAGCAAGGCGAGGCATCACCTCATGTGGGAAGTGCAAGGGGAAGGGAATTCCCTTTCCTAGCCAAGGGAAACCGTGACACGCAACACGTGGAAAATCGGGTCACTCCCACCCTAATACTGTGCTTTACCAAGGGTCTTATAAAACGGCACAGCAAGAGATTATATCCTGCGCCTGGCTCGGAGGGTCCCAAGCCCACAGAGCCTCCCTCATTGCTAACACAGCAGTCTGAGTTCTAACTGCAAGGCTGCAGCGAGGCTGGGGGAGGGGCGCCTGCCATTGCTGAGGCTTGAGTAGGTAAACAAAGCGGCCTGAAAGCTCAAACTGGGTGGAGCCCACCACAGCTCAAGGAGGCCTGCCTGCCTCTGTAGACTCCACCTCTGGGGACAAGACATAGCCAAACAAAAGGCAGCAGAAACCTCTGCAGATTTAAATGTCCCTGTCTGACAGCTTTGAAGAGATTTAGTGGTTTTCCCAGCATGGAGTTTGAGATCTGAGAACCAACAGACTGCCTGCTCAAGTGGGTCCCTGACCCCTGCCTAGCCTAACTGGGGGACATTCCCCACTAGGGGCAGACTGACACCTCACACAGCCAAGAACTCCTCTGAGACGAGGCTTCCAGAGGAACGATCAGGCAGCAACATTTGCTGTTCAGCAATATTCACTCTTCTGCAGCCTCCTCTGCTGATACCCAGGCAAACAGGGTCTGGAGTGGACCTCCAGCAAACTCCAAAGACTTGCAGCTGAGGGTCCTGATTGTTAGAAGGAAAACTAAGAAACAGAAAGGACATCCATACCAAAACCCCATCTGTACATCACCATCATCAAAGACCAAAGGTAGATAAAACCATGAAGATGGGGAAAAAAACAGAGCAGAAAAGCTGAAAACTCTAAAAATCAGAGCATCTTTCCCCCTCCAAAGGAACGCAGCTCCTTGCCAGCAATGGAACAAAGCTGGATGGAGAATGACTTTGACGAGTTGAGAGAAGAAGGATTCAGACAATCAAACTTCTCCAACATAAAGGAGGAAGTTCAAACCCATTGCAAAGAAGCTAAAAACCTTGAAAAAAGACTTGATGAATGACTAACTAGAATAACCAATGTAGAGAAGTCCTTAAATGGCCTGATAGAGCTGAAAACCATGGCACAAGAACTACGTGACAAATGCACCAACTTTAGTAACCAATTCAATCAACTGGAAGAAAGGGTATCAGTGATTGAAGATCAAATGAATGAAATGAAGCGAGAAGAGTTGAGAGAAAAAAGAGTAAAAAGAAACAAACAAAGCCTTCGAGAAATATGGCACTATGTGAAAAGACCAAATCTACGTCTGATTGGTATACCTGAAAGTGACGGGGAGAATGGACCCAAGTTGGAAAACACTCTGCAGGGTATTATCTGGAGAACTTCCAGATAATTCTGGGAGAACTTCCCCAACCTAGCAAGGCAGGCCAACTTTCAAATTCAGGAAATACAGAGAATGCCACAAAGATACTCCACGAGAAGAGCAACTCCAAGACACATAATTGTCAGATTCACCAAAGTCAAAATGAAGGAAAAAATGTTAAGGGCAGCCAGAGAGAAAGGTCGGGTTATCCACAAAGGGAAGCCCATCAGAATAACAGCGGAACTCTTGGCAGAAACTCTACAAGCCAGAAAGCGGGGGTGGGGTGGGGGGGGCAGGGGGCAGTGTTCAACATTCTTAAAGAAAAGCATTTTCAACCCAGAATTTCATATCTAGCCAAACTAAGTTTCATAAGTAAAGGAGAAATAAAATCCTTTAGAGACAAGCAAATGCTGAGAGATGTTTTCACCACCAGGCCTGCCTACAAGAGCTCCTGAAGGAAGCACTAAACATGGAAAGGAACAACTGGTACCAGCCACTGCAAAAACATGCCAAAATGTAAAGACCACCAATGCTAGGAAGAAACTGCATCAACTAACGAGCAAAATAACCAGCTAACATCATAATGACAGGATCAATTTCACACATGACAATATTAACCTTAAATGTAAATGGGCTAAATGCTCCAATTAAAAGATACAGACTGGCAAATTGGATAAAGAGTCAAGACCCATCAGTGTGCTGTATTCAGGAGACCCATCTCACGTGCAGAGACATGCATAGGCTCTAAATAAAGGGATGGAGGGAGATCTACCAAGCAAATGGAAAACAAAAAAAGGCAGGGGTTGCAATCCTACTCTCTGACAAAACAGACTTTAAACCAACAAAGATCAAAAGAGACAAAGAAGGTCATTACCTAATGGTAAAGGGATCAATTCAACAAGAAGAGCTAATATGCTAAATATATATGCAGCCAATACAGGAGCACCCAGATTCATAAAGCAAGTCCTTAGAGACTTACAAAGACACTTAGACTCCCACACAATAATAATGGGAGACTTTAACACCCCACTGTCAACATTAGACAGATCAATGAGATGGAAAGTTAACAAGGATATCCAGGAATTGAACTCAGCTCTGCACCAAGCAGACCTAATAGACATCTATAGAACTCTCCACCTCAAATCAACAGAATATACATTCTTCTCAGCACCACATTGCACTTATTCCAAAATTGACCACATAGTTGGAAGTAAAGCAATCCTCAGCACATGTAAAAGAACAGAAATTATAACAAACTGTCTCTCAGACCACAGTGCTATCAAACTAGAACTCAGGATTAAGAAACTCAATCAAAACCGCTCAACTACATGGAAACTGAACAACCTGCTCCTGATTGACTACTGGGTACATAATGAAATGAAGGCAGAAATAAAGATGTTCTCTGAAACCAATGAGAACAAAGACACAACATACTAGAATCTCTGGGATACATTTAAAGCAGTGTGTAGAGGGAAATTTATAGCACTAAATGCCCACAAGAGAAAGCAGGAAAGATCTAAAATTGACACCCTAACATCACAATTAAAAGAACTAGAGAGACAAGAGCAAACACATTCAAAAGCTAGCAGAAGGCAAGAAATAACTAAGATCAGAGCAGAACTGAAGGAGATGGAGACACAAAAAAATCCTTCAAAAAAATCAGTGAATACAAGAGCTGGTTTTTTGAAAAGATCAACAAAATTGATAGACTGCTAGCAAGACTAATAAAGAAGACAAGAGAGAAGAATCAAATAGATGCAATAAAAAAATGATAAAGGGGATATCACCATTGACCCCACAGAAATACAAACTACCATCAGAGAATGCTATAAACACTTCTATGCAAATAAACTAGAAAACCTAGAAGAAATGGATAAATTCCTCGACACATACACTCTCCCAAGACTAAACCAGGAAGAAGTTGAATTCCTGAATAGACCAATAACAGACTCTGACATTGATGCAATAATTAATAGCCTACCAACCAAAAAAAGTCCAGGACCAGACAGATTCACAGCCTAATTCTACCAGAGGTACAAGGAGGAGCTGGTACCATTCCTTTTGAAACTATTCCAATCAATAGAAAGAGAGGGAATCCTGCCTAACTCATTTTATGAGGCCAAGATCATCCTGATACCAAAGCAGGGACACAACAACAACAAAAAAGAGAATTTTAGACCAATATCCCTGATGAACATCGATGCAAAAATCCTCAATAAAATACTGGCAAACCAAATCCAGCAGCATGTCAAAAAGCTTATCCACCATGATCAAGTGGGCTTCATCCCTGGGATGCAAGGCTGGTTCAATACATGCAAATCAATAAACGTAATACAGCCTATAAACAGAACCAAATACAAAAACCACATGAGTATCTCAATAGGTGCAGAAAAGGCGTTTGACAAAATTCAACAGCCGAAGGGTTGTTAAAAACTCTCAATAAATTCGGTATTGATGGAACATATCTCAAAATAATAAGAGCTCTTTATGACAAAGCCACAGCCAATATCACACTGAATGGGCAAAAACTGGAAGCATTCCCTTTGAAAACTGGCACAAGACAGAAATGCCCTCTCTCACCACTCCTATTCAAGATAGTGTTGGAAGTTCTGGCCAGGGCAATCAGGAAGGAGAAAGAAATAAAGGGTATTCAATCAGGAAAAGAAGAAGTCAAATTGTCCCTGTTTGCAGATGACATGATTGTATATTTAGAAAACCCCATCATCTCAGCCCTAAATCTCCTTAAGCCGATAAGCAACTTCAGCAAAGTCTCAGGATACAAAATTAATGTGCAAAAATCACAAGCATTCTTACACACCAATAACAGACAAACAGAGAGCCAAATCATGAATGAACTCCCATTCACAATTCACAATTGCTTCAAATAGAATAAAATACCTAGGAATCCAACTTACGAGGGATGTGAAGGACCTCTTCAAGGAGAACTAGAAACCACTGCTCAGTGAAATAAAAGAGGACATAAACAAATGGCAGAACATACCATGCCCATGGATAGGAAGAATCAATATCATGAAAATGGCCATACTGCTCAAGGTAATTTATAGATTCAATGCCATCCCCATCAAGCTACCAATGAGTTTCTTCACAGAATTGGAAAAAACTACTTTAAAGTTCATATGGAACCAAAAAAGAGCCTGCATTGCCAAGACAATCCTAAGCAAAAAGAACAAAACTGGAGGCATCATGCTACCTTTCTTCAAACTATACTACAAGGCTAAGGTAACCAAAACAGCATGGTACTGGTACCAAAACAGAGATATAGACCAATGGAACAGAACAGAGCCCTCAGAAATAATACCACACATCTACAACCATCTGATCTTTGACAAACCTGACAAAAACAAGAAATAGGGAAAGGATTCCCTATTTAATAAATAGTGCTGGGAAAACTGGCTAGCCATAAGTAGAAAGCTGAAACTGGATCCCTTCCTTAAACCTTATAAAAAATTAATTCAAGATGGATTAGAGACTTAAATGTTAGGCCTAAAACCATAAAAACCATAGAAGAAATCCTAGGCAATATCATTCAGGACACAGACGTGGTCAAGGACTTCATGTCTAAAACACCAAAAGCAATGGCAACAAAAGCCAAAATTGACAAATGTAATCTAATTGAACTAAAGAGCTTCTGCAGAGCAAAAGAAAGTACCATCAGAGTGAACAGGCAACCTAAAGAATGGGAGAACAGTTTTGCAATCTACTCATCTGACAAAGGGCTAAGATCCAGAACCTACAAAGAACTCAAACAAATTTACAAGAAAAAAACAACCCCATCAAAAAGTGGGCAAAGGATATGAACAGACACTTCTCAAAAGAAGACATTTATGCAGCCAGCAGACACATGAAAAAATGCTCATCATCACTTGCCATCAGAGAAATGCAAATCAAAACCACAATGAGATACATCTCACACGAGTTAGAAGATGATCATTAAAAAGTCAGGAAACAACAGGTGCTGGAGAGAATGTTGAGAAATAGGAACACTTTTACACTGTTGGTGGGACTGTAAACTAGTTCAACCATTGTGGAAGACATTGTGGTGATTCCTCAAGGATCTAGAACTAGAAATATCATTTGACCCAGCCATCCCATTACTGGGTATATACCCAAAGAATTACAAATCATACTGCTATAAAGACACATGCAAATGTATGTTTATTGTGGCACTATTCACAATAGCAAAGACTTGGAACCAACCCAAATGTCCATCAATGATAGACTGGATTAAGAAAATGTGGCACATAAACACCATGGAATATTATGCAGTCATAAAAAAGGATGAGTTCATGTCCTTTGTAGGGACATGGAAACCATCATTCTCAGCAAACTATTGCAAGAACAGAAAACCAAATGCTGCGTGTTCTCACTCATAGGTGGGAACTGAACAATGAGAACACTTGGATACAGGAAGGGGAACATCACACACCGGGGCCTGTTGTGGGGTTGGGGGAGGGAGGAGGGATAGCATTAGGAGATAAACCTAATGTAAATGATGAGTTAATGGGTGCAGCACACCAACATGGCACAATGTATGCATATGTAACAAACCTGCACGTTGTGCACATGTACCCTAGAACATAAAGTATAATAAAAAAATAAAATAAAATAAAATAAATAAATAAAGAAAAATGTTTTATAATGTCTTATAAAAATAAGAATCTAGGATTGATTAACAATATGAACAATTGTGTTTCATTTGTATTCTGGTTTGTGGATTACCTTTTATCAGTAAATTTCAGTTTTGAAAATTCTACTTTGAGGTAGCATTTTTTAAGTAACCAAAGTTTGTATTCAATATTCACAACTTCTAAACTTCTGTATTACTTCAAGGATGAAAGCAGTGTAACATAGTGTTCCTACATAGAAACAATCTGGTATAAATATCATTCAGATATTTGCTTTGGCATGTGTTCACTTAACAGAATGTGTGAAGAAATACACAAACCCAGTGTCAGGCAAATACCACTAAAAAGTACTACCACTCCAGTTAATAAAATATATTGGTGAATTTGGGACATTTCAGTTTGGCTATATTTAAAAACTATTTCTATGGTGCAGTGGTTCATTTGTAAATGGAAAAAAAAAGGCAGGCAAAAACAGTAAGCTCCACTTGATTCAGGCAACCTGTTAAATAAACTGTTGCTGCTTTTAACTGCAGCATACTTTAATGTGACTGCCAACATCTATAAATTTTTTTGAATGCCTGGTTTTCTCATCAGATCAACTTGACTCAGCTATCAATGAAAAAGTGCCATATTCGGCTTGATCACAACAACTGTTGATACTGCTGCTAGTTTTTTGACCAAATATTCCAGTTTACAAAATTGATTTATAACGTGGAAATCTCAATAGAAAAGCCAATTCATCTATGTGTGTGTATTTGTATATATGTGTATATGCATATATATAATTTTATAAATATTTATTGTTAAAGTCATTTCTAATGAATTAAACTTTAGAAATAAATTGTACATATAACTTACAAAATTTAGTGAAATTTAACACAGTGCCCTTATTATTGAAGTTATATAAATAACTTAAATATGCTTAAATTGAGAATATTCAGAATTTCATCCTTTTTTTTAATGTTCTTAACTCAAATAAATGATTCATGTTTGAAATAACAAATATGCTAATTACTCTGATTTGATCATTACACATTGTACACATGTATTGAAATATCACACTTAGCCCATAAATATGTAGAATTTTGTGTCAATTATAAACAATAATTAAAAATATTCAGTCCATGTACATTTTTCCCATTCATTAAAGTGTTGTGTTACCTTTCATACAAGATGATTTACCTAACTTAATAGGAATTGAGTACTAAGATTTGATATCCAGAAACTTGCACACTAATAAGGACCATAATAAGGAACTGCAGTATAAGCCAATTATCATCTTAGTGATATAGGCATTGCTTTAAAATCACATTCTTGAATGTGAAAAAGCATTTGAGATCTGAGGTGAATCAAAGGAAAACTTTTTTGCCTGGAAAAGCAATGAGGAATTCCTGATCACATTTACTCTCCCTCCTCCCATACATACATCAACTAGCTTTAAAAGCACCGTAATAAAAAATTAAAAACAAAACAAAACAAAACAAAAAACAGGTTTGACAGGAAGGATGATTTTGATTAGGGAAAGTCTGAAGGTGAGGAGAAGGGTAAATAAGTTAATAAGAAAGAAAGGGAGCTATTGGGCTTTTCTGTCTATTATGAAAGTTTGCTTATTCTTAGAGGAAACTAGCTATAAAACTACTGAATCCATTGAGGTATAAGCAGGAGTGCATCTAGGACAAACAGGATGTAATGCTTTTATTTTGGCTTCATTCAACTCTGTCTCAATTGACCATTCCTTGAGAAAAGAGTACCTAGCATCAAATAATGGAGAATGTCGAGTAAGATTTTCTCTCAAACTCTATCAGTGCCTTGGATTTAGTAGCTCATCAATGTTTTGTTTGGCTTAATTAGTCTGAAAGTTATAAGAAAAAAATGAATAAATGAAAGGTGATGCTCAGAAGATACTACAGGTGCAAATTTCTGGAATAGATGCCACCCGTAAACACTTGAATATAATAGATATTGATAAGGCCCACAAGAATAGAAAGGCCATGAAAAGAAAGTGGAAAATTGGTTGTGTATTCCTTTTTAGAAGGAAGTTGACTTTGTGCCTTTAAGGAAAAGAACCCAGTATTTTTAAATAATTCAAATACATCAAAATAAAAACCAAAAGAAAAGCATCCTGGTGGTTAAAATGTTGCAGTTTCATTTTTTGAAAATCTAACTTTACATTTGTGTATCATTTATCTATCACAGTTCTTTCTTTTATGCTCCAAATCAAATTTTCCTCAAATTTCTAGTAATAATAAAGAAAAGTCTGTTTTTTTCCAATTTTTTCCAAAGTTAAGTATTTTAAGGGGAGAAAGGCAAGAGGCAAACCTTGCCATTTGAAATTATTATGTGTCCCTACTAGAAAATATAAATTTAGTTCATTTTATGTTCAACTGGTGAGAATTTATTATCCTTGGTACAATTTTATATATCATAGAAGTGTAGCACATATAGTCTGAACATGATGTTTCTAAAGAAAGAGCCAGACATTTGCGTTCAAGTTTAAAACCTCCTGAAATGAAAAAGATGCCCAAAAGTAAGATTAAATTAGCCTTACTGCATATTCTAAGGTTACAGGAACAGTTTGGTAATTGTTTCTATGAAGAACAAGCATAGCGCAAGCTAATCTAAAGTATCAATATGAATGGAATTGCAAGCCATACTAAATTAGAACAGTATTAGTTTCACTATAAAATGAGACTTTTTTGGAGTACTTCATGCTAGTCATATCATTATCAACGAACCAAAATTCTTCTAACTATTTTGTTAACATGTATTTTTTGATATGCCTTTATTGTAAAATATCAACATCAAATGCTATGTAATTCTATTTCATCTCTTGCAGTATGCAGATTCCTCATAGAAAATATACATATACCATGGTACATTATATTTTGACATCATAAAGTGAGAAAAATAATTTTAAATTGGTTTCTTAAAATACAATTCTTTAGCACAAATTTCTGTATAATAAGGTCAGAAACTTTTTTTTCATAAGAGGTCAGGTAGCAACTTTTTTTGTTTTGTTTTGTTTTGTTTTGTTTTGTTTTGTTTTGAGACGGAGTCTCGCTCTGTCACCCAGGCTGGAGTGCAGTGGCGGGATCTCGATTCACTGCAAGCTCCGCCTCCCGGGTTCACGCCATTCTCCTGCCTCATCCTACTGAGTAGGAGCCCTCCACCAAGCCCAGCTAATTTTTTTTATTTTTTATTTTTAGTAGAGACGGGGTTTCACCGTGTCAGCCAGGATGGTCTTGATCTCCTGACCTCGTGATCCGCCCTCCTCAGCCTCCCAAAATGCTGGGATTACAGGCGTGTGCCACTGTGCCCAGCCCAGGTAGCAATTTTGTAAATATACATACACCATGGTTATAGACTTAGTAGACTTCTTGGCCTTATAGTCGTAGTCTTGTAGTCTTAATAGATTTTGTGGCCTTAGTAGACTTTGTGGGCCTAGGAGTCTCAATTACAACTACTTAATTCTGCCATTATAGCACAAAAGCAGCCAAATGCAATATGTAAATGAATGAACATGCTGTCTTCTAATAAAACTTTATTTTCAAAAACAGGTAGTAGATTAGATTTGGCGTTCAGGCTATAGTTTGCTGACTACTGTTGTAAAAATACCACCTTTTTCTATTTTCTCTGATTAGCAAAGATGATTGAAAAACACTTCTCACTCTCCAGAGTCATTGTGAGGATTATGAGGCTCAAGCAAATACAAAGCACTTTAAAATCTGCAGGCATTTTCATCTATAAGTGAACTGTGGTATGATTACAAACATGAAATAGTCAAACATTTATATGTAAAATGGGTATTACTTACCATCAAATATATCAGGATGCCTTTTTAAATGTTATAATAGATGAAAATTATTTCATGTTTCTAAAATTTGGGGAGGCCTGCAAATATTATGACTTTCTATTCTGGTTAGTTCTATCATAACTAGGAAATTTGTTTAAAATTAATTTGATACATTTCAACATGGTATGTTTAAATACATGGACCTGGCACTATTTCTTTTCTACAACTTGAAAAATAGGCAGATACTCATTTTTAAAATGAAACACATATCCCATATTCAATAATCCTTCTGATTGACTTTAAAATCAGCATTCCTGCCATATGATTTTTGGAGATGAGAAACTTGGGAAAGAAGGAAACAAGTTGAAGAAGTAATGCTTACTTTGTTTGGAACAGCCAGAAGAAATTAAGAGCTTCATTGACGATGGAAACTGATGTCAACTTTACATGGAAAAGTCAAGGAGATACTAAACATGGACTTCTCTGTGTACATGAGGAAATAAAAGATCTCATCCAAGCTAGCTATATACATTAAATATTGTTCAGATTAAAAATTATGCTTTACCCATCATAAATTAAAGAATTCAGATTACAACAGCTCACAGATTAATTAAAACTTTCCTGCTTTAAAGGCAACAACAAAAAAATTTCTTCACATTTTTAGAGAAATGTGTTTTGTAACTGAAACTGCAGAAAGCAAAATAAAAATAAAAAAGAGAAAATATGTTTTGTAGCTTTCAGTCTCGGAGGAATCTTATTTTATATAAATTATGATATCCACATTCAGTGTTCTTAGGAACACTATCACATGTTAGCTAGTGAGATGACTTTAAAAAATATTTTATGATATGTTACATAATCTAAGGAAACATTTCCAATTAAGCCGGTGCACATTACAATATTTGCATTTTTAAAGCACTTATAAGGGAGACCAGAGTGTTTTAAAAGATAAGGGAACTAACAATTCCAGTAACACTATCACTTATTTGAATTACGATCAAAACCTAGACAAGTTAATGCTAATCAGATGTTTTTCTGACCTACATAAAATGATTCAACCCTCCCACATCTAGTCATTGGAGAAAAAAACACCAAACTGCCTAATTATCAACTTTTTTCTCAGGTTTGGGATGCCCTCTCTTGATTATCAAGTCTGATATGAGTTTGATGCATATTTCTATTTTTGTACTAACTATGTTACATCATGAATATTTCTGTTTTTATCCATATAAAATAAGTTCTTTGTAGGGACAACTATATATTACTCACAGTATCCCTAGTACCTGGCCCTTAGCACACACTTTATTGGTTAACAATATCACAAGAAGTTGCACTGAATCTAAGACTAGTATTGTTAATATATATGGTTTCTCAACATGCTGGCACCATACAAATAACTTTATCACAAACTATACAGGGAGGCATTAGATGGACTACTTTTTCTATGTACAGGTTGTCTTTCATAGTTAAGAAAGTACTATGTTGAAATTTCCTGAGGTGCCCAACTCGTTTTATATTTTAATTACTTCTTGATAAATGTTTTCAATAGTAAACTTGCACTGACTAGTGAAACCCACATTTTTAAACTTTTATTTTAGGTTTGGGGGTACATATGAAGATTTGTTACATAGGTACAAACGTGTCATGGGGGTTTGTCATACATATTATTTCATCACCCAGGTATTAAGCCCAGTTATCAAGTTATCTTTTCTGCTCCTCTCCCTCCTCTCACCCTCCCCCATCAAGGAGACCGCAATGTCTGTTGTTTCCTTCTTTGCGTTCATAAGTTCTTATCATTTAGTTCCCACTTTTAAGTGAGAAGATGTGGTCTTTGGTTTTCTGTACTTGTGTTAGTTTGCTAAGGATTATAGCCTCCAGCTTCATAAATGTTCCTGCAAAAGACATGATCTTGCTCTTTTCTTTGGCTGCATAGTATTCTATGGTGTATATGTATCACATTTTCTTTATCCATTCTGTCATTGATGGGCATTTAGGTTGATTCCATGTCTTTGTTATTGTGAATAGAGGTGCAGTGAACATTCACGTGCATGTGTCTTTGTGGGAGAATAATTTATACTATTCTGGGTATATGCCCAGTAATGGGATTGCTGGGTCAAATGGTAGTTTTACTTTTAGCTCAGTCACCATACTGCTTTCCAAAATGGTTGAAACCCCACTGTTAATATATCTTAAGATAATATATCTTTAGGAGTAGATCCTTAACTCAACACTTCTTCTCTGTAGCCCATCTATGGGCACTGACTTGGTTACTAGGTGTAACTTGGTTGATCTATTGCCATGATAAAGGTTAGAGTAAAACACTACCAATAATATTTTTCACACAAGTCAGAAAGATGCTTTTCTATTAGAAACACAGGAATTTGAAGATATAATTCTAATGTAGATAAGTTTCTTTAGGAAAAGATACCTAGAAGCAGGAAGTAGGGAACAGTTCTCTCAGTTGCTAATGAGGTTATTTTTCCTGTGAAGTATATATTACCTACAGACACATTTGACTTCCTCAAGCATGTGGCATACATTATATTTAAAAGGATTTTAGCCTATGCCTCAATGTCTATGAGCACCCACCTATACATCTAAGGATACTGATTATTTGGCTCCAGGGTATACATCATTGTGTACATGCATTTGTACTCCTCCTCCTTGACGTATATTTCCATGGTTGGTGAAAGAGAACTTCTTTAACCTTATCCCTTTAAAATCAGTCCTCAACCCTATGCTAAATTCCATATTCCAGTCTCAGGAGCTATTGCAAATACTACTGTCCCATGTCTTCTCACAGCCTTTGTCCCTTTGCATGTACAGAATTCTCTCCACTCCTTTGCCTGACATTTCTTCTGCTTAGGATACTTTCTATCCCACCCAAACCCATGACCTAATTCCTACCCACATTTCAAGACGTAGTTTACCTACAAACCTCTACATAAGCCATCCCGAGCCCTTCAACACTGGGTTAAATGCCCCATTACCAGTGCTCCCAGAACACCTACATAGAATTGTCCATTCACTTCTTGTTTTTTGTTTTTTGTTTTTTTCTATTTAAAGTGTTATCCTTGAAGGCAGGGCCTGTGTCTTATCCATTATTATATCTCCAGCAATACAAAAACAATGAGGCTATGTGGGAAAAGAGCAAAGATTTTGGAGTTGTGGAGGCTGAGCACTTAGCAGTAGTATTATCTTGGGCAACTCTCAATCTCTTCATGGCTTGTTTCCTATCTGTAAAATAAGTAGAACACTGCTTACTTTGTAGGATTGTTAATACATACTCAAATATGTACTTGGTGCCTTTTCTAAGCACCTTGCATGCATGATCTCATTTATTGTTCGGCAAAACTTTATGAAGTATGTAGTGTTATTACCAATATTTTATAGTTCAGGAAACTGAAACACAGAAAGATTAAGTACCTTGTCCATGGATACACAGCTAATAAGGACATAACTAGGATCTGAAAACTGACAATCTAACCCCAGAGCACTCATAAGTTCTATACTGCATTTCACTTTGTTGCACAACTTTAGAGTGTGGTTCAAATAATCGGATTGAGCTACCAGTTCTACTGGATAACATAAGGATGTTATATTTGAGGATCTTTATTTTCATGTATTTTCAGCTTTCAGAAAATCTTATGAAGCAGTACTTTTGCTCTTTCTATTGAGCAAGTTGTATAGATTCAAAAAGGATCTCATTAAGTACAATTCCTTCTTAAAATATGTTTTAAGGTATTTCATTCCGAATTAAGGAAAAATACCAAACATCTAGAATAATTATAATTTTCTTACTTAAGCCCATAAGTCTTTCTCATAGGCCTCAATATATAAACACATTAAATTCTTGCTTCACTTTTAGCCTAACTTTGATACTAAATGTTCTCATTCAATATATTACTTCTGTAAGCTTCTAAAGCATGCTGGTGATATCTAGGAGGTCCCCAAGTTCACTTAGACAGGAATCCTAGATCCCTCTGCTTTCTGCATTCTTGTTCCCTTTGTCAATTTATTTGCTTAAAAAATATATTTTCACAGTTATTTTTATTTCAGATAGGAGATTAAGCAAACAAACAAACTACACTAAAAATCAAAACTCCCCTTACATTAAGTTCTCAGTTATGAACAATCTCTCTCATTTTTCTAAATATACCAGTTAAACTTTTCTTGATGAGATTAGATAATTTGTGGTAGGTTCTTGAAAGTGAGGGATTTAGACTTTATTCTGCAGTCATTGGAGAGCTACTAATGGTAATGAGTTGGGTAAAATGCTTTACAGAGATTCAACTGGAGGGTTTCAGTAAGGATTTAGAAGGGAGCTATGGAATTTAGACTGCAGCTAAAAGACTGTTGCAATATTGCAGATACAAGGTGTGAGAACATTGACTTGGGTTGGGGCAGAAGGGAATACAAAGGGTGCTTTTGAAAGATAATATGAAGCAGGAATGTATAGAATTCAATGTCTGACAAGATACTGGAGCATGAGGAAGAGGGAAAGGGAAGAACCATGGGTTTGATTAACATTTTAAGGTTGGGTGACCACAGTAATGATGATTATCATAAACAGAGATGAGGAATGCTGACTTGGGCCACAGGTGTGGAAAGAAGGGTACTGGAGAATAAGAGGAGGAATAATTTGACTACAGTCATGTTTCAAATAATGGCAGTATATCAGCATCTTATATTTTATAAACAAGAGCAACATTTCTTTGAAATAGAAATTAATATATTCTAAAACCCCAGAAGTCTTATTCTTGAATTCTCTTTCCTCTTAATAACTTCTAAATCATAAAAGATCATGAGTTACTGACTTTCTATAAATAGTGGGGCCAGGCACAGTGGTCATACTTGTAATCTCAGCACTTTTGGAGGCTGAGATGGGAGGATTGCTTGAGCACAGGAGTTTGAGACTAGCCTGGACCACAAAGTGGGACCCTGTCTCTACAAAAAAAAAAAAAAATTAGCCAGGTATGGTGGCACACACCTGTATTCCCAGGTACTTAGGAGGCTGAGGTGGGAGGATCACTTGAGCCTGGGAGGTTGAGGCTACAAGGAGCCATGATCATACCACCATACTCCAGTCTGGGTGGCAGAGTGAGACCCTGTTTCAAAAAAGTAAAAATAAAAATAGGATATCTAATTTAGTCCTATTCAAAATTGTGAATGCCTTCTAAGCACTCAGCAAGAATTGACACACATCGTACACCACTTCTTTCTTGAAAGGACATATTAAGAAAACATTCCTCAAATACCTCATTGTACCTAAAATAATCCTTTCATAATATATCTCCTGTCTAGTGAATAAATGAATTAATAAGAATTTAGCCAGTGAACAGTTAGTTTTAAACTATATAAAAGCGATCAAAGATAAAGATGTAAATTGTGGAGCTATCCACGTATCAGTGACAATTGCAGTTGAGAAAATGCTAAGGGAGCAAGATCCAATGCAGAAGACCAAAAGATTAAGGAATATGTCTTGTAGTATGACTAAATCTAAGATATGGAAGGAGAGCAGAGGTAGAAGGTTGTGTGATGTCATAGAAACAAGAAAGTGCAAACAATAAGTGTGGACTATGGTGGCACATTCAATGGAAGATCTAGGAGAGAGAACCAGAAAATGTTGCTGCGTCTGTGTGCATTCTAGTGGAAAAGCCAAATGAGTAGGAGAGTAGTGAAATTGTTGCGTTTTGGCATTCGTCTCATCCCCACAATTTACAGCATTTATTTGGTTCACAAATGCAAGTTAACTGCAAATCCGCCCTCACCTTCATTCTGCACCCTGACTATGTGTATAGTTTGCCTAAATTCTCAGTGCAGCTGACCATGTATCATTGTGCCAGTCACAATTCAGAAATCTTTTTTTGTTTGCCAGGTATTGTTTGAGTGTGAAAAAATAAAACGCACTGACGCAAGTAGGCTTTCTGTGGCCGTATTGTTTGCTGAAGCTATGATTGGATAAAGTCCAGTAAAACCTTTAAGATAGGCTCAGATATAAATAAATAAGCAATGTGTATTTTGAAAGAAACTTCTGGAAGAGTCACATGATTCCATAGCTTTAGTGGACTTTAGATATCAAAGCTCAGCCCCTCATTTACAAAGAAAAATTGTAAGGCCAATAGGGATTAAATGACCTGCTCAAGCTCACTAAACTAGTTATTGACAAAGCTAATAGAACCAGAAGCCAGTGGAATTCTTATTCCCACTCTATTGCTCATTTTATATGTCATTCCATCTTCAAATGAATTCACAAAACTCCCAGATGCCAACAGTTTTAGCTCAGACATCAGACATACCCAATATAGTGGGTACCCAATCTTTAGACCAATCTAGTGACAACATAAAAGTACCTTTACTCTGAGACATTCTGAAATCAACATTCACTACAATTCCAAACTGAGTTTTGAGAAGTAACATTTTAATCAAATATTTAATATCAGCTGTTAAGCAAATTAGTTCAGTTGAAGAACTTCCCAGATTTTATCTAGCTGTTGTTTAGTTTCTAGGTTAGAAATGAGAAAACACTTTGATAATCTTTCCTATTAGGACTTTGAAAAGGTTTTTATGATAATAAAATTCACATTTAAGAACAGAAAGTTTTTTTGAAGACACATCATTTTACAGTGAAACAGTCTAGATAACACTAGCTCAGTTATTGTTAGGTAAGGCCAATTAACATTTTCTCTCTTTTTCTTTCCCTCTCTTCCTCTGTCTCTGCCCTTGGTGAGTAAAACAATCCCCTAAAGGCATTAAAATATGTAATGATATTATTAACCATTTTAAACCCTGGTGGTCACTCTGTCATCCTGTGTAAAGATACTTGTTGCTTACGGTAGGAATAGCATATGATGTGAGTTTATTTGGTTTGATCAGTATTTACAGTTAATACATCATTGTGTTTTTTGCAAGACAATTTTGTTTCAGCGTAACTAACATTAGCAGCACCTTAGCAAAACAACCCAAAGTAACCCAAATCACACACATACAAACACATTCCAGTCCTTTTGCAACTGCCAGGTACCTGCAGATAAACAAAAATGGTCACCAGATACTCACTACATCCTTAAAGATTCATCTTTCAGGCCTATATGAACAGAGAAAAGACCATATAAGTACTATAATATGGTAACAGATAATATAGTTTAGAATAAGAGCTAGTTTATTTATCATTTTTTTTTAAGAACTGCTAAGGTTTTCTGCAGTTCATTTCTTAGGTGGTTATGAGGTTACCCAGACTAAGAGAAAATGCATAGGAGTCTGACTAGCCAGGTAGGAGGTTCTAGCAGTCACTGACTTAGAGAGCCTTAGGAAGGCTAAGGGAGGTAGAGACAAGGCTGGGAGGGGCACAAAGTTGTTATACTTCAGGCTGGAGTCCAGGGAAGTCAGGTAAGGCCAACCACGAGCTTTCAAGGACCATTGTTCTGAGTTACCAAAGCCCAGAGTCCAGGAAGTCAGCGAGTTGAAAAGAAAGGTTCAGGAGAGCAAATGACACCAAAGGGCAGAAGCCATTTGATTTCTGCCCTACTTTGTTCTTCCCACCAAGTGGGGACATCATAGGCCCTTGACCACTAATTACTACCAGAAAGAGGTCAAAAGTCTGCTTGGGAATTCTGCTCTCACTGAGACAGAGTAACTGGGACCACTTAGGGCAAAGAGTTCTGTGATTTTACATCCCAGATTCCTGACTTCCCTATTTTAAACCAAGAGTCCAACTTTGAAAGGAAGTGACTGGCTATATACACCTGTTATACTCTAGATGTGCCAATAACAAGAGTTATTTTGTTATTTTCATTCACATAATATTTGATTATTATATTAATAGATTAAATCAAGATTAATATTTGATCACTTATGATATTTATAGGTGTGTCCATTTCACAAGCTGTGTTATCTTGGGAAAGTTACATAACCTCATTGAACCTCATTTTCTTCATCTATACCAGAAGATTTAATGCCATACAGTATAGAAAATACTAATCAACCTAACACTATCCTACTAAAATACTATTCCTCAGACCAGAGCTGGCACTTGATATAAATTATTTCCATTAGTTATATTATTCTTATTATTTCTATTATTCTTTTGTTAGCCAACAAATACTTACTGAGAACCCTACTATATATAAACTGTTCTAGGTTTCTAGAAATACGGTGGTGAGCAAACAGGACATCCTTATCCTCAGGGAGCTTGCACTCTTGCTTACTTGCTGTGTTTATTTATATATGCCAATTAACCACTTTCTTCTTCACAGAGTAATAAAATGTTTGAGAACATGGTGAGGCAATAAGGAAGCCCAAAGATGTAATGATCATAATCCAGGATGTGGATCACTTAAAATATTAGCAAAATACCTTGTCTCATTGCAAATTCTGGCAAATCAGATCACAACAGATTAAATTCACTCTTTCAAGTTATCTGACTATTAAATATAGCATTATAGAAGAATAGTTCACATATATGTATTTGTAACATTTGCTCAGACATCTGCTGCCATTTTTATTAAGAATTACTTTACTACATTTTATATAACCTGATAGCTTCTCCTATGTCCCACACTCGTCTTTGACTTCTGCACTCCTGAAATATAGACCCTAGCTAAAACGTTAACTCTTTAAAAAATTCACATTCACACATAATAAAGTAATTGTTTCATGTTCATATGCTCCATTTTTTCTAATTATCTTCTCTCTATATCAACCTATCACAAAAGTAAATATAGTTAAGGCTTCAATATTTTTTATTCAAAAGACTGAAGATCGAGCTTCAATTCTCTCCTTTGCCAAAGGTAGTTGGTGTTAAGAACTTTTAAGAAAGCCCCTTCCAGCATACATACCAGAAGAGCATGTATAGGGAATGCATGTATAGCATACAAGAAGGACGCTCAGAGGATGTGAAGCCACCAGTGAGACAAGAGAAACCTAGCTGAAGTGGGCATCATCAAGTCAGCTTTTTTGCTAGTGCAGGCAGTGCAGTGCAGTCCAGCAAGGAGAGAGACTGATCCTTCAGTGTATGAATTAGGGAAACTTGGTAGCTTTCCAAGCTTTTCTGAGAGGGGCTTCAGTCTTTTTTTTTTTTTTTTAACAAAACAAAATATTTCTATATCTACAATCAACTAATCATTGTAGTATATACCCAGTCATAAATGCATTGTATTACTCACTCTTTTGGATCATTTATAACATTATAGCTCTCCCTTAGATAAGATAATCAATACATGATTATACAGGACTTGGCATTGCTAATATACATATGTGTGTTCACACACACTACTGAGTATGACTCTTTATCCCAGGCAAGAGGGTCTCTGTTCTGGGCCTTATGCTTCAGAGAATCTCTCTCTGTCCTTCCTCTGGCTACAGTTATTTGACCAGGTTAAAGAATTTTGGAATCAAAGGATTGTACCCACCCATAGCTTAAGACATAACCTCTTCTTTGCCTTCTGTGGTTACTTGAAATCCCCGAATTTCATTCCTCACACCCAAATGGCCAAGTATCTGCTTCAGCTTCTTCCACAGGCCTGTTCCCAGGAATGGACTATCCCATGGGTCTGAAAACTTCTAGACCTGAGGAATGCCCAAGTGGCAGTTGTTTGCAGGGTGTCTGGATAGAACTTGGATATGTGGGCAGAAGTGGCTTCATGCATACTCTTGAGATCTCTCATCTTGCAAGGAAGAGCTGGTTGTGGGAGCTGGTGATGGGAGCAGGTGCAGTGAGGGGCCTGGGCTATGTGCTTTAAATCAGGATCTTCCAGCATCTCTACTTCTTCAACATGAAGCTACAAGGAATCAAAGAATTTTTAATTGAACTTGCCTTTCGGTATATTTTCTAAGGTAGGAGGATAGAGTCCACTTTATTGAAGATATTTAGGAGGATTTAGAATTCAGCATATTGTATGTGGGCCACTACTTGTACTCTTTCTGGTCCCACAAATGTTAGGGAAAGGCTTGTATGTATATATTGAATCAAGAGTTCATTTCCCTAGCATTACTGCTATATAATTTTATAAGAGGATGGCAAAAGTTCTCTACATTTTATAAGGTGAGTTTCAGACTGTGATTTCATACTGAGTCCATATCACATTGGATTGCTTTCCCTAACATGTCTCAGCAAAATGTTATACAACCTGATTAAACAAAACCTCATTCCCACACAGCTCCACCTTCCTTACTTGGCAAAGCTTAAATCTGGTAACACCCTTTAAAGACGGTCACTTCAGCCACATTTAAAGGAAATAGCAATTAGGACTCACAATGTTTTTTTTTAAAGTTAAAATCTATTTCTGATTACAAGGCAGGTAAAACAAGAAAAAATATTACTAAAGAAATAACACACTTTCAACTTTTCTTCCCACTCATCTTCTATTTAATAAATAAATAAATAAATAAATAAATAAATAAAACCAAATCTTACTAAACAAACAAAACCAAAAACTGAAATAGAAACAAAGTTGAACCCGATGGGATCATTGTGCCATTTATCTCCCTAATACTTCTAAGCATAGTAATAACAAATTAGTAAATACTTTTTGAGAACCCTCTACAGGCAGAATATGAATATGCTTCTAGGTCATGACAGTCAAAGGACACATATACAATTTAATGTGGAAAATAGAACATAAGAAATGTCAGTCAAGAGAAAATAGTCTTAATGTGAAGTCAGGGTCAAGAAGGATTATTTTACCAACAGCAGTAGATAAGAATTGGATATATTTGGTATAAAGGCAAGAGGGCATTCCATAATTGCATTTTAATTTTTAATTTAATTTTTTTTGCTGTGTATGTGTCTCAATCATAGACCAACTTGCAGTGGTAACCCTTGGAAACATTGAAACTAAGGGATGTTTGCTTTATCTGCCAAAATACAGAGAGCAAGTCTAAGTGCACCTAAGATCATCTAGTAAATGTGAAGATTTTGGGAAAACTTAGAATATTCGAGTCTAAATAGGGAAGGTATTATATCATCTTACTTTCACATATCTAGGCCACAGAAGATTAGCCAGCTGCCCTAGGTAATCTGAAATAGAGATCACAAACAGGGGCAAGGATGAACAGAGAAAGGTGGGGCATGGATTTTCAGGGTATTGTTCCTGAAAAGTAATGACTATTGAAGACAGTAATGACTGTAAAATGCACTGAACTTTTTTGTAGCAAGTAGATTTTTTCTTTGGATATTAATATTCAGTGGGAACATAGTACATAGGTAACAACGTCTAATTTCCAACATAAGCTCCAGTGAGTCATTGAATCACCAGAACCATATATGGCATAAGTGATGAACTGATCCCACTGTACACACCCAGTGTGTCATAACTGATGGTGCTCAAGGTAGGCTGTTTATAAACCATCCAGATTTCTCAACATATAACTCCTTGGAATTAAGTCATTCCAATGACAATGTTGACTACATTCTGCATTCTCAAAATATAAATCTAGTTATCATAAATTACTAAGTCCTAACTAACTTTTCCTAACTACTTAAACCATTGTCAAGTCTCTAGTGGAAGTTCTAAACCACAAATATGATCCACAGATTATGACTTGGGAAATATCGCCATAGACACTCAATAAAGTTTGTTGAATTGGATTGAAGTTACAATATCATAAATAGTGCTTCTGCAAGGATGGGAAATGTACTATAGTAAAATGTTTTGTTAGTTGTTTTAGTTTGTAAATGTGTTGAATTTTGAAACATTATCTAAACAAATCGTCTTAGGTATGATACAATGTATAATCCATTATGGCTAAATCCTTTTTGAAAAGAAACTGTGGTAAATGGAGTTAGTACAGAAATTATGCCATTTGTGTTAGAAATGGAAGAAAGGGAAAAGTTAAGCTGAACCAAGCACACTCAATCTCAGATCTCAGCACTTGGTGTTCCCACTGTATGAAACACTCTTTATTAGTATATCTGCTTTACTAATAAATAGTTATAAATAGTTGTCTATTTATATAAATAGATTACTATGCTATTATATAGACAACTATACTATTTATAGTATAGCAGATTTATATAAATAGAGGCTATACTATAAAGAGTTCCCTGAAGTCTTCAATTTCTGCCTGTTACCTTCACCGAAGAGATCCTCTCTGACCACTCTATATAAACTAGTAACCCCTTTCTGTATCGCTCTGTATCCTCTTACTCTTTCATTTTCTTTATAACACATATTGATACCTGACCTATTATATATCTATTTTCATACATTTTTCACCTCTTCTTTCTAGAAACTGTTCTTTGAGGACAGGGACTATGTTTTGTTCATTACTATATCCTCAGTATTGAATACCCGGCACATAGTATTTCCTCAATAAGTGTTTGTGAAGGGAATAAATGGATGAATTGCTAAGTTCTGTGTAGGTCAAGATTAAATTACTTTTGAAAATTATCATCCATTTTCACCTTAAATATAGTAAATAATTTTTTGGGGGTAATAAATACATCCAAACATCTGAGATATTTAAAAGAACAATACCAACACAATATTCAAAACTAAAAACAGTGTACAATGTGTACTAATTTACAGAACAAATATTGATACATAAAGCCCCTCAGAGTTGAATTTGCTTGCTAGGATACTCAGTAACAGATAACTAACATAACTACTAAAGTTATAGCTTCCTTGTTAGTGGTTTAAAACCACAGTTAACTTCGAAATACGGTACTAGGACAACTGAATATGTGCAAAAGAATTAAAGTAGACCCCTCCCTCACAATCTATACAAAAATCAATTCAAAATGGATCATAGAATTAAGGTAAAAGTTAAAATTATAAAACTCTTAGAAGAAAACATGTGTAAAGATGACATTGGCTTAGGCAATGATTTCTTGGATATGACTCCAAAAATATAAGCAACAAAACATAGATAAATTGGACTTCTTTAATATTAGAAAGTTTAATGTTTCAAAAGACAACAAGAAGAAAGGAAAGACAGCCCACAGAATGGGAAACAATATTTGCAAGTCATGTATTTGACAAGGGACTTGTATTTAGAATATATAAAGAACTCATAACTGGATAATTTTTTAGAAAATAAAAACTGGAAAAGGATTTTAATAGGCATTTCTCCAAAAAAGATGTACAAATGGCCAAAAGCACATGAAAATATGATCAACCTTATTAGTTATTAGGGACATGCAAATCAAAACTATAATGAGGTACCACTTTAAACCCACTAGGATAGCAATAAAAGAGGTAGTTAGGATGCAGAGAAATTGGAACCCTCATACATGGCTGATGGGAATGTAAACTGGTGTAGCCACTTCGAAAACAATTTGGCAATTCCTCAAAACGTTAAACGTAGAATTACCATATGACCTAGCAATTCCACAACTAGGTATATATACAAGAGAATTGAAAACATGTCCACATAAAAACTTGTATATCAATACTCATAGCAGCATTAGTCATAGTAGCTACAAAGTGGAAACAACCCAAATGTCCAGTAACTGATAATGAATAAACAATTGTGGCATATTCTTATAATAAAATATTATTTGGCAGTAAAAAGGAATGAAGTGTTAATACATATTACAATATGGATGAACCTTGAAAACATTATGCTAGATGAAAGAAGCCAGTCACAAAAGAAAGATTACATATTGTATTATTCTATTTATATGAAAAATCCAGAGTGGGGAAATCTGTTAGAGCCAGAAAATAGACTATTTGTTATCCAGTGCTGGGCTGGGGTAATGGAAGCAGAAATAGAGAATGACTGCTAATGAGAGTACAGGGCTTCTTTTGGAGACGATGAGAATATTTGAGAAAAAAAAAAAAAGAACATTAGATAGTAGTGATGGTTGCACAAGTCTGTCAATATACAAAACATTATTGAAACGTACATTTTAAATGGGTGAATTTTAGGGCATGTAAATTATACCTCAATAAAGCCAGTTAAAAAATATGGTCAATTCAAGTAGAAATCACAGATGGTTAGCAAAATATCACTGTGGTCACTGAAGTTGTCCTACATAATAAGGCCATATAGAGGTGCATGAACTCTTCTTCTAGAGGGGCTCAGATTATACAAAGGCAATAGAATTCTTCCCTCCAGGACCAGTTCTATTCATAGGCAGCGCAAAAAGCCTATCATTTAAAAGGTGCTCAAAAGCCCGTTGCTCAAAGTTTCTCTTCAGCGTTTTGCTTCAGGGTCTGAAATGCCTTTTATAGTCACCCTGTGGAGTAAGTCATGAAGGGCCTTGGTGAAATAGAAACACTGCATGTGGAAATTCATAGTACATTAACTTATTAACACTCATAAGAATAAGCTTATGAACTTAGCCAGGCATTTCGGTAAGGCCCTGAAGGAATGAAGTGCTAATTAAAATTTAAGGAAAGAGAAAAAGATTTAATACCTGGCATATAGCCCAAAGCAGTGATTTTCAGAAGTAAAATCAGAAACGATACAAATGTGGGATGGCACTAAAGACTAACTTTTGTATATCATAATTGATCCACCTTACCTTACCTTTCCTGCCACGTAAATCAACTTTAGCCAACTAGGCTAGGTTTATACAATTTTAGCCTTTTGTTCTTTAAGCTTTATTAGGCAAGTTGGTAAATCTAGGATTATAAATCATAATCCTTGGCAGTGAAAAGCCACTGAAGTGTTTTTAAGAAGGGGAGTGCCATGATCAGGTGTTTTAGAAATGTCACTCTGGCTGTAATGTGGAGAACAGATTTGTGGGGAATAAGACTGGAAGTAGGGACATAGTATAGGGACCAACAACCCACCAAAATGGTATGAAGATTTATTCCAGGTGAAAACACCTGAGCTCTAACAGATGCAGAAAAAAGTCTTATCTGAACTTTCCTTATCTGAAAAAAGTAGAGTCAGCTGCCACAAATCATACATTCTGGGTAGTCTCTATAAAAGAGGCACTTGAGCCTTGAGCACTGGGACATTAAAAAAAAAAAAAAAGTATAAACAATCCTAATTAAAACCTCTGTTATTCGAAACCCTGAACTCCCCCTTTATTAAGCTTGTATATAAACCCTTACCCCTAGCTGTTTATAGAGCCACTTCTTGTGGGGTACTCTCTCATGCATGTGAAAATAAACTTTTCTCCATTTAATCTGTCATTGTCAATTAATTTTCAGCCTCTCCCACACCTCCCAACCACTACCAACCAACAAAGTTAGTAGAGGAAAAGTTTTTTTTCTCCCAAAAATAGGTTGGGAGGCTGTTGCACTAATCCTAGTGAAAAGATAGTGGTGGCTTGGACTAGGGTAACAGCAAAGGGTAGTGAAGTGTTTCAAGTACTATAGAATCAACAGGGCTTGGGGTTGGCTATGATCGGAAAGGAATGGGGAGAAATGAGAATGAATCCCAGGTCTCTTCCAAGTGTCCTTCAAAGCCTAAATTTTTGCTGGCTGAATGGCTTTCAACGGGTAGAATGTGCTATAAAACCTTGTGTTGGGATCTGTGTGGGTGTGGTGATAGACAGGAGGGGGCAGATAGGTTAAAAGCAGGTGAAAGAATTTCTCATGGAAAAAATTTCCCAGTTTAGCAAAAACACCTTGGTGAGCCGTCTTTGGTTCTGCATTTGCAAGTTGTCTAAAATAAGCTAGCAATACGAGAAATTAAATTATATTGCTTGTATAATAAAGTAAGAAGAATGTTTTGCTTCAGTTAGAGATAGATGAGTCAAGTGTTCCAAGACTAGGGAAAGCAGTGGGAGAAAACAGAAGGTAAGGAAGATGGCCCAGCAAGACATCCAGAGCCAGGTCCTGAGAAAATGGGCTGGCTGGTGTCCAGTCCTGGTAAAGAACAGGGATGTTGGATACTTAGGTTAATGCTGTGGGCCATGCTGTGCTGTGAATATAATGTCCTTGTATTCCAAGACTCACAACAAATCTTTAATCCCACTGCCTTGTGTGAATGTGTTTTATGGAAATAAATGAAAACACATGCATTTCACATCTGGGTCCATGCAGAATGGATAGAAGGGGATAGCAATAAGAAGTGAAATGGGAGGTAGGGATGGCAGCAGAGGTAAAAAGAAAATGATGTTTCACACTATTCGTGAGACCCAAAGTAGGGACAAAAGTGGGGTCATTTTTATTCAGCTATCATAGGGCTATAAAACTCAGAGCAAGTTGGATGATTAGAGCCACCCAGATAGCCAATACGTGGGTAAACATCTAACAGAATCTTATCAATTATCTTTCTTAAGAATTCTAACCTATAAATTTCCTCATTCTTCACTTCTGTATAAAAATGAAAGTACTCCTCTATTTGTGAATGTAGATTATCTGGGACAAATATCTAATGGTTCAGAGTATTAAAAGAGCTATGATCGCCCGGGCATGGTGGCTCATGCCTGTAATCCCAGCACTTTGGGAGGCCAAGGCGAGTGGATCACGAGGTCAAGAGATCAAGACCATCCTGGCCAACATGGTAAAACCCATCTCTACTAAAAATACAAAAATTAGTTGGGTGTGGTGGTGTGCACCTGTAGTCCCGGCTACTTGGGAGGCTGAGACAGGAGAATCACTTGAACCCTGGAGGCGGAGGTTGCAGTGAGCCGAGATCATACCACTGCACTCCAGCCTGGTGACAGAGCAAGATTTCGTCTGGAAAAAAAAAAAAAAAAGCTATGATCTGTATCATATATGAAAGGTACCAGTTAAATGATGGAAGAGCTGAGTGTTGGAACACAAAATAATATTGTCTGGAGTAGAGATAATACTGGAAAATAGTTAATTGTAATGAATCTCTTCTTAGTGCTTCAGCAATATGTAGAGTTTTGTTAATTAAGACTTCTGAATTAGTGAAAATATCTAAATTCCAGTAAAAAGCTAGTGCCTTTATATCTGGAATATGTACTGAGCTTGTGAAATAGATTATTTCAGAAAAATATATTAAAACATTTTATCTAATTTTTTAAAGTTTGTTTTCTTATTGTTTAAATGATTCTCCAATGAGGTCTCCTTGATGTAGGGCAGTGAAAATAAATGACGTATTTGGACATTATCCTCATGGGTTAATCTTTTATACAGCCATGTTCTTCATTCTGCTTTTCATAGGCCCATAGAGACATAGCTATATTTACCAAGTTACTGGCTCTCTCTGTGGTTACCACAGGAACGCTAATGAAAAATTAGATTATTTTCTCCCCCTGTTGAGATCAATTAAATCTGTAGGCTACTCTTGATTTTCAAATAAGATTTAATACAATGTACCTTGAAAATAAACTGGAAAATGAGGGTTTTTTAAAGTTAAAAGCCATAGGTGCTTGGTTTGGAGTCTCCTCTGTATTTGGATATTCTTCCATTAAAATGAATAAAACTATTTACATTATTTTGATTCTATAATATGGATTTATTTTTAACTTTACATGAATTAGGTTTTATAGATTCTGTGGAAATGTTAAAATTAAATTCATTTCCTTTTTTCAGTAGTGACAGAAAAATACATACATTAGCATTGTAATTGGTCACTGGGTCTTGTTACATCTGCTATGCAGTGTTTACAATTATTTGCAATTAATAACAGTAGTCAATGGTATCACTAAAATACCTTCACCAGCCTGATATATTAAGCAGGTGGCCTTTAAAATGAAGAATGGTTTTTGTCTTTGAAAGATTATTTAACTTGTCACTAAGACTGGTTCATAACATCATCTAATAGAAAAGATATGCTTTCAGTTTCAGACCACCCTGGGCAACATGGCAAGATCCAAGATCCTATCTCTAAGAACAAAAAAACAAGATATACTCATTGATCTTTCATGTTAAACCATGTCTACAGTGACACTTTGGCATAAATTTAGTAGGCTTTCCACTTACAACTTTTTAGTAAAATGCACTATCTCTAACATTTGTGATGGCAGGAAATTTTTGCAATAGCTTTACAAAATGGGAAGTGGATAAAACATTTCTGTTTTTAGACATAAAAATTCAGGAAACGAAACATAACTAGCTCCTTTTCCTCTACCCAGTCTGTTAATTACACTGTCTGACTGAAATTGTTTAGTTTACAATTATCAGATCTTTCAAATAGTTTTCTCATAGCCATAGTTCTCTCTGGATATATCCATCATTTGAGGAAATTTCAAAAAGAGCAATAGGAAATTCATCAATAAATTTTTCTCCTTCTCTTCCCCCACTAAAAGCTAATGATAAGGAGCCAGATTATAAGAAAAAAAAAAACTATTTGTGTGCATGGAATAAGTACACCTTTAGCAATATTTTATTACTAGAATGTGAGTATTTTGAACTTTTTTTGGAGAGTTTCAACATAGGAGTGCTAAAAGAGAAATATAAGCCATTTACAGGAGTAAGCACATTTATCACAAATTTGGGTGGAAAAGATGAAAAATTATATTTTGTAATAAGAAGGAATAATAACTTCAGTTAGCTGTTATTTCCTGAGAAACTAATACATATATTATTCAATGGTCTATTCTAGAATGACATGTTTCAAGCCTTAAAATTGGTCAATGAGATACCATCTCACACCAGTTAGAATGGCGATCATTAAAAAGTCAGGAAACAACAGGTGCTGGAGAGGATGTGGAGAAATAGGAACACTTTTACACTGTTGGTGGGATCGTAAACTAGTTCAACCATTATGGAAAACAGTATGGCGATTCCTCAAGGATCTAGAACTAGATGTACCATATGACCCAGCCATCCCATTACTGGGCATATACCCAAAGGATTATAAATCATGCTGCTATAAAGACACATGCACACATATGTTTATTGCGGCACTATTCACAATAGCAAAGACTTGGAATTAACCCAAATGTCCATCAGTGACAGACTGGATTAAGAAAATGTGGCACATATACACCATGGAATACTATGCAGCCATAAAAAAGGATGAGTTTGTGTCCTTTGTAGGGACATGGATGCAGCTGGAAACCATCATTCTTAGCAAACTATCACAAGAACAGAAAACCAAACACTGCATGTTCTCACTCATAGGTGGGAACTGAACAATGAGATCACTTGGACTCGGGAAGGGGAACATCACACACCGGGGCCTATTATGGGGAGGGGGGAGGGGGGAGGGGGGAGGGATTGCATTGGGAGTTATACCTGATGTAAATGACGAGTTGATGGGTGCTGACGAGTTGATGGGTGCAGCACAGCAACATGGCACAAGTATACATATGTAACAAACCTGCACGTTATGCACATGTACCCTAGAACTTAAAGTATAATAATAATAAAAAATAAAAAATAAAAAAAAATTGGTCACAAATTTTAAAAAAATTAAAAGACTACAGCTTAGAATCTCTCTCCCCTTCAGCTTCAAATACATAAGTTTTGCATGAAACTTCATCCAAATAATTAACATAACTAATAAAATGTGGGTTCACCAACTTGAGCCCTTTGCAGCAGCAGTTGTGTGAGTGGGAGCAATGAGAGAAAATTCCTAACGTGTCTCCCTCCCACTGTCCTTTCTTCCTGATAAAGGTCACAGAATTGTTTTAGTTTAGCTTTATGATAGACTGGGGTATAGCTTGTCAGAGCTCAAAGAGATTCTTTTAGTTATCTAGATTCATTCTCTTACTTTATACAGAAGGAGAAACTGAGATCCAGAGAATTTAAATGACTTGCCCAAGGCCACAAAGCTAAAAATAGTGGGATAGGAGCTAGAAATTAAGAGCAGGGAAAGTTTTCTCTGTTAAATATTTGTTGTTGTTAGTTTAAATATGTCAGCCCTATAAGAGATTAATTCAGGTAAGCCAGCTAAAAATACTTGTACTTGTTGTTTCTCAATATAATAAGGATAGAAAAAAATCTAGAGCATAGGAATGAAAAGAGAACTAGCCCACAGATCAGAGGGACATATCATATGTGCTTTGCTTTTTAAGCCTTTGGGCCAAAATCACACTTACTATGATCTTGGTAACTAAAAAGAATCTTGTTCCTGGAGTGCTTGTAGAGACCTGAATTAGTCATAAGATTCTTAGGAAAGAATTCATCTTTTGTTTGATATTGTAATGATTCTTGATCAGAAAGGCAAGAAAGCCTCTTTTATTGTTATAGTCCTAGTTATATTGCAATTGCAGTTGTAACAAATCCTTTGGAAACCTTTGACTCAGTTTTGAATGATTTTGGTATGAGTTAGATGATCTAATGAGGTCCCTCCTGGGCCTTTCTTTCCCTGTGCCTACTGGTGCCAGCACAATGAACTTCACATGTATGTTTAAGGGAATTACAGTAGCCAGGAATTATAGAATTTCGAATTGTAGATGTCCTCAACTTCAGAAATAACCATAGGAAGTTTATTCCAAAGTATTACCAAAATCATTCTTCTAAAAGATTTAAATGAAGAACACTCAAAAGGCAGTATCAGGACAGAACAATGCAGTTGATGTTGGACCAAATATCTGAGTGAGAGGTCTAGCTTCTAGTTTCCCTTTGACTCGGTTCTTTTTCCTACCACACATAAATCTGTATTGCCTGTAGCCAGAGGATAAAAATTCTAATCCGCTTTCATAGGTAGGAGATTGAGCAAAGCCTCCATTTAGTCTTTGAAGTTTTCCATTTTGCTAAAAGTTAAGAAAAAAGTACTCTACCTTTATTTCTGAATTCTCTAGGAACAAATTTAGCTTGATATTATATTAAAACACAACATTTAAAATAATGGCATCTTCTTGACATTCCAGAGACATACTTGAAATAAGTGATGCCAAAAGGAGCTAAAAATGGTGAAGGAAATTACAGAAGTGTTTGACTATCATCCAAAAGATTCTAACAGTTCACTCAGAGGAAAATTTCCCTCCACCCCGCAAGCATCTTAAGCCTCTGTAACAAAGAATGCTAAAGATTTTAATTGACTGACAAAATACAAAGCAAGTGGCAAAATACTTTTGACTTGATAGCTATACTTTTTTAATTTACATACTTGACCATTTTATCAGGAAAATACTAGGTTGAATATTTAAAAATCAGAAATAATTTATATATTATAGAATTTATTCTATTTGGACATAGCAAAGTTCATCAGTTTTTTTTATAGCAAATAGAACTGTGAATAATACTTTATGCTCCTTCTTATGAATCAACATGAAATTTGACAACACTTTCCTTTCTTCATTTTGGATATGAGTCACTGCTCTCAATGTAACCTCCAAAGACCAAGAACCCCTGCTTTAAAGCAAGGAAACAAAAGGAAATGCATCTTTAATTCAAACTGGTTTACCCAGAGAATTCTAGTAGTTATTATTCACTGACTTCTTAAGTATGCATTATAAAGCGGAGTGCCTTAAGTGTCCTCTCTTCAACTTTCCCTGGGGAAATCAATGTAGAAAAGCTGCAGAAGAAAGCGGACTGATAAGTCCTGGACTTGAAGTTTATCAGCAGTTCTACTTACCCATCTATTATCTCTAGTATGCTATTAGATGTTAGCTTTGAGAGGATTTTATTTTATTTTCAAGATTTTGGATCATCTTCCCTCCAAACCCCTCTGACTTTGCATACAAAAAGTAATAGATCTGAGCTAGTTCTCAAAAGCCTTTCTAATTTAAAACCTGACTCTTTTTCTGCTGTTTGATAACCACTAACCCCACCCCCAGTCTCTCTCAGACATACAAAGTGCTGCAGAGATCAATTCAATACACAAATCTTAAAATCATCTAGAAAGGCCTGTGGTCTTTCAAACAATATTAAAATAAAAAGGAAAAAAGAATATGGCATTCTAAGTAAAACTCCACTTACCCTCACTGGAAAATAAGAAAAAATAAATATAAAGCTGAGGCCCCTTTACTTTTTCAAATCCTAGAAACATCTAGTCCCAAGAGAAACTGCTTCTTGGTTTAGAAGAGTTGAAGTTAAACAATGATCCTTTTTCCATTTCAGAAAAAAAAAAAAAAAAAAAAAAAAAAAAAAAAAAAAAAAAGGCCAGCAGAGGCAAATGCTCCGTTGGACAAATTGTTTCAGCAGATGTTCATTGTCCCAGGGAGAAAACAGCCCCTACTTTGCAGCTTAGCAATTGCACATTTAGAAGCTTAAATGTTTTTAACTTGAAATGATCCATTTGGTATGAATGAGATGTAAATATTAAAATCATTTATATGAGCAAGTGGCTACATTTTACTGTTAAAGTCCCCAGAATGCTGGTGACTGTTGTTTGGGCTTCATGTTATAATATGGTGATACAACAATTGTAGCCCATCTAAGCTTTTCAGCTACAGAAGCTGGGCTACAATCTAAGGGGTTTTAAAAAGTCATTTACAATGGCACCCCCGAATAATATTAATAATTGAAGTAATATTTATAGAGTACTTATGATATGGTAGGCAGTTACAATTATTCTTGAGGTAAGGACTATTGTTATGCTCATTTTAAAATGTGGAAATTGAGGCTTAGAAAAGTTAAGTAACTTGACTAAATCACACAGCCAAGAAATGTTGACACTGGCATTTGAAAGCAGGCAGTCTGACTTTAGGGCAGGGGTTAGCCAACCTTTGCTGTAAAGGCTGAGGCGGTAAATATTTTAGGCTTATAAACCATAAAACCTCTATCTTAACTATTTAACTCTGTCTCTGGAGCACAAAAGCAGACTTAGACAATATGTAAATGCAGGTGTATGGCTATGGTCCAATAAAACTTTATTTATGGACACAGAAATTTAAATTTCATATAATTTCCATGTGTCGCAAAGTATTGTCCTTCTTTTGATTTTTTTTCCAACTGTCTAAAAATGTAAAAACAATTCTTACTGCACAGGCTATACAAAAACAGGTAGTGGACTGGATTTGGCCCATAGACTGCGGTTCGTTAACCTCTGCTCCAAGCTCTTATTGATTATACTCTCTCTCCCTAGTAGTGTCTTTTTATAATGTTTTTAAACATCTAATAGAACTATATCTATAACCTTATCAAGTCATGCCAGTCTTTTGTAATATAGAATTATTTGCTGAAATAGGATTGGCTATGTTATATTGACTGGGTTGACTCATATGAAATTTGTCAATATTGGGCTGTTTTGGCCTACAGGAGTAGCAATTTCATAGGTTTCAACAAAATATTTATAAATGTCTGTAGCCTTAAGAGGTAACGCTTTTTATTTTATTAAAGCTAATAAAGTATAAGCCAGTTACCAGGGGAACATTAAGCTATGCAAGCATCACGTGTGGTATACTAGATGATCTTTAAGGTTCCTTTAGAGTCTTTTCTGTGAACGAATTGTGAGAGCCTAGGCCTAAAGTTATGAAAAAAGGGGAACTTCATATAATTACATAATTTCTCTGTGACAAGTACCAAACTGGATCTGTACATGTAGTTTCCATAATGACCCTATGAGATAACTATTTTTATCCGGTTCACAGTAGAAGAAATCTAGGTTCATAAAGACTAAGTAACTTGCCCACATTTGGAGAGCTAATAAATGGCAAAGCCTGGACTTCAAAGAACAAATGACTCCTCTTTGTTTTGCTTGCATAACAAAGGCAATTTCATTGCAATCTGTTAGTTACCACTAAGGCTTTTAAGATAAGATTAATTTTTTTTTCAAAATCATCACTAGAAAATTATAAGGCAAAGTATTTGAATATCTCTCATTTTCAATAAACTCCAAAAATATACTCACACCATTTTTAAACATTTTCTATAGCTATTATTTATATTGTTTCGTTGGAATTTTGTATGCCAATAAACTCCTAGTGAGCAAAATTCAATTTCTAATTTGAAGAGAAGAGGAATCATCTTTTGGTAAATAAAATTGTAGTAAGTTAAATGATTACTTAAAATTTGTAGCTTTACAAAGTCAGAATTTTAGAGCATCAAATTTTTCTTCATATTTTAACACAGTAGAACATTTAACAGGAAGATGCGTGTATTTCTGCATATATCACGTAAACAAGATTGGTCGAGGTGGCTCACACCTGTAATCCCAACACTTTGGAAGGCAAAGCAAGAGGATTACTTGAGTCCAGGAGTTTAAGACCAGCCTACGCAATATGGCGAAATCCCGTCTCTACAAAAAATACAAAAATGGTGGTGGTATGTGCCTATAGTCCCAGCTACTTGGGAGGCTGAAGTGGGAGGCCTGGAGGCAGAGGTTGCAGTAAACTGAGATTATGCCACCGCACTCTAGGAATGAGCCCATGTCTCAAAAACAAACAAACAAAAGCATTAAGGAAGGAAGTGAAGAAAATACAAAATAAGATGAAATAGCAATATTAGAATATTAAAATTACAATATTCTGCTTCACTTATGCTTCTCATTCCCTTCCTAAAAACGAAACTAATAGCTTCACTCCAGACCATTGCATAATAAAATATAAAATAAGTAAGGAATTTTAAAGAATTCAGTAGAGACAGATATTCACCAGAGGAAAAGAATTACTCTGAGTTATGGTTGCACTGGAAAGATACATTACTGCTCTTTATCTTTTCCTCTTGAGGGAAATAATCCACAAGTCATTCAGACAAAGCACTATTTAGTTATATGCACAGCTTAAAGATAATGTGACCATTGTCATTTTAGTACTGGTAATAATCAAGGAAGGGAAAACTGGATAATCCAGTCAGATCATGATTCCTAGACTTTAAATAGGCAGATTCCAGAAAGTTTAATTAACAAATAGGTATGATCGTATAGGCCAATATTATAAATAAAAGGAATAAAGTTACATGGGACTTGAAGACATTCTCAAAACAAAAATTCTGACCCATAATTATGTGTTTAGCCGCAATCAGATATGTGAGACCTGTAAAGCAGGATTTCTTATTGACATTTGGAATTGAACAGTTCTTTGTTGTGGGGGAATGTCCATGTATTGTATGATGTTTAGCAGCCTGCCTGCCCTCTACCTATGAGATACCAGGAGTAATCTGACCCCTCTGTTATGACAACCAAAAAAACATCTTCACACATTGCCAAACTGAGAACTACCCAAAAGGAAGAGAAAGAGAGAGCAAGGACTCTCAAGTATTAGAAAAGTCTACAGAAAATATGAAAATAGGAACATATGAGAAATAACACCACATCAGTTGAGGAAAGGGTTAAAATTTCAGCATAACAAAAATTTTAAGGCAAAAAGAAAGGAATGTGTCCCTATGGTTATCAGAACAAGATTGAAGGTTGGTACTAACTGTGTTTATATAAACAATAGAACAATTAAAATTTTATTTTGCAGCATAACATTGTAGGCTGGGTACAGTATCAAGAACCTGTAAAAAAAAGAAAAAAAAACAAAAATTGATCCCTGAGCCTTGCAATAGGAGAACTGGTTATCAAAAAGCATCTTGAGTTCACTATAAATGAGATATGTCTTACATACTATCTGTGTTCTTGCAGAAAAATTTAAAAACCAAAGCCTGGAGAAAAATTTAAAAACCATGGACTAGTTGAAATATGGCTTATTTACTCTACACCAAGAGCTAACCATTCCCCCCTCTTCTACACATCCATCCTTGTTATAATGCTTTTGTGAATAAGGCTCCTCAAAATAAAGTTTTAAAGCCATTAGATTCAATAAGCAATAAACGCCCTTATGATTTTATGGAATATCAATCACTATGTTCTACAAACTACCAATGAATGCAATTCAGTCTCTTCTTAATTAAGGATGAACAAAAATTTTATAGCCTAATTTCCCTCCCAACTTAGATGGACATTTTTCTTTTTACAAAATTTTAATCCACAGAGAAGCAAATTAATATCAGTTAATATTTATTAAACAAAAGATTTTTACAGATGAAATCAAGGTTTTTTGTTGCCCTACCAAATATTTCCTATGTAGGTATTTTATTAATGTCACAACCACTCTGCTATACTGACAAAGAAGAAACAGTGTGCTAGATATGGAAAGAAATCTACTTATAAGATACCATCTCAGGCTGATTTTCACACCACTCTCCCCACCTCACACAATCACACGTCACCTTGCTCTAGCAGTGGCCAAAAAAAAAAAGGACTAAGTAAAAATTTTTACCAGCATAGATATTTTAAGCAGCATAGTACCAATAATATCAAGAGTACATTTTCAGGACAAAGAGCACTCTTTGGCCAGAAAAAAAGTGAAGAAAAGAATGTAAACTACAACAGAATTGTTTAATTACATCTTGCTTGGAAAGAAATGCACAATCCCAACAGAACTAAAAGTGGTAGTGTCACACCAAGTATACATAACCACAAACCATGCTTTTATTTAAATGAGCTACTTCAATTTTACTATTACATGAATTAAAAATGCAGTTTAATGAATTTGTGACAGCCGGTGGTACTGTGATTCTTTATTTTAATTAAAACGTAAATAGTAATTCAAGAAAGGAGACTCCAGTATGAAGAGTTAAAAATAAATGAATGGATTGCATGTTCATATTCAATTATCACTTCATTGACTTTATTTCACGTAAGAGTTTCCTTACCAAAGTGTTGGTTCACATGTGGAAAATCATATTATCAGATAAAGGCACACTGCAATCATTTCTTTCCAACATTAACTAGGTTTCATATTACACAGGTCATATTTATACTTAGGTGGCTTCAAACCCTGAACAAATGGAAACTTACCTAATGACACAACAAATATTTAACCTGACTTATATCCATTTTGATGATCTTCCTTTTAAAGGAAATATGTTCCTAAAGAAACGCAGAAGTATACAAGACAGGAGGTAAAATCTTTGCAAGAAAGGATCAGTAACTACTTTCAACGAGGTTCATCTGCAAAGTTGGCAAGACCTGTTTTCAACATGCAATCAATGTTGCATGATGCTAAGTATAAGTTCACAAGCTTGCAGAGTTCAACCTAAACCTATGAAAGCATGAATTCAAGAATAGGATGATGCTTTGACCCAACGAACTTAACTCACGGAGTCCTTTTCAACCCTTCCCCTACATTACACACAGTGAGCACTGCATTTGTGAGCCTGGAAGCTACTAACTTTGAATGAAGAAATGCTGTTTTTCTTTTAATTCAAATGATTCATAGTAAAAGAGAGAGAAAAGGAAAGGAAATGCTGTTTTTCTTCCTGAGGATGACAAATGGCATTTTTTTGTTTGTATCATACCTATTAGTACAATCCATTAAGTGCAAGGACCCAGATTTTACCTTCATTGTTAAAGGAAAATCATCAAGAAAATAGTCAACAGAAAAGAAAAAAAGATGATGAAAATATATACAGGTGTTTTTTTTTAAGAGCCCGAAGTAACCAAGTTATACTTAGATACAAGATCAACTAATCTTTTTGAAGTTAACAAGCTATAAAGCCCATTTTGTAGTTGGAACCAAACAAGATTTGAAATCTTTCCTTTAAATAGAAATAATGATATTTGCTTCCAAAGCCATAATATCAATATTTCAACCCTAAGCACACTCACAACCTCTTGATTTACATATATTTACTACTCTGAAACCAACAACAAGCTCTAGAACCAGTCTCACAGACATCTATTATTATCTCTACCTCTTTTTCTCTTTTTTCTCAGAATCTTCAACTGGAAGAATATCAATTTGGCATGATCTTACATGAAACTATGTCAAGTAGTATCATTATTTTAGATCTACTCATTCAGTCAACATAAAAGCATTTAGGTGATTTAGGAAAAGTTAAGCACAAGAAAGAAGGTAGCACTTTCAAATCCAAATCCTACCTGGTAAATTGAAATAGAACAACACTCCCAAAAGCCTTCTTGATTTGCTCTCCTATCCTCAAAGGACAACTAAATCACAGCAGCCTATATTCTTAAACCCTAAAAGAAAAATCAGGAAGCTTGATCTGTGCACATAATGGCCTGCATAATGTAAGAAAGCACTGTTTCTTGGCAACTAGAAAACAATCCTTTTCAATTAACTCACAGCAATTGGCCCACATTTGTTGTTAAACACAGAGTAAAGAAAATGTTTTAAGTGATAAAAGGAACCTGGTAATAACTCATCAAGAAAGTCAGATCAATTTGTTCATTTTGGAAAGTATTTTTAATTAATAGACTGCTGACTCCAATTGCCTAACTCTTTGCTAAGAACATCTATTGACATAACCTTCTCATTTCCTTGTAGCATATTCTTTACTTAAAAACCCAATCCCAAATAGTTTCATCTGTTGCTGCAGAAACACACTGGAAAAGTAAAAGGTAGTTCTAGCAAACCAGTGGTGTGTGATATTATCTTGAGTATTTTGATATATTTTACTTTCTAAAATATCAGCTTAAATGTAGCTCTAGGTGCTCGTTAGGATACAAAATTCAAAACAGTTGTATGTTATATTATCTTAGCTGTTAAAGACCGCTTCCAGAAGGCACTAATTTTGGATGATATGTAAGAAGTTCAGCTGTGCTAGGTTGAGTCCGTGCTATCTTGACAGTTTTAAAAGATTTATATACACATGAGAATTTAATGAATTTGGACAATCTTCTTAGGGTGCTGTGTATTCTCACATACATACTTGAAATTTCACGTATCAATAGGGATTCTTATGTGGACCCTTGTTTAAGAATCTCTGCTCAAGGAGGCAAGTCTCAGGAGAATATATTATACCCAGATAATTTTTGCTATTAATTAAACTTAACAATTGCAAATAGTAAAGCTTTACCTATTTATTATGGTTATACCTCCCAAATGAGAAGACAACTTAAGATGTACAATTTCCATATCCAATCAAAACCAAATTAGATGAATTTTATCTTCATTACCCCTCCACTTTGCCAGGATTGAAGAAAAGTATATACTGTGATGCTTTACTTCCAACAGCTCTTTTGTTTTTTCTCTCTTTTATCATCCAAATCTCCCTAAAATGTGTCCTCCTTGTCTTGGTATCATTAATGAGAAATTCTTCTTAGGTAATATTTAAAACACGTATCCTTTCTAGGCAATATCTTAGCACAAAGCACTTTCTTTATTGGTGGGAATTTGAAGCAGTGTTGTAAACTGCTGAAGGTGCTGTGTTTGGATAGACCTTCTGGCATCTTTAAATCATGCTCTCTACAGCTGTGTACACTTTCCCTGGACACAACTGGCTGGGATAATTTTACAAGTGTTTCTTCAATCTTAATACTGACTCTTCCACTTGTTAGCTCTATGACCTCAGGCAGATTTTTTAAACAGTCTGTGTCTCAATTCCTTTATCATAATGTCAAATTCAGTTAATAATATTTACATCATAGGGTTGTTGTGAGGATTGACTAAGATTACATATGTAAAGCTTCTTTTAAAAATTTGCAGCAGATGATAAGTGCTCAAAATTTAGCTATATTGTTAACATCACTGTTGTTATCATTAGTAGTTCTGAACTTGATAAATTTCAAGGTTCATTTCAAATTTAGGATTTCCAAAATCCTATATAATCCCTATGTAAAAATCTTAAAGTAATGTAAATAAAGACTTTTGGTGTATATACTATAAAATTATTTTCTCTTCCTTTTTTACATGTTATTCCTTATTTATTCATCTATACTTCTAGCATCTGGAGGTTTTATAAGCCCTTTTGCTAATAAAAGAAAATGCACAATTATTTTGAAAAGTGGAATTTTTTTTTCTCTTTTTAAAAAATGCATTCATGTTAAACACGTTGACTTAAATAATGTAACCAGAGGCATAGAGGAGCAGAAATTCTGTAAGAGTCTTTTCTTATGAGACGTTTTATCTCATGCAATGTAATTAGTAAAAGATTCATCAGCCTTTTCCTTACATTCTTAAAATGTATGGACCATTTGCTTTTGGTACCTTTTTGGATGTATTTTTAACCAACAGCTGCAAATCCTAACGGTTGAAAGGAAATATATGCTTTTGTGTGTTCACTATAAACACAGTTCAGCCAAAGTGGAACATAAAGACTCCCTCATCTGATCCTTTCCAGCTTAGAAGGCTGGTTTAATTTAAATCTCAGCCCAATCCATTACACAGCTCTTGCAATTAATATACCACACCCGTTCTGTGCCAGGAAATAATTCAACATTATTAATAAGAGACCAATAGAACCAATCTTCTTTGATGGGACTGCATTTAGCTACTCAGCTAGATATTTATTATCTGCTTGGCACATGACTTTACCTCTGCCCTGTTCTTTATTTATGACAACCTTGATTTGCCCTAATATCTTGAAATAATTTCTGGTGCAGGGAAATCAACCTATGAAATCTGAAGAAAATGAAAGGACAATATTTGTTTAAAAGTGCTAAACTCTGGAAATTGTAACAGAAACTCTGGAAAATATCAATCTAGTGTCTGTCTTCCAGAAGATTAGGTGTAATGTGAAAGCAGTGCTGCATACACTTTTGGGAAACATAGATACCTCATCTCAAATTCTATAACAATCTAAGTCACAGACTCATTTCCCCTCTAGGACTCAGAGAAAAGATTAAAGCATAGCACTGATTAGTAATTTTTGAATGACTTTACTTGTAATACAAGTAAAATGTTGAAATATAATTTATCATAGAAACATTAGCATGCAAATAAAATAAAATCAGTACTGTTATACAAAAATATATGGAATAATCTGTCATGGGATTAGACTTAGTAAAAAACATGAAAGTCACAATCTTTTCACAGTTTATAAAATTTTAAGCCAGACATTGAATCTCATGTTACACAAATTGATGAGAAATGTGCAAAATGATTCTTATGGATAGTACTTAATGATTAAATACTGGGCTGGGCGCAGTGTCTCACACCTGTAATTCCAGCACTTTGGGAGGCCGAGGTGGGTGGATCACTTGAGGTCAGGAGTTCAAGGCCAGCCTGGCTAATATGGTGAAACCCCATCTCTACTAAAAATACAAAAAATTTGCCAGGTATGGTGGTGCATGCCTGTAATCCCAGTTACTCTGGAGGCTGAGGCAGGAGAATAGCTTGAACCCAGGAGGCAGAGGTTGCAGTGAGCCGAGATCATGCCACTGCATTTCAGTCTGGGCAACAGAGTGAGACTCTGCCTCAAAAAATTTTTTGAAAAAAAAATAATTATGAAATACATCACAAAATGAAATATTTTATAGGCATTGAATAAACTAGAAATAAAAGCCTAGCAGATTATACTCAGTCAAAATAGAGCAGAGTCAAACAAATTATTTTTAAGTTCTCCTTTTTGGAGATAAGAAAAAAATTAGGTTTAAGAAATGGCTTGGATGCCCATCAGGAGGGTGTTGTTTCTCTAATCTAGGATTCTAATTTTCAGACTTTACAAGAAAGAAATGCCCTGGGAAAATTTTTGAACATGCAGATTCTCAAGCCCCAGTTGTAGAAATACTGATTGAATATGCATTGAGGGAGGCTGACTAATCTTCATTTTAACAAGTTTCTGGGACTGACACAGGTGGGCTTATGACCACTGTTGAGAGCTACTGATCCAGGGAAACAGGTAGCTTGGCGTATCTGCTTCTCTAACAGAAGGAACCTTTGGATAATTCAAAGAGGAGGAAGGTGGCCAAAAGGAAGAATTATGATTGGTCATAAGGGAAAATAGCTTCCCTGGGCCAGATAACAGAATGGAGAAGGGTGGAGATGTACAGAAGATGTAGACAGACCTATAATGGCCTCCCACCTCTACCTGCAATGCCATTTAATGTAATGGCATAGAAGCCAAAGTCGTCACAATAGACTACCAAGCTGACCTCCTCTTACTTTCCGTTTCTCGCACTCTCCCCTGGCTGACTGCACTCGGTCCACCAACTGTTCCTTAAAACACAGCATCCTACTTCATTTCCCTCACATCTTCCCTTAACTGTCATCTTCTCAAAAGCCCTTCCCTAACCACCTCCTCTAAAACTGCAGCCCCCACCCACCCCACTGACACTCCCCATTCTCTTCCTACCTTGTTTTTTCTTTCATTCTATGCTTATTGCCACATTCTATACTTACTTATATTGTTCATTTTCTGTCTCCCCCATTAGACTGTAAGCTCCAGATAGCAGGGGTTTTGATCTGTCCTGTTTACTGGTATATCCCCTGCATCTATAATATTACCTGGCATATTGTAACTGCTATTACAGAGGATTAAAATAGTCCCCATTAAAAAATATTACATGGTTAAAATTTAGGGATAAAAATGATATATTCAGGACTAGAAGTGGATAAAACATTTATTTAAAAGTATTGTTCTTTTTCTTCCAATTCTTCTGTGCTCTTCTAGGAAAAAGAAAAACAAGAAAGAGTCAAAGTATGGGAACCTTTTCAACTGTTACAGGGCTTCAGTTATATTTGTTTTCCGTACTTTCACAAAAGTAAGCATGGGTAGTTATTGTTTAACCCTATCGAAAGCTAATAATTGTGTCACCTTAGCCTTGGGGAATGAAAAACAGGAAACATTTGATCAAGGTGCATAGATTCATAAGTAATATTTTAAAGGTTGTGTGAAGGGTGTTAAAAGCATTGTTTTTGAATAGAACAACATTTAAAGGGAATAAAAATCTATTTTAGTGAAAGCATTTTTTAAAATCTAGAAATTTGCCCTCTATACTCTATTTCTTTACATGCGTGTCTAAATCTTATTTTTTTGAACAGAATCATTATAGAAACAAGCCTTAGCAATGGAAATGATTATCCTAATTGATAATGGCAAGATTACAGCATTATATTGTGGATGTCTTTCTTCCAAATTGCCTAACATATAAGAATTAAGAGCAAGGATGACCTTACCAGTTCATTTCAAAAAGGAAGAAAGGGCTAGGCAACTTCTAAATCTCTCTTCCACTCCTTCACCAGTCTTCTTTCTCAGGAAAGTTCCCTTTTATTTGTATATAATACTGAACTTTCCGCCAATAATTAAATGAAAATACCTTTAAGTTGATTACTGTGACAAGTAATGGCCTGGTGGCTTTCCAACTTTTTCATCTAGTAGACAGCTGAGCTTACTGAGACGTGAGAAATGCTTTGGGCTTTCTACTTTGCACTAGGTACAAGAGTCAAGTGACTCTCTTAAAATGATGTATATCATTGTAAGTCTCTTGACATTGTATTCTTGTTCGGTTCCAACATTTTCAAAATTCAAAATCTCATCATCAGTATATTAAAAACTGACCATGATATCCCTATTGTCTTCAATAATATCCTCTATGTATGTACTCCTCCCAAAATATTCTCATTCTTTCTCTCTTACACACACACACCACACACAGACACACACACACACACACACACACCACAACCTATTGAAATTGTGTGCTCATTCTTACCCAAATTGTTAACTGTGCATCTACCCTCTACTAAGCACTGATATTCCATGTTATAAGTGAGGAAAATGAGCCACAGAGAGGTTATTCCTAAAGTCACAGTTATTTACTAGAGGGGCTGAAACCCAATCTAACTCTAAAACCTAGACTAACTCTAAAATATATGCTTTTAACCACCACACTATATTGCCTCTCCTCAACCTCTTGCCATGTTCAATAAACATTTGTACTTGAAAATTCCCACTACTTTTGTGTGTCAAATAAAAACATAAATGAGAATAACTGATAAATCTGCATATGAATGGATTTATTTAGTCCAATTAATATTTTTTGGCTATTTCTAAAATAACAGCAAGTAATTTTACGGACAAAAGAAGCAAACATTTTCATGCACAGTCTTACCTAATGATGTGCAATTTAGACCTAATCCCTTTGGCCCAGATATGGAAAACTGACACTCTAAACGAATCTTATTGTGTTCTTTTGTGCTGCCAGGTTTTTAAAGGATGAAATTCTGACTGGCAGATGGACTTCTTGGCATCGCTAGACATGCATCACAGAAATTGTTTTGTTTCAAAAGCTTCAAACAAGATGCCTGACATTTCTCAGTAGATATTTCCATTTATGAGCATGATAACTTGTTGCTTGGGAGTGTTAAGGGACAATAACAAAGCTTTTTAAGGCTTTTGTCCTGTTTATAACTTTTTATGATGTATAAAAAGCACATTTACTGAAACTTATCCTAGCTTGGAGTCTAGGTATTCGGTCTTGGCATGTAATCTTCCCATAGCTCCTCTCCTCCACATGAAGAATTTTCCTATATCCAGTAACACAAGAAAATTAAGACACTCTGTGATACTCAGACTTAGAACAGAGAAAGACATTCAGTTGTATACTGTGTGGCCAAAGTTGCTCCCTGGAACAGAGGACTTGAAGAGCATCCCTACTTCTTCCAGATCACTTGTTTGCCATATGTTACTTGAGGTTGCTACCAGATTATCATTAACTCCACATCTTCTTGGAGTATGGAAATCTGACTCCTTTTCAAAAATTCAAGTAAAAGATTTGGCAATTGATATGGTTTGGTCTGTGTTCTTGCCCAAATCTCATCTTGAAATTTAATCCCCATGTGTTGTATGAGGAGCCTGGTGAAAGATGATTGGATCATGGGGAGAGATTTCTCCATTCCTGTTCTCGTGATAATGAGTTCTCACTAGAGCTGATGGTTTTAAAGTGTGGCACTTCCCCCTCCCCCATGCTTTCTTTCTCTCTCCTACCACCATGTAAGATGTGCCTTGCTTCCCCTTTGCCTTCCACCATGATTGTAAAATTCCTGAGGCTTCCTCAGCCATGCAGAACTGCAAGTCAATTAAACCTTTCTTGTTTATAAAATATCCAGTCTCAGGTCTTTATAGCATAATGAAAACAGACTAATACAGCAATCTAGGAGTCTCAATTAGGTGTAGAATGGTCAAAAAAAAAAAAAAAAAAAAAAAAACCACACACACAAGAGAAAAACACCAGTCAGTCTTCTACCTTTAAACAGGTCATTGCATCATACAAGGGAGGCAAAAGTAGTGTCTCTTCTCTTCTTGAAGGATCAAGAGAAAGATATCTCACATGGTGCCTTATTAGTTTCAGTATCACTCACAGAATTCCTTTTCTTTCCCTACCAAAATTCATGACTTTGACAAATGCTTATAGAACATCCCTTATCTGTCTGGTACTATCACATGGCTGGTAATGCACGAGAAAGCCTAACAGCAAGGCACCCTGTGGTGGGCTTTTAAAAGTGGCCGCAAAATTTTAGACATTTCTGAAACTGAGATGTGAATATGCATTCCCTTACTTTAAATCTGAGTGTGTTTAACTCATAGAATTCCCTCACTTTAAATCTGAGCATGTTTAACTAATAGAATTCGGGACAAATGATGATATATAATTTCTAAAGCTAGATCATAAAAGATGATATGGCTTCCACTTTGTTCATGAGAACGCTCATATGTGGGTTCTGAGTTGCCATTTAAGAAGTCCACCTACTGAAGCTGCCATTACATGAGGAAGCCAATCTATACATAGAGGCCGCCCCTATGGGCACTCCGGTTGGCAGCTAATGTCAACTGCTGGCCGTGAAAGCGAGTCGTAGACGTCCAGCCCAGTCAAGCCTTCAGATGATTACAGCCCTAACCAACATTTGACTAAAACCGCAAGAGAGGCTTGAGGCAGGATCTGCCAGCAGAGGCCTTCCCAAAATTTGTTAAACAAAATCATGAGCAAGACAAAATAAATGTTGTGTTACACAACTAGGTTTTGGGTAGATTTTCTATGTAGCAAGAGTAACAGATTATTATTTCTTGGAAGTAAAGTGTTTCCAAGACCAGTGAGCCTCAAAGAGGGTGTCAGTGAAGGCTTAAAGAAGAGTGAGTGAAATGTTATTTGAGCCTGGAAGATAGGAGCCCTTGGATATGTAGTGGTGGGAAGTTTAGGAAATCTGTCACCTGAAAAAATAGAAATGTACCTAATGAATTAATTGATCTGGCCAAGGATATTTCTAGGCTAAGTGTTGAAAATGACAAGTAATTTATTTAAGCTGAATATCATAAAATGAAGGTAAAGGAATATAAGCTAAAGAAGAAATTACTCATTTTTTGAGCAGAATGAAAACAAATATAAGTGGGTCAGAATTTACTGAGTTCAGAAATAAAACTGTTTTTCATCTCTAGTCTCTCCCAGAAGACAACCCTCAAAAATAAGAAAGAACCCTGGGGCAAAGATCAAATCCAGAAAACATGATAAATATGAATTCAAATGTGTGGCTGTAAAACCTTTTCTTAAGACATTAGAAGGATTTAAGGTAATATCTCACAAACTCTTTCAAAAGGCCTTCTGTGGATTTTCAGGATGTGCCTCAACGACTCTCAATGTTAAATATTATCTTTCTAAAAATCCTAAAGAATAATTTTATAGCAGACTCCTAGGGAACCCAAGGTAGATATCTACTCAGAGATCAACTGTGCCATTCATTTTCACACATGGACACGCTGTTCATTATTGAATATTTTAAGCTAAACGAGGTATCATACCATTACATGACCCCCAAAAACGCCAAGTTGCAAATGAGGGTCTTTTTTAGAAGTTTACCTCAGCAATATTCTAAAATACAACATACCTGATCAAAGATTGCTACCTAGATGCATTTGTTGAGAGTCCCTCTGATCCCGGGGACTCTCAATAGACCAGATCCTGATGTATTGAATCAGTTATCAGGTTAAGCATTGCAGCCTCAGGAAAACTGCCTGTTGACCATTAGCTAAACACATTTTCAGGCACTCCAGTTCAGGGAACAGATAGAAGGATTTTGAGTTTGAAGAGAGCATCCTGTGTTGCAGTAATGGTAGGTTTCAGAAGCAGGAGTGTGAAGGAGATTAAAAGAAAGTTTATAGGGCCTGGCATTAGGAGGTACACATGATCTCAGTCCTGCCAGGGCTTCACTTCATTGACGAAATCCTTGACAACATCAAAAAGCATACTTGATACTGTGAAGAGTTGCTGGAACTCGTAAATCCACTTGCCCACCATGTACCAACAGGAAAGAGAAAAGCTCCCTGGATGTGTGTTGATACTAGAATATTTTGCAATAAGCCATATGACAAAGTGCTATTGAACAGTTTGGAAAATCAGGTTCAGCTGAAGCATGTTATTACAAGAGCAATGTACAGTAAGGCATTATAAGAGAAGCTTAAAAACTCATGGGATAGCTAAATTCTCCTTGTTAGCAAATCTTTATGCAAGAAAAGAAAAGGATGACCAATGTCTTTATGCAACCAAACCAAATGGCAAAGTTGAACTGAAGGTTTCAGTTGAGACTTGGAAATTGATGATGATGATGCTGGTTTAACAGCCTTCCCAGTCAATTAACTTCCCTGCAAGTAGGGTTCCAGGAAATTTTCTCCAACCTCTTCTCTGCCCTGAAACCCAGAAAAAGTGGGGAGTCTTAGGGAGAGACTAGGTTCATTAATTTACTTTTAGTTTATGATATCTGACTGCAGAGAGAACACCCGTGACCATTCAAGTACAAATCACCTTTAACTTAGGTGGTTCCCATTTGTGTGGTGCACATTCAAGAAAATTTATAGAGCTGCCAGGTGAAATGAAAGTGTCTTCCCTTCCCCTTTTCAAATTTCGTTATAGAAAATATCAGTATTTTCTAGGAAATGATCCTTGCTATGGGAGACTTTCCATAGCTAACCGGAAATTGAAGTAAAAAACAAGGAGGAACCAAGTAGATAGGTTATCCTTGCAAGCAAAATGCCCCATAGATTTTCTGGATCCTTTTTGTAGGAGGCAGAGATCATGCAGTTAGGGGCTGAGAAGAACAGAGGCTGATGCACCTTCCCTGTATGTAGGTGTCATTAACCTAGAAGTAAGCCTTGATTCTGAGAGTAGAAGATGGTAGAATATACTGAAGAGAATTGTATTTTTTCAGGCCCCACATTTTCTACTACTATGATCTTTAGGAACAATTGTATAGCCCCCCCGGCAATTCACATATCATGAGATATCTTACTAATGTAAAGAGATGCCTCCTGATTAGGCTGATGCAGTGACAGTACTGGTATGAGGACAAGCACTGTGCAGATAAGGAGGAGAAACCTTCCCAGTATCCAAGTGATAGAGCAGAGCCAGAAATCAATACCTCAAGGGCTAGTCCAAACCAAAGAGAAAAGGGACTTATTTGGGCTCAGAGGTGGAGGTCGAGGCTTGGGTGCCACAGGTACATTCCATGTTTTCTTTCCCCCCATGCCTCAAGAAGAGGATTTTCATGAAACACGACCAGTGTCTGTGTTTTTCCCATTCAGGGATGCTATATTTAACACTGTCATGTGCCACCCAGATCCCCTTTTAGAATCAAGGTATTCACTATCCTAGTTGACTGGAATTTTGGAGGCTGAGGTCTCACAGCTGTGTCCTATTTGAGGACTTGCCCTTAGGTGAAAGAAGCTGTCTCACCGAAGGCTATCTGCTCTCCCTGGCACACAGAGCACATCCAATGCCTAGGCAATGCAGAGAACAAAAGTCTGTCCCTCAAGCCTTGATTCAAGACACCTCTAAATGGCCACTGCACCTGCAGAAAACCCTGTAGGATAGACAGAGTCTATTCTTGTAACTACAGCATGAGTCAGCTTCTCTTCTCATGTGTCCTGGGTTAACAGTAATTCCTTTAACACATTAACTGGTTCTAACTGGATGTAAAGACACTTTGTAAGATGTGACAAAAATCAAAACTGTGACCTGGTCTCCGACTTCAAGGAGATTTTTAACTGACAGGACATATAAATGATTCCAAAATATAATACAAGGCTCTGTGTCCCAAGTGTAAGGTGCTAAGACATTTATTCATCCAACTTTATACACCTGCTGTGTGCTTTGTGCAGCCATATAAAGATAGTAAGATGTGAGCTCTACCATTAAAGATTTCAGGGCGTTCAGAGGAGGGAAGATCTATTTTTGACAGGAGTCTCTTCATGGAGACTCAAGCTATTAATGTATCACTTCCTGAAAGATTCGAGTTGGATCGTAAAAAGTAAGTATTTTATGGAGGGTTGGGGGTAATGGAATAGGAGGGAAATTCCAGGTGGAAGTAATAACATAAAGGCAGTAAATGGACATCCTTTTAGATTATGAGAAATACTTTCTCTTAATAGTTACTAATGGGATCTTTCCAAGTGGAGCAGGAGGAGAATATTTAACAAGCAAATGGAGTTCATGGTAGGGGGAGGCCTGAAGATAAAGGTACTCAGGTGATCTGTTGGGGGAGGAGGGCTCTTGGTATTCCCCTGACCAATTTTGGTGGTAAATGGACACATGCAGAAGTTAATCCTGAGAAGGGCACAGCAACTAGGGGCTCAGACCCCCTCAGGGAGAAGGGTCTGGGTCATCCCACCAGGTACGCAACCAAGATGAACAGATAAGATAGTTAAGGGTGAGGTGAATCTAGTAGATGGGGTTAATAGATGAGAGAGACTATAAACATCAGGTGCAATCTAGAGAATACCTGGAGGGGTAGAGGTGGGGGTAGGTTAATGGCAAGGGGTTGGGAGGAAGGAGGGGGACAGGGGAAGGGCTGACATTGTAGCTTATCCCACTAAATTTTCTCTTAAAAACTTCCAAAATTGTAAGTAGGAGACAAATTAAAATTTTGGGAGGGTTGTTCCCTTGTGGGGAGAACATACTATATGAGGCTAGTGGAATGGAGTAGCAAGGGCTGGATTGTAGTGGATACATTTGAATACCTCCCAGATCACCCTTCATGATCAGGGCACACACCAGATGCCTGGGGTATTGGCTCTGACAACTAGCAGCTGTGTCCAACTCTGGAAATTGCTCTCAGCTGAAGGAAGCTGTCTTGCCCAAATCTACGCTCCAATTCCTTGGGGGCAGCCTATATCCAATGATTGATTCCATAATGAAGGACACTTTTCGACCTTGCAAGATCTCTGTGGCATTGGGTAAGGCAAATGTTTCAACCATACTTCATTTCACTTCTGCTTCTGCCCTGTGTTGTTTTTCTTGCACCTTCACAGATACAGCTTTCAAAAGCACTTCTAGTAAACTCCTGCATGCAAAACCCTAGGAAGTTTTATCTGCGCCAATAGGGTATATTTATAAAGCTGAATCTCTAAAAAGGAAAGACCCTGATGCCTCCTTTACTTATCTTTTTAGAAACAGGGTCTTGCTTTGTGGCCCAGGCTGGAGTGCAGTGGTGCAATCATAACTCCATTTAATTTTTTTTTGTAGAAATGGGGGTCTCACTATGTTGCCCAGGCTGATCTCAAACTCCTGGCCTCTAGTGATCCTCTTGCCTCAGTCTCTCAAAGGTTCTCAAAGGATTACGGTGGTGAGCCACCGTGTCTGGCCTGCCTCCTTTATTCTGATAACCTCCTTAAGGGATTGTCTATATAATGCTGAGTGTAGGAGATATATATTTTGCCTAAAATAAGCGAAAGAATTTGGAACTCACAGGAAGCAATTTCATAGGAAGGGAAGGAAGATCGCAAGAGGGAACGAAAATGAGTTAAGAAAAACTGATAAACGTGTAAGGAGGGGTGGAGCGTGGGGAGGATGTACGGTAAATGCACCTGATAGCAGTAGTAACTTAAGCATACCCTTAGAATGAACCTGTAGGACAGTCATATTTGAATGTGTTTTCTGAGCTCAGGAATCCAGGAGTGGCCAACTCAGACATTCGTTTTTTATGATAAACATCTGAGCCCTGGCCCATCCTGTGGAACACAGGCTGTACAGGGGATCAAGGCCCTGAGTTCTGGATTAAATGAAGGTTGCCAGGTGGAGGTCATCAGGTGGGGGGTGTTAAGTGAAAATGCTGTATCAACTGCATGCTGTTTGCAAGTGGTTGCTGTTTTCCTGACCAGCCCGCTACCACTGGGCTGTGCATTTATGTTGTCCATCCGGCTGCCACTGAACTGTAAGTAAGGCAGATGTCTTGTCTAGATCACTGCCACTGGAACATTTCTGTATGTAAGGAGGTTCTCCTGTCCAGGCTGCCACCACTGGACTCTTTCCTGAGCCTCTAATAAAGCCCTATGTCTCCTTTGCTGGCTTTGGGTTTCTTCTTAGGCCTCTTGAACCTGGTGCCTTCCCTACTGAGGTTAATAGGGCTTTAGCATAACAGGAGAGGAGATTTCTTGTTGAAACCGTGAAGGGACTGAGTTTTTTATCCAGACTGAGGTGGAGAAGAAGAGTTGGGCATATGTCAATATGGGAATCATATACAGTATCTAATCCCTCCTCCACCTCCTTGGGAATTATCATGAAAAGCCTTGAACTCCTACAGGTCATTGAAATTTGAACTTTGAGGTGTAGAAAAATTCATACCAAATATCTAGATTACAAAATATATTTGGTGTATCAAGTGGTTTTCCTCTTTTAGAGCTAAATTTGTTTTTATACCAGTATCCCTTCCTAAATAATTATTTTAACTATTTGTTGTGATCATTGTGATTTATCATCACCTCTACTGTAAACTCTGGGGTCATCTTTGGCTTTTTCTTCAATGGCTATACCTAATATGTCTGGAAATCTCATAGGGTCTGCATTTAAAATTTTAAATTTAGGAAGTTCTTCAATCGAAAGGAATATTAGACCAACCATAAACCTGGATCTATATAAAAAAATGAAGAGTGCAGAAAGTTAAATCAAAGTAATAGAAAATTTTCTTTAATTTGCTCTAAAAAATAATTATCTAAAGCAAAAACAGTAGTAATGTATTACATGTTTATCGCAGATGTAAAAGTAAAATGTGGCCAGGCGTGGTGGCTCACACCTGGAATCCCAGCATTTTGGGAGGCCGAGGCAGACGGATCACAGGGTTAGGAGTTTGAGACCAGCCTGGCCAATATGGTGAAACCCTGTCTCTACTAAAAATACAAAAAATTAGCCAGGTGTGGTGGCGGGCACCTGTGATTCCAGCTACTCAGGTGGCTGAGGCAGGAGAATTGCTTGAACCCGGGAGGCGGAGGTTGCAGTGAGCAGAGATCACGGCATTGCACTCCAGCCTGGGCACAAGAGTGAGACACTTGTCTCAAAAAAAAAAAAAAAAAAAAATTGCACCAAAGTTGGGAAGAAAGAATTGGATATATACTGTTTTAAAGTTCTTATACTACATATGAAGTAGCATTATTTTAATGTATATCCTGATTAAACACGTATATTTTAAAACATACAGAAATAACTAAAATATTTATAGAAAGGTATATCTAATATGCCCATGGTAGGAATAAAACAGAATTTTAAAAAAATCCAAAAGAAGGTGAAACTAAAAACAGAAAAGAAACTAAGAACAGGTGGAATATTAGGAAAAGCTAGTAAGATGGTAGTTGAATCAAATCATAAATAATTAAATGTAAACAATGTAAACACATCAATTTCAGATACATATTGTCAAATTAGATTTTTTAAAGCAAGACCCAACTGTACATTATCTACAGGAAATTTATTTTAAATATAAGACAAAAGTACAAAGTAAAGAGATAGAAAAAGATGCACCAGTAAAATGAATCAAAAGAAAACGAGAGTAGCTATATTAATAACTGAAGTACACTCAATGAAAGTTACCAGGGATAAAGAGGGATATTACATAATGATAAATGGATCCGTTCTCCAAGAAAACATTATTGTTCTCCATGTGTAGGCATTTAGCAAGAGGACTTAAAACTACATGAGGAAAAATTTGATAAAAATAAGGCAAATCCACAATTATGGTTGGAGATTTCAACACTATTCTTGCAGGAATTGATAGGACAAAAAGAAAGAAAATCATTAAGGATATAGAAGACCTAACAACATTATCTATCAATTTGAGCTTATATAGAGAGAATACTTCACCAATTGTCGAGTACACATTTTTTTTCAACTTAATATGGAACATTTATTAAGAATGATCATCTTCTGGGTCATACAACAAATCTTAATACATTAATACACTTAATTGAAATAATATACAATGTTTGAGACCTCTCAAAAAGACATCTAGAAAATCTCCAAATATTAGAAAATAAAACTAATTATTTATAAATCATCCATTTGTCAAAAGAGGAAATTACAAGGGAAATTAGAAATTGTTTTGAGTTGAATGAAATTAAAGCATAACAAATCAATTTGTGGGAAGCAGCTAAAGCAGTGCATAGAGAGAAACACACAGCAGTAAAACCTTTTATAACAAAATATATGCAGAATTCAACTACTTAATACTACTTATGATCTATCACTCTTCCTCACCTAGATTATTAAAAAGCCTCCTAACTGATGTCATAGCTTCTACCCTTGCCTGCTACGGTCTTCTTAATACAGCAGCTAGAGTGATTCATTTAAATCCTATGTCAGATTATGCCACTCTGCTCAAAATCTACATTGATTTTCCATTTTTCTCAGTGTAAACATCCAAGACCTTATGAGGCTACCTTGATCCTGTATGTTCTGCTCCGCCCCTTACCTCTGTGACCTCATCTCCTTGCTCTACCTCTTCACTCACTCCATGTGGCTCCACAGCCTCCACACTGTGCCTGAAACACATCAAGCACCCTCCTGCTTTGGTCTCAGACGCTGGCTGTGCCCTCTGTCTAGAACAGTGTTCTCTCCAAAAGTCACAGGGTTAACGCCTTCAAATCTTTGCCTAAATATGCCCTTCTCAATGACGCTATTCTGGACCATCCTCTTTTAAATTGCAACCTGTCATTCTTCTAGCCCTAATTTGCCTAATTTTTTCCCCATAGCATTTATCGCTCTCTAACATAATACATATTTTCTTTTGTAGATTTATTTTTATCATTTGTCTTCCCACTAAAATATAAACTCCAGGAAGACAGTGATTTTCTATCCCTCTGTTTTTCCTTTTTTCTTTTTGCTGGTATATCACAAACACTCAGAAGAGTGCCTGCTGTGTTCGGCTCTAAATACTTGAGGATTCCAAGCATCAAGGAGACAAGGGGGTTGTATAGGACTACAGAAGAAGGGGAAAGGAATAAGGGAAGAAGAAACCTTATGTAATTTAACTCTGTGAATACTTTAGGAAAGATTTGTAGGTGTTTGAAGTATTGGTGCAGCAAATTCCATGTGTGAACATGCAACTACTCTCAAATTCAGTGCCCCTGAATTTTCCTCTTAATATTTATTCTGTGGTGAGGCCTTCAGAAATCTTTTTATTGTAATATTCATATTTCTTTTCCTTTCTCAACATAATTTTGTAGATTTTCTGCCTTCTTAAGGCTGGTATTTATATGAATAACATGGGGTTCATAATGGGAGGGGTGGCAGTATGTGTGTCCATATACCTGGAAATTACATGTCAACATACATATGTATACTTAGTCTTAGGGAGGGAACTATAGCTTTGTTATATTCTTAAACAGGCCTACATCTCAAAAAAATTTAAAATATTCATTGACTGTATTTATAAGATAATTTAGATTTAAGAATGCATACCTTGTCATGTTTATAATCAACTGATCTTTGACAAAGTCAAGAAGAACATACACTGGGGAAAGAATGCCCTCTTCAATAAATGGTGCTGAGAAAATTAGATAGCCACATGCAGAAAAATGAAACTGGACCCCTACCTTACCATATACAAAACTGAACTCAAGATGGATTAAAGACTTAAATGTAAAACCCAAAACTACAAAATTAGGAGAAGAAAACCTACAGAAAACTCTTCTGGACACTGGTCTAGGCGAAGAATTTATGACTAAGACCTTAAAAGCATAGACAACAGAAAAAAAATAAGCAAATGGGACTTAAGCTTTTGCACAGAAAAAGAAATAACAGAGTAAAGAGACTACCTGTTGAATGGGAGAAAATATTTGCACACATCCAGCAGGGGACTAATATCCAGCATATACAAGGAACTCAACAACAACAACAACAATAACCAATTTCATTAAAAAGTGGGCAAAGAACATGAATAGATATTTTTCAAAAGAGGACATACAAAAGGCCAACAGGTATATGCAAAAATACTTGAAATCACTAACCATCAGGAAAACCCAAATCGAAACCACAATGAGATACCATCTTACCTCAGTTGGAATGAGTATTATTAAAAAGTCAAAAAATAACACATGTTAATGAGGATGCGGATAAAATGAACTGTTAAATTACTAATGGGAATGTAAATTAGTATAGCCTCTATGGAAAATAGTATGGAGATTTCTCAAAGAACTAAAATAAATAAAATAGAACTACCATTTGATCTAGCAATCCCACTACTGAGTATCTTTCTAAAGGAAAAAGAAGTAAATATATAAAAAAGATACCTGCAGTTGTAGCACTATTCACAATAGAAGAGACATGGAATCAACCTAAATGTCTATTGCCAGATGAAGAGATAGAGAAAATGTGGTGTACGTATATATGTAATGAAGGACAGGCATGGTGACTAATACCTGTAATCCCAGTACTTTGTGAGGCCAAGGTGGAAGATTGCTTGTGACCAGGAATTTGACACCAGCCTGGGGAATATGGTGAGAACCTCTCTCTTGAAAAAATAAAAAATAAAAAATTACCTGGGCATAGTGTCATGCACCTGTGGTCCTGGCTACTCAATAGGATTGCTTGAGCCAACGAAGTCAAGGCTGCAGTGAGCCATGTTTGTGCCACTGCATTCCAGCCTGGATGACAGATTGAGATTCTCAAAAATATACGTGTGTGTGTGTGTGTGTGTGCATATCTGTGTGATGTATAGATACACACATACATATCTTGGAATTGAACTACTCTGAATATAACCCCTTTCTCTGTCCCTTACTAGTTGTGCAATTTTCAGTGTATGCTTTAACAATCTGTCTGTTTCCTGTGTAAAGTATGTGTATATGTATGTGTGTATAGACCACACACATACACACAGTGGAATACTATTCAGTCGTAAAAAGTGAAATCATGTCTTTGTAGCAGCAAAGATGGAACTGAAGGTTATTATCTTAAGTAAAACAAATCAGGCACAGAAAGACAAATGTCACATGTTCTCAAAAATAGGTACTAAAAAGTATTCATGTGGACATAGAGTAGAATTATAGATAATGAAGACTCACAATGGTGAGAGGCTTGAAGGGAAGATGGCAAGAAACTGGTTATTGGCTACAATGTACATCATGTAAGTGATAGATACCCGAGCCCTGGCTTAATCACTATGCAATCTGTACATGTAACAAAATTACACATATATCCCATAAATTAGTACAACTTTTTTTTTTTTTTGAGACCGAGTCTCGCTCTGTCGCCCAGGCTGGAGTGCAGTGGCCGGATCTCAGCTCACTGCAAGCTCCGCCTCCCGGGTTTACGCCATTCTCCTGCCTCAGCCTCCTGAGTAGCTGGGAGTACAACCTTTTTAAAAGATGATGTGACTTGGAGTCAGACTGCTCTGAATGTAACCCTTGCTCTGTCCCTTACTAGCTGTGCAATTTTTAGCATATGCTTTAGCAATCTGAGGCTGTTTCCTGTGTAAAAGGGGGATGCTTATACTGACCTCATTGGTTTTCTTTCTGTGAACACAAAAAGATATGATACATGTACAAGACTCAGCAGAGTATATGAGACTTGGTAAGCACTCAAGTGAAAGTTATGAGTATTACTAGTGTTTGTAAAATCCTGCTTTTAAGTCACTGATTTAAAACTCAAAATAGTGTACCTTTGTAGTGTTATCCATATAACACTCCTAGACAACATAATATAGCATGTAGAAAGTCAATAAAAATATTTGTTACATTCTACATGTATGTATATGGACTGACTTATAAATTTATCCTAATAGATAAACTAGGATACAATTGGATGGGCTATATAAACTTATCCTAATAGAAAAGAACTTCCATGGGGGAAAAAAATCTCCATTCATTCTCTTACTCACTGAACTAATAATTACTCAGTGTCTTTGTTTCACAGAGTACTATGAATATAGCAGCAGTAATTTCCTTCAGGAAAATATTCTGTTATGAAATATCACACAGAAGCTTTAAGCGAGAAACCAAGACACTTCCCTTCCTACCCAGTGCCCACCGACTAACCTATCAGTAGCTGTGTAGATGATCTCAGCTCCAGCTCCTGCCATTGGAAATAGTTCTGTGGCCTTGGCAAGGCCTATTCCCAGGGTATTTCTAAGATTCGAGCTGGTTTCCCCAACTTGTTTTCTAATAGCAATGTTCTCACTGCCACCAACCTTCTCCCTATCTCCATCTTGAGTGGCATAACTCGACCTCAATTTTGCCCCAAAGTTAAATGCCCTCAAAGGAAGCTCCACATCACTATCATTAATATCATGTGACTATGTTATTATTTATTTTATTTTGAAATAGTGTCTTGCTCTGCCACCCAGCCTGGAGTGTAGTGGCATGGTGATAGCTCACTGCAGCCTCAGCTTCCTGAGCTCAAGTGATCCTCCCACCTCAGCTTTCCCAGTAGCTAGGAGTATAGGTATGCAGCATCTTGCTCCCAGCTTAATTTTTATTGTTAAATTTTTTGTAGAGGGGGGTTCTCCTTATGTTGCCCAGGCTGGTCTCAAACTCAAGGGCTCAAGCAATTCTCCCGCTTTTCAGCCTTCTGAAGTGCTGGGATTACAGAGGTAAGCCACTGCATCCAGCCTGACCATGTGATTTTCCTAGCAGCAATGGGGTGAGATGGAAGGGTCAATGATAACAAGAGAAGGCTAAAATCCCAAATTCCCCCTCCTCTCAAACTCAAAAGTAAGTTATACAGGTGTAAAGAAATCTAGGTCCTGAAGTTTGCAGTTCTCTCTTGATTTTTAACCATAGCTGCTTTTTTTTTTTCTTGAAACTTCTCCATAGTGCAAATGACAATTTCCATGCCTTAAGGTTTGCCCACAAAGTGGTTTCATTATTATACCTATCAAAAAAAAAAATGATTGACAGCAACAAGTTTAGGTTTGATTTCTTTAAATGGACCAAACTGGCAAGTTATCCACTAACATCTCTTTCCAGACAATAATAAACCAAAATACTATTTAAGTCTGCCTCAAAGAGTGGAATACCATCTACAGGTGTGTGTTTATCAGTGTGGGAAGGGACCTTGCTTTTTCTGACAGTTTGGATCCGTGGAAACTTCACTAGAATGCTACCGTAACACCTGACAGTATCTCACATTTTCCCAATCACCCTGTGGCTTTCTGTCTAGAGCATATTATACTTTCTTCTTTCAGACTTTGAAAGTTCAATTCAGAATCATGTCACTGGCTCTGTGAAGAAGTTTAACAAGGCTATATTCAGCCTCTCATTATCTTCCAATTAATTATGTTCCTCAAAACACAACAGGCATAAGAATTTAAACCATCAACTTTAACTTCTGAGATGTTTTCCTTTCACAAATTAGTGTTTTTCAAAAGTATAATGTAAAAATAGTGACACTGACATTCTAGAAAAACAAAGCAGCTACCTTTCAACAGTTCTCTTTGGGCTAGGAGATATAATTTTACATCTGTTTTTACATCTGTATTTACCTCGCAAACTATTTCAAAACACTGCTTTAAAGAGAGCTGGTATTCTTTGTCCTAAAGATAATGAAACATAGAATCAGTTGTTGAGGAACATATATTTTGAGAATGATAGTGGGCCCTAATTAAAAACAAACAAAAAAAGCACAGAAATTTGACTGATGGCCATATATAAATGATGAATCTTTAGCAGTTCTTAAAATTTTTCCCTTACCATCAGGGCACGGTGGCTCATGCCTGTAATTCTAGCCCTTTGGGAGGCTGAGGCGGGTGGATCACCTGAGGTCAGGAGTTCGAGACCAGCCTGGCCAACATGGTGAAAACCCATTTCCAATAAAAATACAAAAATTAGCTAGGTGTGGTTGTACATGTCTGTAATCCCAGCTATTTGGGAGCCTAAGGCAGGAGAAACGCGTGAACCCTACAGAGGAATGTTGCAGTGAGCTGAGGTGGCAGTGCTATACCCCAGCTTAGGTGACACAGTGAGACTCCATCTCAATAAATAAATAAATAAATTTGCCTTTACCATTCAAAGCACTTTCTGGAAATGGAAGCCACAGCCTGCTGACCCATTTATCTAGTCCCACAGATAATAAAAATTATCTGTGCCCACCACTATCATTACATAGCATGTGACTAGAGATTTATTTCCATATAGCAACTGGCAAAATAAGCAGATCATATTCACACACTAGATGTTTATTGACTCTTTATGAGTGAATATCTCTATGATGTATCTTGTAAGAGTAGAAAATATGAGTCATGGCTTCTGTCCTCAAGGAGTTTGTAGGTAAATAAGGGAAGTGACACTGGCATAAATAACTATGTTATAAGAGAGAAAGGTCCCTTTAAACATCTGTTTTATTTCAGTGTAGAAAACAAAAGCACATTCCTAGATGAGGTTTAAGGGAATCACATAAGAAAGGTACGCTTTGGTCTTCTTCATAGCCATTTCACTGTATTTGGTCCCTTTTCTATTTCCTGCACTCTCTGCCCCTCCCCCGCACCCTGCAACAAATAAATACAAGAACCAATCCTGAAGATTTACTTTTCTAATGGCAGATGCATCAGAATTCCACACATGTACCTTGTCTGAGGCTCTTCCCATGCTAAGCACAAAATAAAATGTACTACTAACTCAGATACAAATCTCATGCCTTATTCCTCTAAAAGTGTTGTATATCTTTAATCTTAACACAGGACATCAGTAGAGATTGTTTATTAAAAGAGGAAATCAAAACACACAGAGGCCGTTAGCCCACGTTTTAGATATCCCATTAATTATGAGGCTGACATTAGAATCTTTTTTTCCAAAAGGAATTAGGCTGTGTTCCTAGTCCTGGGGTAGCTAGGAATTACTATTACTAATTACCCCATCAGGGTACTGGAAAAAAAAAAAAAAAAAAAAGCGATCAAAGAGTTTAGGGATATACAGTATCAGGAAACTGTCCCTGCTTTATCTCCTCAGAGTTCAAGCTACCCCAAGGTGAAGAAGTAAGGATCAGAATCCCTCAGGGCTCTTCCCTGCCATGAGCTGGGAACACATAGCTGATACTGGAGAAGCCAATGATGTGTACAATTTGGATCCAAAGCCCCTGTTTCCAGTTCTACTTCTCTGATATACTTTTCCCCCTTTAGTACTACAGATTTCTTAAATCAGAGATTATACCACCTTCCTCGAAAGTATACTTTTGCTTCTAACTCAGAGCCCCACCTTCATTTCAGATCTTTCTTTTCTCTTTTCCCCTGGTCGGAGGGCCTCATTATTCCTTCCTCCTGAATCTTCACCATACTATAGGCCTTCATAAAACAAGCTGTGGGGAAGTGTGGTGCCCAGAGACAGGAAGAATTTAAAGCGATACAGTATAAGCTGCCCTTTCAGGCTTTATTTACTTTTCACATCCTATGTTCACTTCTGACAGTGAAGGGCAACCATTTCCTTAGTATATCAATCAACCAAAAACAATACATCAAAGCTCTAACTATGTTCCAGGAACTGTCTAGCACATTATCTTCTAATGTCTAGAGAAAATACCTACTGAACCTCTTCCCACACTTTATATGGTCATCCTTCTCCCTTGTTATGGCACTCTGATATTTTTAGTCTTACACTTTTCAATATAGAAAATTCTACTTAATAAAATGGAAAAAAATAATTTCAACGAAGCTTGTTTATTCATAAAATAACAGGATTCATAAAAGTATTCATAAAACATCTGGGATATTAGCTCTGTTAATACCATCCATGGTTTCATATAACAATATTTTCTTCAAAGTTATCCTAAAGAACAATAGTGAACAAGATCCTAAATCCTCAAGTAAGCACTAAATGAATACACATATTCAAAACAAGAACTGGTGAAAGGGCATTTGTTTTCACAGAATTTCAAATCCTAGTCAATTATGTTAATAATACCAAAGCTTTTGTAAGGAAGAAATTCTTATTCAACATCTCTTTTCACCAGGAAAAAACCCAGCTAATGAAAACCATAAGCAATAGCATTATGCTTTATTTACCGCCAAAGAAATTGTAAGTGACTCTCTTTAAGCCAGTAAGTTATTTCCAAGTGAAGTCTGTTCTTTATAGACTTCACTACACAAGATAATTCTTCACTGTACTGAATCCAAAGGTTATCAAAAATTCTACATTAAACAGCAAAACAACAGGTCAGAACTGAGAGGAGCCAGCCCTGGTTCCTATAATTATTTCTTCATGATTCAAGCTAATGGGGTTTTTTTAAATTAACTGTTGATTTTTCTATATGTCCATTTTGGCAATGACTTCTCTGAGGGAAAAATAAAGCTGCTATTTGAAGTATTAGGAGTGGGTCTAAATTCCCTAAATTCTTTAGTTCTTATTCTTTTGAAATATTCCTTCTCACCAGTTGGATTCACTTTGAAAACTCTGGTCCTGTTGTAATGTACATATCACTGGCAATTACCTGCAAAATTTTTCCAAGAGGAGAGTTGACCTTCAATCCTTAAAGCGGTATCTCTTCAAGATCCAGAAAGGCTAAATGCAGGATTTCCCACATCCTGAGATGTGATTCTTTTACTGTCTCCTAGATATAGCTTGCTAAACTTTCTACCGAGATTTACCCAGAAAGTTTGAGAAGAAATAAGAACTTAGAGAAGAGAAGGCTGAGGAACAAGGACAGAGTAACTGAAAGCAGAGTATTACAGCACAGGCCACTCATTTCCAGTCATCTTACAAAGAATGTGCTAATGATATTCCCATTATCAGTGTTTCCTTAGTATATCTGGTTACGATACTATAATCATCTACAGGGCAAAAACAGGCCTTATAGGGTTCTATTAATTCAGTCCTTAATACCATGCCAAAATTGTTATATAATAGATGCTTTCAGGTAATGCTTGCTGCAACCTAATGGAGCCAAACACATCACAAATTAGGAGAGTAACAAACAAATTCCATTTAATTTGTTTTTATAAATATAGGAATTGAATGACGGAGTTTTGTGAGTCATGGCCACACACAAACTCCAAGTCTCCCTTCTAAGATGTCCCCATCTGAAAGCCAAATTGTGCTGGAAACTGTTTTGCCTCAACTTTTGGTAACTGCTCCCACACAACCCCTCTATGGGCAGAGCGCACATTGCTGTTCCTTTCTTTGACCACTCTTCTTTCTCCGCTTTAATTTTTCATTACCGTTTCCAAAGAAAGCTGTCAATAATCCTGACTTAAGAATGTCTCCCTTCTTTGAAGTCTTATATTCTTGTCCAAAGTCAATAGTCTTGTCAATATGCATAGTTTTATCTATACCACATAATATAATTACATATAGTGTTCTGCCTAGGTTGTGTGGGCTTAATTTCCCCAGCTAGACTAGAAGTACTTTAAAAGCAGAGTCTACCTCTTATTTTCATCCTTTGAGTGGTTTCCCCGTTGTGGACACAGAAGGAAATAAATAAAGCCTTCTAAGTTCCCATACATTGCCAAACTCTAGACCTCCTAATATCATGTCCTCCTGTGTTCTGCCCAGGTACAGCTCTCACTCCAGACACTCTTCCCTTACTCCCTGTTTTCTCCCTGCACAATAAAATTTTCATGTTCTTGGAGGTTTAGTTGATAAGTAGTTCTTCTAATAGTAATCATCCTTGACTATGATGTTTTAACAGTGACCAGCTAAAGACAAAGCCCCTATCTATCTAAATTGATAATGACCAAAGATCATTGCAAATCAATGTTCCAAAGATCTGGAGACATGGGGGTTTTGAAATCCCTAAACTTACATAAAGTAGGTGGTCATGTACACCAGATGGGTATAAGCCAAGATTTAGGCCCCACATCCTGATCATTCAGCATATTGCCTCTTCTAGTTACTTCCTTTTGCATGAAAAAGGTCATTCTGATTTTTCAAAAGTATAACTTATAGAGAAAAAGACAAGGTGAAACATTATTTTTAAAAGATAGCACTACTATGTTTGACAGGCTTGCAGATAGAAAACAGAACTCTGAAAATAGCATAGGACACACATCAGGAAAAAAGTCCCCAGTGTTTTAAAACAGCTGATGTAGTGAATCAGAAAGAGAAATAACAAAATGAGTTGGTGATAATAGAGAAAACTTTGAATTTTTTAGAAACACTGTCCCTCAAACATTGGTCACACTACACATTGATTTTAACCTTCCCACAATTGAAAACATGATATTCAAATGTGTGAGTAGTGAGGCAGGGAGAGGTGGAGAGAGGGAAATGAGAAAATTTATAAAAGTTTATTATCTTCATATTATATATTTTTTAAAAATGTTACATCCTACCCAAGAGCATACAGTTAGAATGAGGCTGTTGGTGAGTGGCCTACTGAAGGGGTAGGACTGATTTAACCAGTCTTTAGTTGCTTTGTGCCAAATACTCTTCTAAGTTCTTTATGTTTATTTACTGATTTCTTAACCAAAATCCATTGCCAAGAACTGTGAAGAGTCTGAGATTTTACTATACTTGTAAGCTAACATGCTAGCTTATCACAAATGCATGGATCCTGACAAAAGATACGAGACTTCTGGGTCAGAGACAGAGGACTTCATTACAGATGAAGTATCTCTTATCTTGGGACAAGAGGTGTTTCAGGTTTGGGATTTTTCAGATTTTGGAATATTTGGATGTATGAAAGGAGATATCTTGAGAATGGTACCAAAGTCTAAACACTAAATTCATTTATGTTTCATGTATACCTTATACACATCACCTGAAGGTAATTGGTAATTTTATAAAATATTTTCTAAAATATTTGTGCATGAAACAAAAGTTCTTACTGCGTTTTGACTGTGGCTCATCACAGGAGGTCAGGTGTGCAATTTCCCAGATGTGGTGGTATGTCGGTACTCCAAACATTTCAGATTTTGGAGCATTTTGGATTTTGAATTTTGGGATTAGGGATGCTCAACTTGTATTCCCATCAAGAATAATAGAGTACCACCATTTGTACCAGTTCTCTGAGGGCCAGATGACACCTACATTTGGAGATGGTACTCTTACAGGACAGAAATCCTGAGATTAGGGAACCCAAATATTTCAAAACGGCAGGAAGTATGCTCACCTTTGCTCCAGAGGGAGATATTGTCTTTATCATGCTAGAAAGTCAGCATACCTGCCCTTTGCTCTGGAGAAAAATGTATCTTTCAAGGCAGTTTGCTACACTAACATCTTTAAAAATATAGTCTGAAACAAGAATTGTCAGTGTTTCTGCACTCAAGACAGGCAGAAATGTGAGAAACCTGTGGAGAATTATCTCCCAACATCTGTGAGTAGATACTATCATTAACTTATTTTATAGGTGCAAAAACTAAGAAAATGAGAGGTTAAGTAATTTGCCCAAGGTCAAACCCAGATAGTCAATTCCAAGAGCTGAGGATATTAACCAATGTGATTAACTTATTTTCTCTTGAATGTAAACTTTATTATTTAAATATACAGCAACATGCAAAAGTTCTTAGTGTCATCATTCCAGCATCTTATGTTTCTCATCTAGAAAGTAGGCAAGGGGCCAGTGGGAAGAGGGCTTGAGTTAGAGGCTGTCTTTGAGATCCTTTCAGATTTAGCACGCCTTGATTCTAAGATTTGTCTATTAGAACGAAGAGACAGTGTGTGTAAGTGGATGTCATGCAGACTGGAAACAGAAAAATAAGAGCATCTATTTCATTGTCAGTGTATATTTAAAAACTTTTATCAGGACCTTTGCATTCCTTATTTTATATGAGATTCTTGAGAAAAGTGAGTGTTGAATTACCACTTAAGGTATTTTTGGTCTTTCTAATTATAGTTCATGGCTAGGGTAAGCATATGCTTTATTTTCCAACTACCCCTATCATAAAACTTCCTTTTTCTATAATATGAGTGAGAATATTATGTAAGAATAAACTGAGAGCAGTCTTTAAGCTGTTTATGCCTGGAATGTTGCCAGGCCAGCATGTGCTGGATGGAGCATTACCAAAGAAGGGAAAGAAAAGCAAAGAAACTGCTGAAACATTAGTGACATAGTCAGACTATGACTCCTCTTCATTTCCACAGGACATCAAGAAATGTTTTTCTCAAGTTGGAATCTACTTTTAGAACTACCAGTAGATATTGACTGGCACTCTAACCCCATGCATAATATCAGACACTTCGTCTTATCAGCAGTTAGATCGTGGTCACATGCTGCCTGTTGTTATGAAGACCTTTTGAAATCTCAGGGCCAGAGAAACACAAGAGCAGCCCTCCTGCTGCTTTATATGTTGATGTTCCTTAGGAAACTGTCCTTGAACCGCTTCTTCTCTCATTCTGCCTACTCTCTTCAGGGTGTCTCATCTACTCCCTGAGCTTCAAAGGCCACTTATACCCTAATGACTCCCCAGTCTCTAAATGTGGTTCACCATGCCCTCCTGAGCCCTTGGCCCATACAATCAACTTTCTGTTGGAAATCTTCACTTGAATATGTTGAGGACATTTCACATTCAACTGTTTAAGATGGGTATCACCACCTTCTAAACCCACTTCTTCTCCTTATATATTCTCCACGTCATTTAGCAGCATCACCGTCTACTCAGGAATCACCATGTCCTGCTAATATTCCTTACTAAATTTCTCCATTTCCAGTGACAACATCTTTGCAGAAATTGCTATTAATTTTGATCTTGACCATTATGTCATTGTCTAATTGATCTTCTGAAGCCAGAATTCTCTCTATAAAATGCACACATGATCATGTCAACCTTCTTCATAAAATCGCTCAATGTTTAGAAACACCCCAGCTATCAATAGGGTAAACCCTGAACTCCTAATATGACTTCAAAGCTTCTATAATTGGGCCCTTGCTTGCCTCTTTAGCCTCCTGGTGACTGAGTGACCTCATTCTAGCCATACTTGTCTAATTTCAGATCCTCACACCAACCTCTCTCTTTTTTCCCCTCCCTTACAGATTGTCCTTCCTGCGCTGGGTACCATTTCTATTACAAAATGACCAATTCCTGCTCATCTCACTCAGCTGGAAAAAGATCCATATTCAGAGAGCCTTCCCTGACCCATAGACTACTATGGGCTCTCATAGTGTCTTGAAGTTCCTCTATCATTAGTCTTGATCCCGTTTTCTAGTAATTCTTTACAGCAATGCCAACTGCTTCACTGGATTTTAAGCCTGGAAATGGCATGACCATGCTTGAATCTCCAGCATTTGGCCTGGAACATGGCACTTAGTAGGCGCATAATAAATTCCTGTTAAATTAATGAATGAATGAACCAATAAAGGATCTGCCCAGGTTCACTTTTGTGAGTAGGAGAGTGGCCAGGTGAAGCAGCATCCAGCCTTTTAGCTTGACTTTTTCTAGACTTCTTTCCTAAAATGTAAATGGTAAGGCCCAGACAATTTCTTGGATTGAGGCTCAAAGTGCCTCCTTTGGATTTCTTAGAACAGTCAGAATTTAACAGCAAAAGTTAAGACAGTTCAGGATCAATCTTCAAAATAAAGAGATAATGCCAGATTTTTAATGTATCTCTTTTATACATTGTATTTCTCTTTTCCCGTGTTTAAAAATTAGAATTTTACAAAGTGTTTAAAATGATAATATTTCTTCTTTTTCGCCTCCATTTTTTAAAAGTTTCTTTAGGAGAATGGCAGGACTCTTTGTGCCATATAAAATAGGAATTTAAATTAGGAGGTATAACAATATTCCACTGCCTCTGAATTTAGTCATTGATTTGCACGCCATCGAGTATATCATAAAAGTATATCCTAGATTACACAACAACAGGAAAGAGGAAATACTTTCCAGATCATGAACTTAAATTATGGAATTGAAAAGCAAACTTTTATGACAAGTCTCCTCCCTACCTTCAGCCCACCAACTCCAGGGACATTTCTCTGATGTCTGAGCTAAGTGGTATTTTTGTGAGTTCTAAGCATTGCGGTTGCTGTTCAGGCAAGAGGGAGATTTCTTTTTTTTTCTTTTTTTTTTTTTTTCAGTTTAGGGGAAAAAGTGAGATTTAGGTTTTTTCCAGTTTAGAGGAAAAAGAAAACTGGGCCATCCACATTCCTTTGTCTACCCTATCACTTATCACAGACTATTTTGTATACATGATCTAATGACAACCATTAAGTATCTGAGAGAAACCTAGAGAAAAGTTATGTGATTGCAAATTTATGATCTCAAGAAATAAGGACTTCCGACTCCTACCTTTAACCCCATCAATAGAGCAGCATGATTATAATTAGAATGACCATACCTTCAGATTTGCTCAGGACAGCGCTTGTTTGATCTGTTGTTCTGAGCTAATTTTTATTTTTATTTTTATTTTTTTGAGACAGGGTATCGCTGTCTCACCCAGGCTGTAGTGCAGGGTTTTGATCTCAGCTCACTGCAACCTCTGCCTCTCGGGCTCCAGTGGATCCTCCCACCTCAGCGCCCCCAGTAGCTGGGACTACAGGGCTGTGCCACCACACTTTTTGTAGAGATGAGGTTTTGCTATATTCCCCAGACTAGTCTCAAACTCCTGAGCTCAAGCGATCTGCCTACCTCGGCCTTCCAAAGTGCTGGGATTACAGGCAGGAGCCACTGCACCCAGCCCTGAGCTAATTATTAATAGTGATCCTTTTATTCTCAAAAACATCTTTGGGATGTAAATTACATAGTCATTTTAAATATAATAGTTATTTAGCATAACACCAACTCACTAGGTTTCTTTTTTCATTCCTCGTTTTCTTCTTCGAGAGCTTACTATGTGCCAGACATTGAGATGGTTCTTTTTCACTTGTACTCTAATTAATTTTTTATAACAAATTCACTATGTTGATAATGTCACTGTCTTAAACAACAGGAAACTGTGATTCAGAAATGTTAAGGCATTACCCAAGGCCACACAACAGTACATGATAGCCAACGTTTAGATGTGTTTCTGGGCAACTGGAAAACGGTTCTCTTTCAATTATATTATGTGCGGGTTCAAAATGGAGCCTTAAAACACCTCCCCTAACCCTTCTCCTCCCTCCTCCAACCCTAGTTCTCCCTCCTCCTGCCCACATGAATAAATAAAACAGACAGAAGCAGCAAGCAACCCAGAGTGGCTTGGTGCAAGACAGAGGCTAGCTGGCTCCTGGTGATGGTACATGATGGACTTAGCCAGATACTGGAGTAAATCATGAATTTTAACAGCTCAATTTTCCTGAATATGTTTCAGATCACTCTGTGTGTCTCTAGGGCTCCCTTGAAAGAGAAAAAGCTTCTCTGGAGAACTTCCACTATGTGCTTCTCACTCTCTTTGTGGCCCTGGAAACAGAACGGAACTCCTCCCTAACCTGCTGCCCACTGCTACCAGTCTTTCCCACACCCCAGATATTAAGAGAGATAATCAGGCCTTCAAACAGAAGTTTCCCGATTATGAGTCATGGCTTACTCAGCCTTTGTTATAGAGAACCTGGAAGCCTTTGAAATACGCTGTTGATTTTGGCAGTCTTAACTCCCTGTGCTGTTATCAAGACACAAGTTTCACGACTAATTTGCTTGAGAAATTACCTCTGTAATGAGTGTATTAAGAAGAGCCTATGTTAAAGGGCCTGGTGTTTAATATACAGTGTTTAATGTTAGTATATATGAATATCTACTCATTTCCTTGCAAAATACTTCATAGCTAATAGTTCCCCAACAAATAGCTGTTACATTGAATTAAATAAAAATATCAATAAAAGCTAATGTTATTATAGGGTACTTTCTATGAGCCAGGCATTATAGTAAGAGATTTTTTTTTTCTCTCTGTAAACACACACACACACACATATTGTATATATGTAAAATAAACATGTAAGTGTATTATGTGTGTTTTATACATAATATATAATATACATAATAAATACTAAGTATAGACATTTAAATTTAATTAAACTAGATATGAAAACAACATACATCAGCATAACTTCCTTAAGATTAGTTATTTTTATTTTATTTTATTTTATTTTATTTATTTTTTTTTGAGACGTAGTCTCGCTCTGTCGCTCAGGCTGGAGTGCAGTGGCACGATCTCAGCTCACTGCAGCCTCTGCCTCCTGGGTTCACGCCATTCTCCTGCCTCAGCCTCCCGAGTATCTGAGACTACAGGCGCCTGCCTCCACGCCCGGCTAATTTTTTTGTATTTTTTAGTAGAGACGGAGTTTCACCGTGTTACCCAGGAAGGTCTCAATCTCCTGACCCCGTCAGCCTCAGCCTCCCATAGTGCTGGGATTACAGGCATGAGCCACCGTGCCCAGCCCAAGATTAGTTATTTTTTAATGTGTACTTCATAGAGATAATTTCTGAAACAATTATGTATTATACCAGGGTGGACATTATATAGTTTCAAGAAAAATAAATTGTTATATTAATTTAAGTTAAATTAGATATGTACTATTATAGTATAGATGCCTTATAGTCCTTATCTGCAAAACATAGATAATAATATGACCAAATTATTAAGGTTGGCAAGCAGATAAAATTGATCAATGCAGTGAAGTGTGGCTCCCAGTATTTTGTAAGCACTCTATAAATCGATGACCTCTTCATAACTACAGTGAGACTTTGGATATAGATAGGTATTTAGGAGAAAAATCTTGTTCAGTAGTTTGTGTAAAGGCACTGTTTAAATACATGCATTTGTTCTATAATTGTAAATATTGTCATATTGTTATTAATATGTAAACTTAAAGTATTAGCTTTAAAGTTGACTTGGGAAGGTAAAATTTTATAGTCTATAGTTTTTCAAAGATAGATTCTGAAGATTTTGCCTGAAAAAAGAAATGCTTCTTTAAAAAATGTGCTTTGAACCTAAACAGTAGAAAGGAAGGTTAAATAGAAAAGTTCTCTTTTTTCATCTAAGCCTAAGCCAATCAGCAAGCAGAGCTCTCCTGCCCATTAGAATTTGTTCAACAACAGAGAGGTGATCTAATGTAGGTCAAGACCCAAAGAAATTTTCAAAGTCGTTGATAAAGGAATTTCCTTGTTCTTACAAAAATTGCTGAAATAACTGGTTTCTCCTTTGTTGCATATCTTTGTGCATAGATTCAAGGCTTAAAACTGCTGCAGTCATCTTGCTACAGTTTGACGATTAGGAAGATACACAGAGGAGATAATAGCTAAGAGAGATGCGGAGGAATAGAGCTGTAGAATTGTATTAAGCCAGGCTAAGGCAGAAATCTTGACTAAGGTCAGTGAGTTTTCTCAAAGCATAGTCCTAGACCAGAAGCATCAGCCTCACCTGGGAATCTATTCAAATACAAAATCTAAAACCCTATCCCAGAAATGTGGAATCAGAAACTCAGGGAGGAGCTAGCTGAGCAATCCATGCTTTAAGATGCCCTTCAGGGGATTCCGATGCGGACTAAAGTTTGAGAATCACTGGTTTAAGCCAGTTTGAATCACATTTTCTTGTTACTTGCTCTCAAAAGTATATTAAATGTAACACCTAGTGAAAATATACTCAAATTGACTAATGATTAACTAACATAAAAAATTCCAGAAAGGGAAATCATGATATAATATGCCTGGAAGAGTGTCCTGTTATAGTATAGTAGCTATACTCAAAGGCTTTGGACCCAGACTGCCTGGGTTCATGTCCCAGTTCCACTACTCATTAACTGTGTGACCTGGAGAAAACTAGTTTAGTTTCTTCCTCTGTAACCTGTAGGTAATCTTATGGCTTTTCTGAATATTAAATTAGTTAATAAATGGAGAGCAATTAGAAATTTTCCTGATGGTTAATGTATTCTGAGCACTCGGTACGTGTTAGCAATTATTATTACCATCAACACATAAAATATTCATCACATCAGAGGAGTCCTAAAGAACAAACCACACCAGACTAAACTGACCACATTAATATTATTTTAATAATGTGATATTGTTGGTGCCAAATTACTCTCATGATGGCATTTGGATTCAAAGTAAATAATTTTATTATGAAATGTGTATCTCATTATGGGGACAGCACTGTAATTGTTTATTTAAAAATTCCTCTGAAAAAAAGGTCAGAATCTAATGTTAATTTTTCATTTACTCAACAAGTATTTACTAAGGACAAATTAATAAGGTGCAAATACTTCTTAATGTAAACACATACATACACACACTTCTTTCTAATAAAACTAGAAAAAAAAAGACTGAATGTTAATAGACTGTTAGTGTTGATCTTTGGGCAATGGAACTATGGTTTATAGTTTTCTTTTTATATAGTCTGTATTTTTAAAAAGTATCTTGTTACTATTTAATAAAAGTACATTTCTAAAAAGCAAATAAAAATTACTTTTCTTTGAAGGAAAACAGAGGTCCAAATAATCTCAGGGCATCCAGATATCATTTTTCACTTGTGATATAGTAGCCAATCAATTCTGCATTGCATAGCACTCAGTTCCTAGACTGGTTATTGTTCCTACAAGAAGATTCAAGCCAGACAGAGTTCACTTCCTGCGTTCAGGACCAGCTCATGTCTAACCCCCAGACTTCAAGAGTAGGAATCAGTTATGGATGCTTTAGGACAGAGCATAGGCACTCAAACCCACAGCCAGTGAAAAGTTGCTTCATGAACCAGTCCATTCTGCCTAAGTATCCTTTGGGTTTTGACTGGGGATGCACAGTAAGGAAGCTGGCCAAATGTTTGAGGTTACAAATCTCAGGAAGAATCTTAATCCAGAAACCAGCCTAAGATCTCTCTCACACACACTTGGGTTCATCAAAGGACAGATTCTCCTGGCCAGATTTAGCAATGTTAGGTAATTATGTACTCATGAACCATGGTAGCAAGCATTCACGACCCACAATGCTAGCAAATTGCAATTTACAGTGAATAAGTAGACAGTACACACATTCTAATTATTCTCTCTTTACTGAGTTGATTTGTAACTATTCATTTTCTTCCTATGCTCCTGTTCTATTCCCATCACAAACTAAATGGGACAGGGAAAGAATGGTAGCCAATATGTAGCACAATTAAGAGCTTGACTCTGTAATAGGCAGTCATAGGTTTCCATCCCATTCTAAAAAATGGGATAAAGGTAAGTTTGATGGGTCATGCATACAAAACTGTGTGACCTATCAGACTCCCAACCTCTCAAACCGATGTCTTTGAGCTGTTTTGAGGGCTAACTAAAATAATCCATGTGCAATGGTTAACTCAATGTCTGGTGCAGAGGAAGCACTCAGTAAAGATTAATTTTTTTTTTTAACTCTTAAGTTCAGGAGTACATGTGAAGGCTTGTTATATAGGTAAACCCACATCATGGGTGTTTGTTATACAAATTATTTTGTCACCCACATATTAGGCCTAGTACCCATTATTTTTCTTAGTCTTCTCCCTCCTCTCACCTTCCACACTCCAGTAAGCCCCAGTGTGTATTGTTCACCTCTATGTGTCCACGTGTTCTCATCACTTAGCTTCCACTTATAAGTGAGAACATGTGGTATTTGGTTTTCTGTTCCTGTGTTAGTTTGCTAAGAATAATGGTCTTTAGCTCCAGCCATGTTCTTGGAAAGGACATGATCTCATTCTCTTTTATGGCTGCATAGTATTCCATGGTGTATATGTACCACATTTTCTTTAGTCTGTCACTGATGGGCATTTAGGTTGATTCTATGTCTTTGCTGTTGTGAAAGTACTGCAGTGAACAAACATATGCATGTGTCTTTATGATAGAACAATTTATATTCCTTGGGGTATATACCCAGTAATGGGATTGCTGGGTTCTGTTTTTAGCTCTTTGAGGAATTGTCACACTGCTTTCCACAATGGTTGAACTAATTTACACACCCACCAGTAGTGTATAAGCATTTCTTTTTCTCTGCAAGGGCTAATTTTTAATAATGTTGTTCATTTTGGTGGTGGTGGGGAGCTTGCTTCTTCTATCTATATTCTCTGCTATTATCACTACATAATGGGGTATAAGCAACAAATGCCATGGAGGTAAAACTCTCCCAATATATGCACTTTCCTATCCCTGTAATGAAGAGAGAAGCAAAAATAAATGTGTGTGTGATGGTTTCCACACAGTGAAGTTTTAGTGATTTCAGAAATGCTGGGCTTCTAGAGAACAAATAACCAAAAGGAAATTAGTATATTTGGCAAATTGTTACTTAGTAGCCTGTGGCTCAGGCCTTCCTTGGGCAAGTTGGCGGTAGGGGAAAGAGTACTCAGACTGATCGTCAAGCAAAAGGGCAGTGAGCTTGGCAGCTACCTGTTGGTAATAATGAAGTGCCTAAGAGCTACAAAATCCTTGCCTTTCCCTGTCAACTTCAGACCCTCCTTGCTGCATCCATGAAGTCTATGTCTAAAGCAAGTAGAGGCCAGCCTCCTCCTGGGCCTAGAATAAAATGGATCTCCTGAGGTCCCTCCAAACTTGGGGCAGCCAGTGTCACACCAGGCTTCATGTGCTGCTCTTACCAGGTCTTACTGTCCCATTCCCTTTAACTCTCAGTCTTGTAGTTGTGCAAAAACTAGGAAAGAGGAAGTTCCAGGCCACATAATCAGATATCGTCTTATTTCACACAGCCACCCTTATTTGTAACCTACAAAGGAAAATGTGGCATCGATGGACAATGCTTTAGCATACATTATTGAAAGAAAAAGCTTAAGTACTAAATTGTATTTTATGGGAAGGGAAACAGAGGAAGCTTGCAAACAACAAATGACTTTCAACAATGCAGTTATGTTTCTACTTTACTAGACTCATTTGGAGGATAAAATAAATAAGACCTTGAAGCCAGTTTTGGAAATATATCAAATCACAGAACTGAAATGATATAAACAAATGATGTATCTGTTAAAAAAACCTCATGGGATCCAAAAGGATAATACTTTAAAGGTTAACAAGGTTACTTTGCTCATTAGGGTCTTCTCTCTTCTGCCAGAATATCTTGTCATAAAACCTCAACTATGCCAAATGTCTAAGGCTTAGAATTATCACTGCATCTGTTATGTGCTCTAGAGAATATCAAGGTTCTCAGACTTTCTCTCAGTGAAGTAAAATAAGAATTCTGGGTTTGTTGTGAAGTTTATAAAAATAAAAAGTATGATTCACTTCCTATTCAGACTCTAGTTTCTTTAAAAAGTAACAGTTGAACGCTTTTGCCCAGCCCATACTTCTTCTTTATTGTATGTTACATTCTATTGTTAATTAACAATAAGCATGTTCACAATGGGAAACCTTTGATGGATTCATTTTTAGAATCAAGTTAACACGGAACTATTAAAGCTTAGTATAGAATCAGAGATCTGGAGTCCACTAGATGTATTAGCCACCCTAGAACTTCTAATTCAATGCAGAATTAATTCTGAAATGCTCTCTGTCTTATACCAAACAACTAAAATTATTATTTCTCCTCAAGTTTTAAGAAATGCAGAGTTTCAGCAAGAACCAAAACATCAGGGAAAAAAAAAGTAAGAGAATCCCTTTCTACATAGTTTACTGATCTTAAAATCACCATATGCCCCATTGCTTCTAATTGACTGCTCCTCAAGCATTTTCACCAAGTTAGAGGGAAAATCAGGATACAGAATTATTCAGGATGCATTTTGGAAGTACACTAAAGGAAATGATAGTCTCATTGAAGTAAGATGATAAACATTTTGATAAACAAATGAGTTATTTCTAAAGAGAAAATTTACCTTTTGAAAATACGTACAATTGAGACACATTCCAAGATGGCTGAATAGGAACAGATCTGATCTGCAGCTCCCAGTGTGATAGACACAGAAGACGGGTGATTTCTGCATTTTGCATTTCCAACTGAGGTACCTGGTTCATCACATTGGGACCAATTGGTCAGTGAGTACAGCCCACAGAGGGTGTGCTGAAGCAGGGTAGGGCGTCTCTTCACCCAGGAAGTGCAAGGGTTCAGGGGATTTCCCTTTCCTAGCCAAGGGAAGCAGTGGCATACAGTACCTGGAAAAACGGGACACTCCCACCCAAATACTGTGCTTTTCCCTAGGTCTTAGCAACCAGCAGACAAGGAGATTCTCTCCCGTGCCTGACTTGGCAGGTCCCATGCCCACAGAGCCTTGCTCACTGCTAGCACAGCAGTCTGAGATCAGACTGTGAGGCAGCAGCCTGGCTGGGGGAGGGGCATCCACCATTGCTGAGGCTTGAATAAGTGAACAAAGCGACTGGGAAGATCGAACTGGGCAGAGCCCACCGCAGCTCAGCAAGGCCTACTGCTGCTAGATTCCACCTCTGTGGGCAGGGCATAGCTGAAAAAAGGCAGCAGACAACTTTGTCAGACTTAAACGTTCCTGTTTGACAGCTCTGAAGGGAGCAGTGGTTCTCCCAACATGGTGTTTGAGCTCTGAGAACGGACAGACTGCTTCCTCAAGTGGGTCTGACCCTCGTGTAGCCTAACTGGGAGACACCTCCCAGTAGAGGCAGACAGACACTTCATATAGGTGGGTGCCCCTCTGGAACGAAGCTTCCGGAGGAAGGATCAGGCAGCAATATTTGCTGTTCTGCAATATTTGCTGTTCTGCAGCCTTCACTGGTGATACCCAGGCAAACAGGGTCTGGAGTGGACCTCCAGCAAACTCCAATAGACCTGCAGCTGAGAGACCTGACTGTCAGAAGGAAAACAAACAAACAGAAAGAACATCAATATCAACAAAAAGGACATCTACACCAAAACCCCATTGTAGGTCACCAACATCAAAGACAAAAGTTAAATAAAACCACAAAGATGGGGAGAAACTAGAGCAGAAAAGCTGAAAATTCTGAAAACCAGAGCGCCTCTTTTCCTCCAAAGGATTGCAGCTCCTCGCCAGCAACAGAATGAAGCTGGCCGGAGAATGACTTTGATGAGTTGACAGAAGTAGGCTTCAGAAGGTCAGTAATAACAAACGTCTCTGAGCTAAAGGGGCATGTCTGAGCCCATCACAAGGAAGCTAAAAACCTTGAAAAAAAGTTAGACAAATGGCTAACTAGAATAAACAGTGTAGAGAAGACTTCAAATTACCTGATGGAGCTGACACCATGCACGAGAAGTTGGTGGCACATGCACAAGCTTTAATAGCCGATTCAATCAAGTGGAAGAAAGGGTATCAGTGATTGAAGATCAAATTAATGAAATAAAGTGAGAAGACAAGGTTAGAGAAAAAGGAGTAAAAAGAAATGAACAAAGCTTCCAAGAAATATGGGACTATGTGAAAAGACCAAATCTACATTTGATTGGTACACCACAAAGTGATGGGGAGAATGGAACCAAGTTTGAAAATACCCTTCAGGATATTATCCAGGAGAACCTCCCTAATCTAGCAAGCAGGCCAACATTCAGGAGCAAGTTGTTCAGTTTCCATGTAGTTGTGCAGTTTTTTTGTTTGTTTGTTTGTTTGTTTGTTTTGCACAGCTACAAGAACATCATAAAGATATTCCTCAAGAGGAGCAATCCCAAGACACATAATTGTCAGAATCACCAAGGTTGAAATGAAGGAAAAAATGTTGAGGGCAACCAGAGAGAAAGGTTGAGTTACCCACAAAGGGAAACCCATCAGACTAACAGCAGATATCTCTGCAGAAACCCTACAAGCCAGAAGAGAGTGGGGGCCAATATTCAACATTTTTAAAGAAAAGAATTTTCAACCCAGAATTTCATATCCAGCCAAACTAGGCTTCATAAGTGAAGGAGAAATAAAAATTCTTACAGACAAGCAAATGCTGAGAGATTTTGTCACCACCACACCTGCCTTGTAAGAGCTCCTGAAGGAAGCACTAAACATAGAAAGGAACAACCAGTACTAGCCACTGCCAAAACATGCCAAATTGTAAAGACCATGGATGCTATGAAGAAAATGCATCAAAATAACCAGCTAACATCATAATGACAGGATCAAATTCACACATAACAATTAACCTTAAATGTAAGTGGGCTAAATGCCCCAATTAAAAGACACAGACTGGCAAATTGGATGAAGAGTCAAGACCCATCAGTGTGCGGTATTCAGGAGATCTGTCTCATGTGCAAAGATACACATAGGCTCAAAATAAAGGGATGGAGGAAGATCTAACAAGCAAATGGAAAGCAAAAGAAAGCAGGGGTTGCAATCCTAGTCTCTGATAAAACAGACTTTAAATCAACAAAGATCAAAAGACACAAAGAAGGCCATTACATAATGGTAAAGGAATCAATTCAACAAGAAGAGCTAACTATCCTACATATATATGGACCCAATACAGGATCATCCAGATTCATAAAGCAAGTCCTTAGAAGCCTACAAAGAGACTTAGACTCCCACACAATAATAATGGGAGACTTTAACATCCCACTGTCAATATTAGATCAACAAGACAGAAGATTAACAAGGATATCCAGGACTGGAACTCAGCTCTGCACCAGGCAGACCTAATAGACATCTACAGAACTCTCCATCCCAAATCAACAGAATATACATTCTTCTCAGTACCACATTACACTTATTCCAAAATTGACCACATAGGTGGAAGTAAAGCCCTCCTCAGCAAATGTAAAAAAACAGAAATCACAACAAACTGTCTCTCAGACCACAGTGCAATCAAATTAGAACTCAGGATTAAGAAACTAATTCAACACTGCACAACTACATGGAAACTGAACAACTTGCTCCTAAATGACTACTGGGTAAATAATGAAATGAAGACAGAAATAAAAATGATCTTTGAAACCAATGAGAACAAAGACACAACGTACCAGAATCTCTTGGACGCATTTAGAGCAGTGTGTAGAAGGAAATTTATAGCACTAAATGCCCACAAGAGGAAGCAGGAAAGAGCTAAAATCGACACCCTAACATCACAATTAAAAGAACTAGAGAAGCAAGAGCAAACAAATTCAAAAGCTTGCAGAAGACGAGAAGTAACTAAGATCAGAGCAGAACTGAAAGAGATAGAGATACAAAAAAACCTTCAAAAAATCAATGAATCCAGGAGCTGGTTTCTAGAAAAGATCAACAAAATTGATAGACCACTAGCAAGACTAATAAAGAAGAAAAGAGAAGGATCAAACAGATGCAATAAAAAATGATAAGGGGGATATCACCACCTATCCCACAGAAATACAAACTACCATCAGAGAATACTGTAAACACCTCTACACAAATAAACTAGAAAACCTTGAAGAAATGGATAAATTCCTGGACACATACCCCCTCTCAAGACTAAACCAGGAAGCAGCTGAATATCTGAATAGACCAATAACAGGCTTTGAAATTGAGGCAATAATTAATAGCCTACCAACCAAAAAAAGTCCAGGACCGGAGGGATTCACAGCTGAATTCTACCAGAGGTACAAAGAGGAGCTGGCACCATTCCTTCTGAAACTATTCCAATCAATAGAAAAAGAGGGAATTCTCCCTAACTCATTTTATGAGGTCAGGACAATCCTGATACTAAAGCGTGGCAGAGACACAACAACAAAAAAGAATTTTAGACCAATATCCCTGATGAACACTGATGCGAAGATCCTCAATAAAATACTGGCAAACCAAATCCAGCAGCACATCAAAAAGCTTACCCACCACAAACAGGTCAGCTTCATCCCTGGCATACAAAGCTGATTCAACATGCACAAATTAATAAACATAATCCATCACATAAACAGAACCAATGACAAAAACCACGATTATCTCAATAGATGCAGAAAAGGCCTTCTACAAAATTCAACAGCCCTTCATGCTAAAAACTCTCAATAAACTGGGTATAGATGGAACATATCTCAAAATAGTAAGAGCTATTTATGACAAGCCCACAGCCAGTATCATAATGGGCAAAAACTGGAAGCATTCCCTTTGAAAACTGGCGCAAGGCAAGAATGCCCTCTCTCATCACTGCTATTCAACATAGTGTTGGAAGTTCTGGCCAGGGAAATCAGGCAAGAGAAAGAAAGGGTATTCAATTAGGAAAAGAGGAAGTCAAATTGTCCCTGTTTGCAGATGACATGATTGTTTATTTAGAAAACCCCATTGTCTCAGCCCAAAATCTCCTTAAGCTGATAAGCAACTTCAGCAAAGTCTCAGGATACAAAATCAATGTGCAAAAATCACAAACATTCCTACACACGAATAACAGACAGAGAGCCAAATCATGAGTGAACTCCCGTTCACAATTGCTTCAAATAGAATAAAATACCTAAGAATCCAACTTACAAGGGATGTGAAGGACCTCTTCAAGGAGAACTACAAACCACTGCTCGATGAAATAAAAGAGGACACAAACAAATGAAAACATTCCATGCTCATGGAAAGGAAGAATCTCTATTGTGAAAATGGCCATACTGCCCAAAGTAATTTATCAATTCATACTGCCCAAGGTAATTTATAGATTCAATGCCATTTCCATCAATCTACCAATGACTTTCTTCACAGAATTGGAAAAAAACTACTTTAAAGTTCATATGGAACCAAAAAAGCCTGCATTGCTAAGACAATCCTAAGCAAAAAGAATAAAGCTGGAGGCATCACACTACCTGATGTCAAACTATACTACAAGACTACAGTAACCAAAACAGAATGGTACTGGTACCAAAACAAACATATAGACCAGTGGAACAGAACGGAGGCCTCAGAAATGACACCACACATCTACAACCATCTGATCTTTGACAAACCTGACAAAAACAAGAAATGGGGAAAGGATTCCCTATTTAATAAATGGTGCTGGGAAAACTGGCTAGCCATGTGTAGAAACCTGAAACTGGATCCCTTCCTTACACCTTATACAAAAATTAATTCAAGATGGATTAAAGACTTAAATGTTAGACCTAAAATCATAAAAACCCTAGGAGAAAACCTAAGCAATTTCATTCAGGACATAGGCATGGACAAAGACTTCTTGACTAAAACACCAAAAGCAATGGCAACAAAAGCCAAAATTGACAAATGGTATCTAATTAAACCAAAGAACTTCTACACAGCAAAAGAAACTACCATCAGAGTGAACAGGCACCTACAGAATGGGAGAAAATTTTTGCAATTTACCCATCTGACAAAGGGTTAATATCCAGAATGTACAAAAGAACTCAAACAAATTTACAAGAAAAAATCAACCCCATCAAAAAGTGGGCAAAGGATATGACAGACACTTCTCAAAAGAAGACATCTATGCAACCAAAAGACACACGAAAAAATGCTTATCATCACTGGTCATCAAAGAAATGCAAATCAATACCACAATGAGGTACCATCTCACACCAGTTAGAATGGCAATCATTAAAAAGTCAGGAAACAACAAGATGCTGGAGAGGATGTGGAGAAATAGGAATGCTTTTACACTGTTGGTGGGAGTGTAAATTAGTTCAATCATTGTGGAAGACAGTGTGGCAGTTCCTCAAGGATCTAGAACTAGAAATACCATTTGACCCAGCCATCCCATTACTAGGTATATACCCAAAGGATTATAAATCATGCTGCTATAAAGACACATGCACATGTATGTTTACTGTAGCACTATTCACAATAGCAAAGACTTGGAACCAACCCAAATGTCTATCAGTGATAGACTGGATAAAGAAAATGTGGCACATATACACCATGGAATACTATGCAGCTATAAAAAAGGATGAGTTCATGTCCTTTGCAGGGACATGGATGAAACTGGAGACCATCATTTTCAGCAAATCATCACAAGGACAGAAAACCAAACACCGCATGTTCTCACTCATAGGTGGGAATTGAACAATGAGATTACTTGGACACAGTGTGGGGAACATCACACACTGGGGCCTGTTGGGGGTTGGGAGGCTTGGGGAGGAATAGCATTAGGAGAAATACCTAATGTAAATGATGAGTTGATGGGTGCAGCTAACCAACGTAGCACATGTATACCTATGTATCAAACCTGCACGTTGTGCACATGTACCCTAGAACTTAAAATATTTTTTTTTAAAATCCTGCTACTTATACAATTTGAAAATCAGAAAGGGAAGAACAGAAAGACTTTATATTCCTTTCCACCAGAAATAACTGCTTTTAATACCTTTGTGTATTTCTATCTGCAGGTATATTTTGAATTCAAAGGAAAATGGATCACACATGTTAAAGCTTTTGTTATGCAAATATTTCATATTATTTTAACATAAATATTGTAATTTTACCTATAAAAAATGTACAATTATATCCAGTCCAAATTCATGCCCTTGTTATAATTTCAACATGTCCTGGCCAGAACACTGGTTTAACTATTTCACAGATCAAAAAGGAAAGGCTTCTCGCACAGAGACCTATCAACTCAAAGAATTGCTCTCTTCAGAATAATTGCCAAGGGTCTGTATATAGTTTAATGTTCTTATGAGTTGAACTCTGTAAAAATTCACACACCGGAGTTCTAACCCCCAGTACCTCAGAATGTGGTCTTATTTGGAAACAGCATTGTTGAGGATACAGTTAAGATGAAGTTATAATGGAGTACTGTGGGCCCCTTAACCATCATGACTCATGCCTTTATATAAAGGGGAAATTTGGACACAAAGACATGCACACAGGAATATCATGTGAAGATTGGAATTATACTGCCATAAGCCAACGAGCTCTCAGAAGCTAGGAGAGGGGCCTGGAAAAGAACCTTCCCTAATGCCCTTGAAAGGAGCATGGCCTTGTCAACATCTTGATTTCAGACTTCTGGCCTCCAGAATTTTGAGATAATACATTTCTGTTGTTCTAATCCGCCAAGTTTGCGGTACTCTGTTATGGCAGCCCCAGAAAACTCACAGCTGTCAGACTTAAAAAAAAAAAACGAAATTTAACACCCCTTTCACACATGATACAAGCTATCAAAGCAAAGAAAGACTCATGAAACAGAGGCATGACCACGTACCCTTCTCATTCATTCACCTCCCTTACCCTCCTGTCACCTATGTACCCAGACCCCATGCCATCGTAGAGGTGATTTCACAAGGCAACCGACTTGCTGACTTTCTTAGCCCATGCTCTCTATAAAGGGAAAGCACAGCCAGCCTTTCATGTGGGCCCCATTGGCTACCTGGCTATAAGAAGCTCACCCTTCATTGTAAATTTTCTTGTCTGACTTCGTTGGGAAGTTAATGTGTCATTTTACATGGACATGGGCCCCTTACCCTAGCAAATTCCCTTTCCTTTGCCCAAAAGAACTGAAATTCTCTCCACAAAGCCAATAAGAGCCTTTCATTTATGTTGGCCTATGAAAGAAATTACTCCCTCCTGACATGCACACCCAGTCACACTCACACACAAACACACACACACTCACACTATGGAAAAACGTTCCTGTGGCATTAGTGTGTGCTCAGTGGTCTGGTAAGATGTTGAGAAAGTGATGTGAGAGCAGACTAGCACAAGCTACTGAAGAATAGTGTATTTGAAAGACTGACAGAGTATATGCAGAAATAAAAGAAAGAGAATGATGGAAAGTAAAAGAATTGTGTTGTGTTACGAACTCGACACTCTATTGCTTGTTATTAAGAAAACTGAAACTGCAGGATATTTAGTATGTGTGCCCTCTAGTTTAGGTTTGCTGGAATTTGACCAGTACTGTGTTTATAGATTGGCCCAACTTTTGTAAAAACCTCTTTGTTTCCCTTGCTCTCAAACATGTTATAAATTCATTAAATGGCCTAAGACTTTGCTGCTAATTTTCTCCTGTAAAAGATTATAAAAGGAGTATCTGAGGCCAAGGCCTCCGAGCAGGATTCAGTTGTGGAAAGAAATGGTACTGATGATTCATCAGCCTTTAAGTTGCTAAAGTATCATATTGGAAACCGGCAACCTGATGACCAGATCATACTTGAAGTCAGCATCAGTTCTGAGCACAAAGTTAAGTGGATCTTTAAGGATGTCTTATAAACCCAAGGCCATGAGCAAGTGTGACTTGGTCAGACTGAAGAAAGGACAGGAGATTCTGAACCATGCACAATCTACTTGCAGGACTGCTTTCTGCTAACAATCTCAATTCTGGGCATCTGAAATATGCTCAGAGATGGCCAAGTAATAGTGCATTAAGTGGGAAAAATAGCATACAAAAATCAAATCTTCAGATAATTCAAGAAGCCTATTTTGGATAATAGTTGTGATGCTTTGTACTTTTTCTTTTTGCCCTGTAAAAATAATCTCTTTCCACCTAATGAGAGACTGGTAGAGAGGATAATGAGGAAAGATAAAGAAATGCAGAATTTACAAACTCGATGGTCTGTCTTTGAACAATTGAATGTGCTGAGAATGTATCATTTCAGAAAGATTTTAGCATGGAAAATCCTAAAGACTCTATGTTTAGTATAGTAAAGTGCTGCATAGCACCGTTTCAGTTAGTGATGAACCACATGTGTAATGGTTGTCTCATAAGATTATGATACTGATTTTTTAATGTACCTTTTCTATGTTTAGATATGTTTAGATACACAAATGCCATTGTGTCACAATTGAATACAGTATTCAGTACAGTAACATGCTATATAGGTTTGCAACCTAGAAGCAATAGGCTGTACAATATAGCCTAGGTGTATAGTAGGCTGCACCATCTAGGGTTGTATAAGTGCACTCTGTAATGCTTGCAAGGACAAAATTGCCTAATGATGCATTTCTCAGAGTATATGTCCATCATTAAGTGATACATAATTGTATTTCCCAATTTAGAAAACATCAAGATTTTTCCTCTTTCAACTCATCCCTGGTTACAAACTGGTCATCCATGGAACTGGAAACCTGAAGAAATGTAAGGTGGGTATTAAAACAAATTATTTTTGTGATATTAATATCCTCCAAGATTAAAGTAAAAGTGTTTCCCACTTCATTCCATCTTAAAATACAGTAGTGCATACCTGTTGAAACAATTTCCATCCCTCTACCTCTAAAACAATTATTTAAAAATTACTTTGAAACTATTGGCAAGATCAAAATGGCCAGCCCTGTGATTCAGGGCATTGTGGGGCACCTAATATCATTATTTGTCCTGCAAACATGTGAAACTCAGCACCCCAATATGAACCTCTTCCCCAAAGACATTTTTTAAGTAAACTTTTCTTGTTTTGAAAAAAATTGGGAAGATAGTACAGAGAGTTTCCATATACACAACACCCAGTTTCCCTTATTATTAATATCTTACATTAGTATGATACACCTTCTACAATTAATGAACCAATATTGACACATTATTAACTAAAATGCATACTTTAATCAGGTTTCTTTCATTTTTACCTAATGTTCATTTTCTGTGTCAGGATCCCATCCAAGATACCATATTGTATGTAGTCATTACGTCTCTGCAGACTCTTCTTAGCTATGTCAGTTTCTCAAATTTACCTTGTTTTTTGGCTTTGTCTTTTTTTGTTTTTGAGACAGGGTCTCAGTTTGTTACCCAGGCTGGAGTGCACTGGCATAATCATGGCTCATTGCAGCCTCAATCTTCTGGGCTCAAGTGATCCTCCTGCCTTAGCCTCCTTAGTAGCTGGAACTACAGGCATGCACCACCACACCCAGCCAATTTTTCTTAAATTTTTGTAGGGATGAGGTCTCACTATCCCAAACAACTGGGTTCAAGTGAACCTCCTGCCTTGGCCTCCCAAAATGCTGGGATTACAGGCATGAGTCATATATCTGGCTCATACCTGGTTTTTGATAACATTTAGTTTTGAGAAGTACTGGTCCGATAGTTTATAAAATATCCCTCAGTTGGGATTTTGTATGTAGTCATTACATCTCTGCAGACTCTTCTTAGCTATGTCAGTTTCTCAAATTTACCTTGTTTAACAATTAAACTGAGATTATGTGTTTTTGGGAGAAAGATCAAAGAGTTAAAATGCCATTTTCATCACGTCTATCAAGGGTATATTGCCTTCAGTACAGTAATATATTGATATCACTGTTGGTGTTGATCACCTGGCTGAGATGTGTTTATCAGGTGTCTCCATTAGGGAAGTTATTCTCCTCAACCCTTTCTATCATGTACTCCGTTGGTAGGGAGTTCCTATGCACAGCCCCCAGTTAAGGACCGGGGAATTATGCTGTACCTCCTTGAGGACTATCTACCTAAATTATTTGAAATATTTCTGCAAGGGAGGTGGTCTCTTCTCTTTCTATTTATTTAATTATTCAATCACCTGTTTATGTCAGTATGGATTCATGAATATTTTATACTTTGGATTATAATCCGATGCTACTTTATTTATTTTGGTTGAATAATTTTTATACTTTGGATTATAATCCAGTGCTACTTGAATATTTATTTTATACTTTAGATTATAATCCAATGCTACTTAAATATTTATTTTATACTTTGGATTATAATCCAGTGCTACTTTATTTATTTTGGTTGCTCAAATTGTTCCAGCTTCTACTACTGGGAGCTCTTTCAGCGAGATCTTGTGTCCCTTTGATGTACCACTATCATTGTGTTTTGTTTGTTTGTTGGCTTTTTCTGAGTACTTCCTTTTTTGTGGTACTACAAATATGCAAATCTTATCTTGTCTATTTCTTGTTCCAGTCTTAGAATCAGACATTTCCCCCAAGAAGCCCTCATTCCTTTTATTGCAGATTGGTATGGGAACCCAAGAACTGGATGCTTGGTGTCCATGCTACTAAAGTATCATTGCTCCTTGGCCCTCTCAGCTGACAGATCAGCGAGATATCTGTGTGAGTACTAGCCTATACACAGGCACATATCTCTAAATATTTCCATGTGTAACCATCTTTTAGCTATATGAAGCTAAACATGAATTCATACATAGCCTCTGACTAATCCGTTACCACATGGGTTATTCTGGCCTCATCCCCTTGTTTATTTGTAACCTCTCTTTCCAAAAGTGAGATACTTGACATCTAACACTCATCATCCATTTACTTAATTGTTCAATTTCAGTATATATGTATAATAGTATTAAAACTTTTATCCTTGTGGGAAACAACTCCATCAATGAGTGTATAGTGCTTATGTATAATTTCTTTAGCCATCTTTTTTAGTCATACAGACCTCACTCATTTCCAGTTACTTAGGTCAGTAACCTTCCCCTACAGGACCTACAGTGAGGTTGTTTCACACATTTGTAATACAGTTACAATCTTTGTCACATTGGACATTTCATCCTGGGATTCTTCCAATCTCATAAATGATTTTTCTTTAATTTGTATACATTAAGCTCTACTCTCTGTACTGTACATTTCTATGGATTTTGACAAATATATAGTGACACACATCCACAATTTTACCATACAGAATAGTTTCATCACTCTAAAACTTCTCCTGTGCTGCACTTTTTCCGTGCTCCCCTTCTCCCACACCAAACCTCTGGCAATCACTAATTGCTTCCATCTCTGTAGTTTTGTCTTTTCCAGAATGTCATATAATTGGAATCATACTGCATATAGCCTTTCAGACAGACTTCTTTGACATAGCAATATGCATTTAAAATTCATCCATGTCTTTTCATTGCTTGATGGCTCATTTCTTTTTATTGCTGAATAGTATTCCATTGTATGGATGTACCGTAGTTTTGTTTTGCTTTTTCATTCATTTACTTGGTGAAGAACATTTTGGTTGCTTCCAGTTTGGGACAATTATGAATGAAGCTGCTCTAAACATTTGCATGGCGTTTTGGGGGCAGACATAAGTTTTCGATTCATTTGAGTAAACACCTAGGAGAACAATTGCTAGATCATATGTTAGGACTATGTTTGGCTTCCTGCAAACTGCCAAACTGCTTTCCAAAATGGCTAGACTATTTTGCATTTCTGCCAGCAATCAATGAGAGTTCCTTTTACCACATCCTCACCAGCAATTGGTATTAATCTCTGTTTTTGGAATTTTAGCCACTCTAATAGGTGTGTAGTATAATCTCATTGTTTTAATTTTTAATTTCCCAGTCACAAATGATGTTGAACACCTTTTCATATACTTGTTTGCCATCTGTACATCTTCTTTGGTCTTCCAGTCCATTTAAAAGTATTTAGATAATTTATTGATTATTAAAGCTATATTTCAAGTTTGTGTCACTTTCTTATCAACTATTCTTTCTCAAGAAAAATTTCTAAAATTTGCCACAAATTTGGGTTACATGGACAAAACCCTCCATACACTATCAATTGTGACATTACTGGTAGAAGGAATCTCTTTTAAATGAGTATAATGTATGGTTAGCAAATTATTTTATTGGTAGTCTACCTATAATCTTAAATACTATTAGAAACTTCCTCTTTTCACATCCAAGTATGAAGACAGTGCCCACTATACTTTAGCATACATTACCTAACAATGAAGAAGAGGACATACATATGCCTTAGTAATAACATTGTCTTGCTTTATGTCCTTGAACAAGTAACTTTGCCATGTGAGGCCTAAGTTTCTTCATCTGTTGTATCATGAGGTGAGTGCAGATAACCTAGAGTTCCTTTGACCACTTTCATTTTATTTTTTACTCTTTTCTATCATCTCAGTCACTGACCAGAGGCTCATTAACACAGGATTCTTTTCTTTGGTTACCTTTCCTCCTACCATGACCACACTGAATTTTCCTCGTTTAGTTGTTGGTTCTCTTTCCAGACCACTCCTTAAGTTCAGTATGTACTTTCTCTCACTTTTATTATCTAGAGATCAGTTTCCCTTGTTAATATGCTGTTTTAATTTTTTCATATCACATCTAATTAGAATTTGTTTTGCTTGAGAGTAACTAAATTTTATGACATCAAATTAAATACAAGTTGATGGCTTTATGGTTTATCTGCAAATCACCCCAGACTGCTTACTAGAACCTAAATTAAAGTTGTTTCCATCCTCCACTAGGACTCCTTCATGAACAGGGTATGTTTCTTGATGAATTTCAGCTTTTGGGCCACTCTTTTTTCTTTTTCTAAAGGATAGATCTGAGAAGCCAAGAAATTGAGGCTGAAAAACAACCAGCCACCAAAGGGTCTTACTCAGGATATATTTGATAAACTCCTTTTTCCTTGTTGTTAAATGTATCCTGTTGCCTTGAAAGAAAGGAGTACGCCTACCTATACAGTGAGCAATTTTCTCTCCAGGGAGTACTTTACTCATTCAAGTTCACCATAGGTCAGGCTAAAAGCAGTCCTGATGTGATTCGTATTTCTCACCACAGTCATCCTTAACTGCTTCAGGATGTATGACTAATTAGAAGAAATATACACAGCAGGCACAGTATATGACACAGAGTAACCACCTGCATAGGTTGCCATTGTGTTTAAGTTGCACAGATGGCCCCGTGAGTCATTAACTTTTATAAAACAACTTCAAAATCAAGGTACTGACAAAGAATGTATAGGAGTGTGCCTTCAAAAAGTTCAGGTAAGTCAAATGGTAGACAACTGGAAAGCAGTATCTCCCCTTTAGAAAGAGTGATTTACAAATCTAAGGATTATATCTTCAAAACCAGAAAAACAAAACTATCTCTAACAGGCAACTCTTCTGTTTTTCTTTTTTAGTCTCACACAGAACTCAAAGCACAGGTCTTAGTTCAGGGGCTCGAAGGTGTTCACAGCTTCCCTGACCACACTTTTCATTTAGTTTGCATATGACGTTTACCTGGCTGTGACTGGCCAGACACATATTCCTGGCCTTGTCAATATCTAAAATTTGATAAATGTTTATGACAGAATTGGAACAAAGAAGAGTGAAAGGGCTTTGAATAAGGGCTGAAGGGGCCTCATCTTTGAGTAACATCCGTGACTGATACCAAGGCATGCCCCAGCAAACAACTGAAAGTAGCTTCCTGTGGGGCGACGTGCTTATCTGATCTGCCCACTCTGGGTGGGCCCACAGACTTTAACAGCTAAAGTAGATGCATATACTCTCAGGTGTCATAATACCTGGAAGCGTTTTAGGTTGGAACCTTATGAAGATGACAAATTTAAAACTAAGGAATAACCTGTGTATGCAGATTACTATAGAGTTAACCCACATATGAAATCAACCACAAAAAAAGTCTTCAAGTGTACTATAAGTGTCCCTATCTACTAAGGAATATGTTCTCTGCAATTTGTTTCCCTTCAAAAACCTTCCTACCTGGCTGATTTTTGCTGTTGAGTTAATTGACTTCCTGCTTGTTGAGGATTTATTTTTAATAGTCTTTTTTTCCCTTTGCCTTATTTTCTACATTGGTGTATTTCTTAATGCTAAATATTCTTTGGTGATTTGGGGGTCTAAATTTCTAAGTTTCTAATGGTTCTACATATTTTTCAGCTGTCCAGTTTCCATTGTTGCTGTTTTGTGGGTCCAAGTTGGTTTTTTCCAAAAAAAAATAATAATAAAAGATAACTTTTCTTAAGGACTTTCCACATTCGCCGAACTCTTCTAAATCCTTTATGTGTATTTCAGCTCATGTTATTTCCTTCTATCATGGACCTTATTACTATTTTTCAGGACATTCTCTATCTCTGAGTCCACAGCTGCTCAGTGTTAGACCTTAAAAGCTGTCTTATCAGTTTCGAAAGTGCTGATATGGCTTTCCTTCAGTGCCCTCTACTGAATGTGGGTGTGGAGTTAGTGACTCTGGGAATGACTGCTCTGTCTGTGTGGCTTTGAAACCGTTGCCTTTCTCTCCCTGCGTCCCACTTGCTGATTGTAGGAGTGAACTTCCGGCACGTAACATCTAGAATAGTACCAAGTTGGAAAAGTTTTATCCACTGTACATGAGCATGGATAATATGATTTTCTCTGTGAAAGATCAATAATAATAGTGCTACATGAGAAGAATCATGATTACTCTTGTAGGTAACTACAACAAAAATCTACTATTGGCAATTACTCATCTACTATTTTGGACCCATCACTTGTACAAGGTATACATGTACTGTCTGATGCCTAATTTAGCTGCATTGATTCATTTTTGACTTCTCATCTCTTAAATATATTTTGCATAGATGGCATTCTGGATAACAAAGAGTTTGTACATGTCTCTTAGGGTAAATGACATTATTGGTTTACAGCTTATTCCACGTAGAAGGATTCTACACTTGACAATGGAGATCTCATTTTACAATCTGTATATCTCCTTTAGCAAGCACCCAGTTCAGAAATAATACAATTACTAATTTAAAATGATTAATATTTGAGTCCTTGTTGTGCTACATACTTCATATTTTTTATCCCCCTTAATCTTCACAGCCTTCCCATGAGATAGGTCCTATCCTCAATCCAATTTGACGTACGATCAAAGTCTGAATTGAACTGATGATGTGAAACAACTCAACCGTTAAGAGTTGAAAACAGGTCTGCTGATTGTAGAATTTGGTTTTTACCATTATAGCTGTATATTACAGATAGCATTTATGCTAATGAAACAAAATGATTCATTTGTTAGATGAAGGAAGATCCTAACATTCTTTCTCCCTGTTCATGTAAAATGACTAAGGAAAATGAAGAAAAACAAAAGAAATCCTTGGTCTTCAGCAGTAGCAGAGCTCTTACAGGTCTTCCAGGCTGTGTATAAACGCAGCTGAGCAGTAACATTGAAAATGTTGCTTTGAGCCAAGGGGATAGTTTGAATTTCACCACCTATCATACTAGCTTGTACTTAGAAGACACTCAATAAAACATACTAAACTGAATGCGAATATGTTCACCAGAAAAGCTAGCCTCCGTAAGGAAGGGAAAGGTAACAGAATTATCTAACCTTTGGATCATTGTATGGTTTGCAACCTGCTTTTGAAAACCACATGTGTAACAGTACTGGGCTTGAGCTGTTCCTGCTTGATGGTATTACTGGTGCTACTGTGTTACTACTGCACTACATCCTTTTTTCTTTCAGGCTTCACAGTGGTGCATGATACAGACAGGACGGATATTATTTTAGTAATAAATGCTAATGTCTTTGGTAGGACACATATTTAATTATGTATAGTGGATATTTGATTCCAATAATTTCGAAGATTGAAAACTGACAAGCCAAGAGGAGTAGTGGGCAGTTTATACTTCATTTTGCTCTGGGAGAATTGACTTTGGTGAGCTTTTAAAATCTTGAAGATACAGATATAGGTAGAAACCCATATTTTCAGGAATCTCTGGATTGTAAAAATTTAACCCAAGTGCTGCTGCTTCAGACAGATATATTCAGTTCCATTTAATTCCATAATTGAAACTATTAGCAGACTTTGCCCCTGGAGATTTAGAGAATTCTTCTCTGCCCCAGTCTTAATTTAGACTGCCTTATGATTAAAAAAAAAAAAAAAAATCTTGTTATTGGAAGGTTTGTGTCTCTTATTTTGTTTTGAGATGGAATCTCACTCTGTTGCCTAGGCTGGAGTTCAGTGGCCCATCCCAGCTCACTGCAACCTCCACCTCCCAGGTTCAAGCAATTCTCATGCCTCAGTCCCCCGAGTAGCTAGGACTACAAGTGCACACCACCACGTCCGGCTAATTTCTGTGTTTTTAGTAGAGACAATGTTTCACCATGTTGCCCAGCTGGTCACAAACTCCTGGGCTCGAGTGATTCACCTGACTCAGCCTCCCAAAATGTTAGGATTACGGGCATGAGCCACCGTGCCCAGCTAGTTTGTCTTTTTTAATCCAGATAGTTGTTCACAGGACTTTAGGAATTGAGACTAGGCTGTGACAGGAGGGACCTACCAATCTCATCGTTCTCCCACCTCCCATTGCAGGTGAGGCTGTGACAGGAAATTGGTGTTGGGTTTGTGCTCTGCTGCCTGGACCAAACTGTTAGTAGCTCAGATGTGTGCTGTTTAAAATAAAAGAATCAGGATTTTGATAAACAAGGGGAACAACTGTGATGATCTCTCCCAGGCCACTGTTGTAATATTACACACAAGTAGAGGCTGAGGGGGAAGTGGCATCTCATCTGAAGGAAACAGATTGTGCCACTGTCAATCAATGAAACAAGTATGACCTCATTTAAAACAATAGGAACCACAATAAGCAGGCCTAGACTAGAGTTCGGAGGTGTCTGGAGACTCCCATTTGTGGGTTTGAGCTGATCTTCATGATCCCAGAAGCTGTGGGAGTGAGTAAGGAACTCTGCAGTCCAGTTGGGTCTGTGAGTCCTAAGTAACCACCACTGATAACAGCTGTTGGTTACTTTGTATTAGACTTCTGTTATTTCCAGGTCTTCAAGGAGATCTTCTCAAACTCACAGACTGGTGTCACCTGTGCTAAGAGGAATTCGAGCCCTCCCTAGTGCTGAAGAGGTATCAGTGGTGATCACTTCACCTTGGACAGGCCTACCCCAACATCCACAGGCCTGGGCGGGAGCACAAAGGAGACTTGCACACCTATGTCCAAATATTTAAATGTTATAAATCAAGCTACCTAATTTCCTGGAATATGTCTCATCCTCCTACCTTGACAAATCTCTCTTCATAATGACTTGAAGGACAGTTGAACTTTAGAATTCTCCACCCCCTCCTCTCTCTCCTGCCTGACACCCACAGCCTTCTTTTTCCGTGCTCACTCTCTCTGTCTCATATGGAGAAGGGCCTTGCTCACCATGTGTGGATATCCCAGGTCATGCTTCCAAGCTCTACACACCCTCCCACAGAAAACAGTCACCTTTTGCTGCACTTTGAGCCTCCAGAGTTGTACACTGGCATGTGTTAGCCTCAGAATGAAGGGCCAGAGAAGAAGCCTAAAGTCCTTCTAAGCAGAAGAGTCTTGAGTCCTGGGTACCCAGAGCATGGTCTAGAAAAGGGGAAGTAAGCCCAATGGATTCCACACCCCATGGAGAGCAGCATGGCTGGAGGAAGGTTGAAGCAAGCACCCTTGCCCAGTTCTAAGAGCAGGAATGCCTGCAGAGTACCATTTTCCCAAATGATTACCTCAAAAGTGTGAGCAACAACAGAATCAGCAGTTAAATGGAAAAAAGAGATCAGAAGAAACTGTAAGGATTCTATCAGAGATCACAAGATCCCTGAGGAACTCTCAGAAATAGCTGGGGTAACACTTTGAGAGGAGCTTATTTCAAACAAATAGACCATTGGAAGGTTCACTCTAAAATTACAATTTGAAAATTAAGGGTTGCACCTTTGGAATATGGATGACCTAGGAGCAGCTTACGTTGCATCATTATTTCCTTACAATGCATTCTCTAGGTAGGAGAAAACAGGCTTCAAGGTGATAAGAGACTCATCTACAATCACATTTCCACAGCACAGCAGAGTGAGCATTCCGATTTCTAGTGCAGTGCTCTTCTGTGTGAAAAATGTACTGAGAAAAGCAGCCAGAGGAGGTCAAGAAAGTTTAGGGCAGGTCTATTAATGAGAACTTGGCACAGCACCTTGCTCATGCCTGGACGCACAAGAAAAATTATCATTCCATTAATTTCCCTTCACAAACCTTCCTACCTGGCTGATTTTTGCTGTTGAGTTAATTGACTTCCTGCTTGTTGAGGATTTTTAAAAAATAGTCTTTTTTCCCTTTGCCTTATTTTCTACATTGGTGTATTTCTTAATGCTAACTATAATGGAGTTCTACTTTGAATTAACATCATTATCCCACGTCCCCAGTATGCAGTTAACTGACCTTATTGAGAAACTCCTTGCCTCAATCTCATGACTTGGAAATTTTTCTGGCCATTTTTAATGCTTCTTTCTCATACTGTGTGACTAATCTTATACCCCTAGACATCTACTACACATATACTTTGCACTTTCAATGAAATTTTAAAAGGAGTCAAGAACATATATAACCTATTGAGCACCTAAATTGTGCTAGACACCTTTATCTTCATAGCAATCCTCCATGATAAAAACAACAAAGCAGAGATAGCATTCTACCTGGACAGGGGAGGAAACTGGCAGAACTGCTTAAGGCCAGTAATGGCGAAGCTAGGATTTCAGCCTCAGTCTGACTCATTCCATGTCCTTTTTATTAGGTTAGGCTCCTCCTGTGTTTTGTAATACAGTAATTTATTGAGCATGTTTTTTTCTGGAAGAAATAAATCATTCTTTATAGTTATTACTCTCTGACCCATAAAGTGTGGTTGTCCCGAAAATGTTAGAGCTAAAAAGAATATTAGAAGGAATGTCTAGTCTGATACACTTATTTTATGATCCAGGAAACAGGAGCTTAGAGACATTGAATGATTTGCTGAAGATCTTACAGTCAGTTGTATATAACCTTAGACCCTTGTTCTCTGAACTCTTATTCCGGTTTGTTTGTTGGTTTCCATAAACATTTTTAGAGGCCTATATGAACCTAATTTGCCAATCCTGAAAATTTAAATGTATAATGTTCTCTGTATCACCATTTTTTAACCTTCCCATTTCAATAATAAAACCCAATATTCTCTAAATAACAATTTTATAACTTTGAATTACAAGTCCACAATTAAAATTCAGAAACTGAAAAAGTATATACAGATAGAGTGTTACCTTTCAAAATGTAAATGAAAAGCTATTAATATTGTGTTATCAGAAGACTGATAAAGTCTGCCGGGCGCGGTGGCTCAAGCCTGTAATCCCAGCACTTTGGGAGGCCGAGATGGGCAGAGCACGAGGTCAGGAGATCAAGACCATCCTGGCTAACACGGTGAAACCCCGTCTCTACTAAAAAAATACAAAAAACTAGCCGGGTGAGGTGGCGGGCGCCTGTAGTCCCAGCTACTCGGAGGCTGAAGCAGGAGAATGGTGTGAGCCCGGGAGGCGGAGCTTGCAGTGAGCTGAGATCCGGCCACTACACTCCAGCCTGGGCGACAGAGCAAGACTCTGTCTCAAAAAAAAAAAAAAAAAAAAAAAAAAAATGACTGATAAAGTCTAGGATATTTTTAAAGGTACAGTACTTGGGTTTTAAAAGAAAACCTTTACTCCATTACTATTCCATTAATAACTATATAAATGCCCTATGCATAAATTACTGAAATGAATTATGGTAACTGCTGTAATTTATAAAACAAGAGATAAAGTGTGGCAAAATTTACCTAACTTCAATGATGTAAAGTAATTCCCAGTAATACACTCAAATAGAATACCTTCCTCCCAGTAATACACTCAAATAGAACAGCTTATGAACCATAGATCAGAAGGCTAACATGTACAGGATCAAAATGAAAGTACTAGGTTAAAGTAGTGAATTGACGTTCATTGGTAGTTAAATCTTGATTCTCAAGCATGCTTCCGTTTCTACCACATCATTATTAGACAATAATTGTCATGTCAAAGAAAATGGGCGTGGTGGGAGGGTTGCGAGGGAAAAGGCTCTATTCTTGCCATTCTTGGGGGTGATTATGCCATAAGGAATTTCATAATGAACTAAAAGGATTAAGGTTAAAAAGAAAAACAGCTCATCCAAAAAATATATATATATGTGTGGGACCACACACATTTTCAAAGCAGTATCTGGCTTATTATTCAGTGTTGCTCAGGCATAATGTTAGAATTCTTACATGCCAGGAGCCAGAAAACTCAAAGGTTAAATCAACAGCCAGCTGCTATATTCAGCTTATCATGTGCCTGGTAACAGGAGCAGTAGGATAGATGTTAAGGAGTTTTGCTACATACCCACCTACCTAATCACTTACTGTATATCTATCATTGTACTTGCTTTAAACTATGTGTAAATGTATGAACAGCCCCACATTCCAATATTTACTCAGTTTGCTTTGGGGATAATCATAAAACAATTATGCTATTATAAGACTGCTTACATTTTTTAAAATTTGGTTAAGTCAACAAGGAAATCCTCAAAACAATTCTTTTCATGAATATACCTTTTTTTTTTTCCTTTTTGAAAACATAATTTTTCTCTCTTGGGAAGGTAGCAAAACATTTCATTCTGTGGATATGTGTGAGATTTTCTGGTGATGTTAATCACCAAATATAATTGTAGAACTCTTTATTTTATAAGAATAGCATAGCGCCCTGACACAATATACCTAGTTATATGGCCTAAAGTTTTAGAGAAGTCATTACCCTAATATATCACTGATTTGAATTAATTATAGGCAGAGAAGGGAATCTCAGCATAAAGTAGTGTACAATATGAACTTGCAGAAAATAAATGTATAGCCTTTAAATATTCTGGGAAAATATACATATTAGATGATAACATAGCCTTGGCCTCCCATCAAAAAAAGATCTGTGACCTGCTTGCCCACAGCTACTCTCGCCTGTCTTGAACTTCCCTGCTGTCACGGTGGAGGAAAGGTTCCCCCTTCCTATGTAAGTCCAAATTCCTCCACGTGTCTTGTGAATCCCATCTATGAACCCCTTCTTCTATATAGACTTTGCACTATTATCTCTACTCTCCCCTCACTGTATCCTCAAACTCATTTCCTCTCATTAATTCTTCCCCTTAACCTTCCCTTTCAAAAGCATTTAAACTTGCCTAAGTCTTTTTCATCTTCACACGCACACATACACACACACACACAGTCTCCTGTCCTGCTCTCCTTCACAGCCAAACTTTGCAAGCCTTGCTATCTTGAATTTCTTTCTTCCTTTTACAAAATGTATTAAAATATTTCAAATATGTATATACTTCTCAACCTACTTCATTCTGAATACCAGTCTGACTAAACTACTCTTGCTTAAGTCACCAGTGACCTTTGTGTTGCTAACACCAATGGCCAGTTTCAATCTGGATCTTGTCTGACATCATCTCAGCATTCAACACGGGGAATGTTCTCTTCTTGAAATAGCCCCCTTCCCTGGCTGATATGCCATTTCCTTTCCTGGCTTTTCTCTGTCTTCTCTATTTTTCCCTCCCAGTCTCCTTTAGTATCTCTTTCTCCTCTACTCCATGTTTGAATGATGCGACTCCTTGGGGAACTGTTTGAAGTGCTCCTCTTTTCTCTTTCACACCACTCACTTCCTAGGCAATCTTAACCACTTCTGTGTTTCATGTACCATTTGTAAGCCTACAAATTTCAACATATATACCCAGCCCAAACCTGGACTCTGAAATCCATAATGGTACACCTGATTGACACTTCAACATCTCCACTTAGATAGGGCACAGACAACTGAAACTCAACATGTCTAATTCTGAAATCCATTTTGCATCCAAACCTCCTATCTGCTAGTGTTTCCTAATGAAAAGTGCGTGACTTATTCCCTATTGCACTTGCCAGAAACCAGAGAACAGGGTTGGACCAAAACTCAGACAATAGCAAACCATTTGTTCAACATTTATTTAGTGGGTGTATTAGTTTCCCAGGGCTGCCATAACAAATTATCACAGACTTGTTGTCTTAAAACAACAGAAATTTATTCTCTCATGGTTCTGGAGGCCAGAATACTGAAATCAAGGTGTCAGCAGGGTGAGTTCCCTTTGAAGTCTGTAAGGAAGAAAGGTTCCTTGACCTTTCCAGCACAGGAGGTGGCCCCAGGCCTTCCTAGGCTTGCAGCTGCATAACTCTAATCTCTGCCTCAGTCTTCACACCGCATTCCTTCCTGTGTCTCTCTTTCCTTTACTCTTCTTATAAGGACACCAGTCATTGGACTTAGGGCCCACCCTAAACCTAGGATGATTCTATCTTGACATCTTTAACTAGTTACCTCTGCAAAGTCTCTTTCTAAATAAGGTCATATTTTAAAGTTCCAAGTGACATAAATTTTGGGGAGGGCACTATTCAGCTTATTACAGTGGGAGTAGAAAGGAAAAATTTCGTAAGTGAAAAAATATAGATAGAAACATCCTCACTTCCAGTGGTCAAAGCAAGAAAATATTCTGGGGGGGAAAATGACAAAATGCATTTATTTCACAGTTTCCACAGTGTTTGTTATCTCAAATTGTATTTTCTTTTCTTTTGCTCCAAACTTAATAATTTACTGTTCAGTATACAGAAGGATTTTAGAGTAGCACTTTCCAGTTGAAAGTCTTAAATCTCACTTTAAAGTACAACATAAGAACACTTACATTGACAGATCTCTGTCAATGTGTAAGTGCTTGCAGAAAACTTTGATTTTTCTCCTCTTGATTGTATGCTACATATATGTTTATTATATAATTTGTCAAATATGTGTTTATCAGCCCTTATTTGAATTAAGTCCCAAATTGGCAGAACTCAAAGTTTTATTCCACATACAGAAAAAAAAGTGCATCCCTTGTACAGTTTGATGTACAACAGGTAACCCATTCATCTTGGTTTGCCCAGGATTTTCCATTTTAGCACTAAAAGTTCAATATCCTGAGGACCCCCTCAGTTAGTTAATCACCCCACTGTACAATTAATTTGCCTTGATGTGCAACATCTCATTATCTCCACCTGCAGGAGAAGTCCTTTCTATCCCTCATCCAGAGCTCCCATTCCTTCCTGATTGCATATCCAGGGATTCATTAATGCTTAGGGAAGTGTTGGAGTCCAGGAAAAGGGAATATTGTCTACCTTGGTCTCTGTCAAAGCCCTGATAACAGGGAATGATACTAGTGGCTTAAGAACATGGCCTTGGAAACTTGTGAGTAAAGGATACAAGCCGATAGCAAACCCCAGCTTCTGTAGCAACCACAGGAACCAAGGTAGCATCCTACTCTATGGAAGCAAATATTCAGGGTGGGGAAGTGCTTCCCATCTTCAGTGATATGTGGGCACGTCCTGGTGGATTCCTCCCACAGAGTGGCCATGCCTTGTGAGTTACAGCTCTTTCAAGTTTTGGCCAACTCATTGGTGTTTAACAGTGTAAATTCAGGTTGTATTGTACTTATCTTGCTGGGCACCGCTTTGTTGCTCATTAGCCATGAGAGGTCTTTATGAATGCTAGGTCTAGGGATCTCACTGGGGAGGAGGCAGGGAATGAGCAGGCTTAAGAAAGGGGAAGTGCTGCCTATGCCCTAAAGGTTGCCTCAGAACCCTGCACAGGCAAGGCCCACTGTTCCAATGGCTACCACTAGGACTACAGAAGAGGCCTGCCACAGAGGCTCCTAGGGGAAAGGCACCCCCACCCCCGCCACCACCAACAGTGTCATACTCAGTCATGGGTTTTTATTCCCTGCCTGGCGAGAACCCAAGGGATTTATAGCCCTGGTGCCCAGCCTTCTCACAGCTCACAAACAGCCACCTGCTAGGTACTCACTACCTCCTCATGGACCCCAGATCACCATCTTTCTAACTCCTTCCCTCTTCTCAACTTCTTCCCTCTCCTGGGTGGCAACTCCTCTTCAAAAATCGAGCTTTCTTTCCTTATATCTGTCATTTCAAGGGAAGCCACCTTGGTGGTGGGCTGGTGATTTCCTGTCTCCATTCATATTGTGACTTATTGCTAAATCATCTCCTAAAGGAAGGAAAGCAAACCTTCAGTTTAATATCTAGCTTTGTACGCCTTCTTTATTATATCTTAGTAAATGATTGATAGAAAGATTAGAGTCATGGCTACAAGGAAAACATCAAGATGAGTTCCAGGCGTCTATAATGGAAGAAATGGTATGGTAGTTCTTCCACGTTTCTATAACAGAAGAAATGGTTCTGTAGTAATGGTATTTTTGTAGTGAAGACAGGATTCTTTTACCCCTTCTGAATAAAAGGGCAAAACACCCTTGATTGGGGTCCAAGAACTGATTTCCTTTATACTAAAATACTTTACCGGGATTGAGTAGAGTCCAAGGCTATGGGGTCATTTACTTGAACAGTACTACTCCATTGTCTTAGTTTCTTGCCATTTTGTCAGAGCTCAGCAGCAGTTAATCTGATGCTATATGTGGCTGCTGTTTGCTTGTTTTTTCTATCCACAGCTTGAGCCATCCATTTGTTTATTTTGGTTCTTTTTAAAAGGCCCTCTTTGTGGTCTTAGCACTGTAAGTAGATGGAGTGGAACAAGGAGTTAATGTGTAAAGTTTTTCATCTTCAGAGAGTTTCATTTCAAACTAATTCTGGGTCACATGTGCACTGAGTTCAGTTTTTGTTTGGATACAATGCTGCAGCTTGGAGAGAAAGAACAGGAAGTGGGACATTCCAGCCCCCAGGCAGCAGCTTCTGCTTGTCAAAGCTTTTCTTGACAATAAGGTCACAGACATTTAGTAAAGGCCGCTCTGGAAAGTAATTTACAAATTATGCTAGAAGCAACAACAAAAAAGGTTTATTATTAAGCTAGGAATGATACATGCACATTAGCAGAAATCAGGTTTTAAAATAAGTTTACCTCCAATCCATGTATCAGGAGACTGCCAATTACAGAGAGAGACACTTTAGGTGGGAGGGAAACCAAGGCCAGAAGTAGAATCATGCTCCCTGCAAATCATCTGCGTGTGCAGAGGACATTAAGGAGGATAAGTAAAACACTATACCTGGGTTGTCAAGGCTGGTAACTAGAAAACTGAGCAAAGAGCTGCTCTTAGGGACACAATGAAATCCATTCAAGTTTCAGCCATGAAGCAACCTTGGAGGGCAAGAACAGCCATCATCCCTTGGTTGGTGCTTTCTGAATAAGGAAGCCAACAAGAAGACATAAAGCATGGCTGCAGCTCCTACAGATATAACGTGACAAAACATGCATTCAGGTCAAAGTAAATGATTGATCACCTTCTGGTCTTGCCTGAAGTCTGGGGTTGACAAGTTCTTGGCATTAAGTAACTGTTTCCTGTTTCTTTCATTCCATCTCTGGGAAGGTCCCAGCATACATTCTATATCATTCCACCCACTGACAAGGAGACCCTGTGTGGACCTGGATGAACCAGAAATGAGCTCTGACATCTTTCCTGAATTCAGAAGAGGCAGTGCTGTCTTTGGGGAGGAGACTCAAATACCATCTAGTGTCACGATGATGGGTTTGTGGTTAACTTAACATAGCCCAATTTCTCAGTTATGCTAATGGTCAAATTATGGTCAGACTGTCAACATCTTCAAAGAGAAAAGATGGCAGATAATGTACTTTCTCATTGTAAGCATACTTTATCATTCTAATGTTCCACAAAGAATCTGCGTGTACCTGAATCAAACATTCTAACCAGGCCAAAAAATCATTCACGGAGTCAAAAATGGAAATTGTCAAGTTCATTACAAAGCACAGCTGCTTGCGAAATTAATGAACTCTTATTGATGTCTTTTTTTTTTTTTTTTTAAGCAAGAAGGGATAATCTGTCAAATGAAATTGTTTATGGATTCAAAATTACCCAGGTCACCAGTTAGTTATTATGCTCAAGATGGTAGCCTATTCTTAAAGGGACACAATATCCTGCTAGTCTCCCAGCACATTGTGTTATTAGTAATGCCATTTGTGTTTGAGCTAGGAGTAAATCCAATGTCAAATGAAAAGGGTTTCTCCTTTTCATGAATTAGCCTTTCTTTAGCCACGCCATCAAAAAAGTGAGGACACTGCTAATTTCCCAAATGTTTTCCAGGCTGGCACAGAATGGATTCAAGTAAATCACTGAATGCCTTTATCTCTGAGTGACTCATGCTGTTGAGAGCCAGCTTTATGGGTTTGAAACCCAGCTAAGCTCTCACTGCCTCCTTTGTCTTTTTACATAGCACAGCTAGGTTTAAGTGAACTGAGAAGTTGTATTTGAACTGTACAACTTGTTAATAGCTATCCCATAAAATTGTGTCTGTCAGTTCATTGGATCTAACTATTATGCTGATAAAATCTTTTCTTTGCAATTTAAAATATAATGTTGACATGCTTCTGGGAAACTATGACTCTATGGTATAAGTTTATAATATGGTATGTCCACATAACAATTAACATCTGTTTTATTTTTAAAGGAAAGGTGAAGATATAAGCCCGTTTCTCATCTTCTCTAACTTAATTTTTAAAGATGACAGTATGCAGGAAAGTGCAATTAACCACATTTTACGTTTTAATCTAACATCAGGAAATAGAATCTCATCTAGCCAAGATAAACTTGAGAAAACAGCAAAGAAGGAATTAACTAAATGTTTTTATTAAAATAAAATGACTAAATCAAAATATTTTTTCAAATAAGATAAAATCAGCCCTGCCCTTATTAGAGAAGAAACAAAAGATTCAATTTCATATTAAGGGTGTATATCTCCTCTCCTTAGGAAGATTTCAAGGATTTGGAAACTTCATGCTGGAGTTCCTAATTATTAATGATTTGTCTCGTAACTCAAGAATTGCTTCTGAGTGAGTTTCTGAAGATGTAAGTTTCCTGCAGACTATGAAAAAGTACAGAACTTCAAATGGCCTTAAAGGCCAGTGTTAGCATTTCTTTAAATAATTTTTCTCATGTTTGATAAACTCATATTTCATAAGTGTATAAGTAATGTGAAGTTAGTACTTCCAATCCTTCCATTTCAATAGATCAAAATCAAGTTCAACTAAAGAGTAATAAAGATAAGCACTATCAATTTGCTAAGTTGTCATCACAAACACAGGGACTGATTAGCCCAAACAGGTTATATGACCCATGAAAGCAAGAGATATGTCGTATCTTTCCTTGTGAATAAAAGTGCTTACCACCGTCATTTGTATTTTAAAATACATAGCAAATGCTAACACTTAATTATGACAAACATTTGTCAAATTCTTGCATTTGAGACTGATAGTAATAAACATACCCTTCCCTCAAGAATTTGAAATGAAATATTCAATACTTTTGATGTATAATTAATTAAAGATAAAAATATCCAGAAGTACTGTAAGAGTAAAACTGAGCTGTATTTTAGCAAAAAGAAAAAGGAGTTTTAGAATACTTAAACTGAGACAAAAACTGACTTATACTTTCATCTCAGTTCAGGTACTTACCAACCATATAACCTTAAGCAAAGTTCCTTTTCCCTCTGAGCTTTGGTTTGCACCTGTTAAAATTGGATATTATTTCAGAATATTATTGTATAGATTAATCAAGAGAACATGTACAGCAACTACTGCATGCTTGAAACAGTACACACTCAACTAGTAGAACTCTTTTTTTATAGAAAGCAAATACTATGTGGGTTTTTTTTTTAATAAGAAAGGTTAACTTTGTTTTATTTTACTTTATTTTTCAGACAGGGACTCCCTCTGTCACCCAGGCTTGAGTGTAGTGGTGTGATCATGGTTTACTGTAGCCTCAAACTCCTTGGCTAAAATGATCCTCCCACCTCAGCCTCCCTAATAGCTGGGACTACAGGTATGTACCAACATGCCCGAATAATGTTTCAATTTTTTGTAAAGATGAGGTCTCCCTATGTTGCCCAGGCTGGTCTGGAACTCCTGGGCTCAAGTGATCCACCCACCTTGGCTTCCCAAATTGAGGGGATTACAAGCATGAGCCACAGTGCCTGACCTCAAGTATTGTTATTAATGAAAACTTGCTTCTATACTGCTTGATATTCTCAAACTATGTATTTTTCTAAAATACAACTATATCGTTTCCGGTAATGCCATGGGTCTGATAGGTGAGCTAAGGCAAAGTCATCAGGATTGGCATTATAACATTCCAGGATCTTCAGGAGCTGGAAGATGGGGCTTGTGAGACCCAGAACTGTCTCGTGCACTACTATTACCACTCAGGACTGTGAAGTAAGGAATTCGCTCAAACTGTCCTGCTTTTCTTTTGCTCCAGCTTCTTTGGATCAGCTGGATTTTAGTTATCTAAGTCAACCATGTAGTATCAGGGGCAGTATGAGATTAAACAGATGCACTAATGAGAAAAAAATAAGACATGTGAGATGACAACACTTTAGTTATTGAGGTTCTGCACAACAGGATGTTCTTTCCACACCACCTCTTCCTCTCATTCACTGGGGATGACAAGTCACAGTGCTTTGGTGCTTGGCAACTTACTCCAAAAGGAACTTGGCATATCAATGAGTTAGAAATGTGTGTTGAAGTTGCTTTCCTTTTTTACAGGGGTTTCCAGAGAAACCTGTCGCTGTTGGCAGAGAACATATAACTTTTTTATAAAAATATAAATTAAAGCCTCTGAAGGAGTTAGCTATCTGAGCAGTTAAAACTTAAAAGAACTATTATTATAAAATTTCTGCAAAAGAAATATAGTTGTTGAGAAATCTTAAATAACACTTGGGAAGAAACCATAAGACATGAAAGATCTAGCAATCATAAATCAACAGATACTGGTACCCAAGAGTATTAGGTAAGGCACATACCAATATTTAATCAACACTTAACCATTGTGCAGTCATCCAACATTCACTGAGTGCCTATTGTATGCAATGTACTATGGAAGCCATTTGGAATAAGCTAATATGAAACTGTCCAACTTCAGAGTCTATAGTTTAATGGCAGAGGTAAATTTAAAATTTATAATTTTTAATGTTACACAGCACCATACCATTTGTGAATACAGTGTTATAGAATCACTAAGGGAGGTAATATTACTTGGAAGATTTCGGAGAATTCTTGGCAGATGTAATACCAGATCTAAGCCTTAAAGCATGAGTAGGAGTTAGCTGCTGGTAAATTAGAAAGGAAAAACCATTCCAACGATATGAGACCAGATTAAAAAAAAAAAAAAAAAAAAAAAAAGGCCTTACAGTTAAGAAACAGCATTTCCAGAGAACAATAAGCAAGTTAATGTGGAAGCTTAGCGTACAACAGACAATGGCAAGAAAGAACAGTGATATGCACTTTGCGAATTTTCTTTTCTTTTTTTTGAGACGGAGTCTCACTCTGTCACCAGGCTGGAGTGCAGTGGTGTGATCTCGGTTCGCTGCAACCTCCACTTCCTGGGTTCAAGCGATTCTCCTGCCTCAGCCTCCCTAGTAGCTGGGACTACAGGAGCATGCTGCCACGCCCAGCTAATTTTGTATTTTTTGTAGAGATAGGGTTTCACCATGTTGACCAGGCTTGTCTCAAACTCCTGATCTGCCCGCCTTGGCCTCCCAAAGTGCTGGGATTACAGGCGTGAGCCACTGTGCCCAGCTGAGAAGCCTATTTTCATATAAAGAATTTTAACTGCTATGTAGAGGATCCATAAGACAGTACAGACGATGAATAGCTGTTGAAGACATTTAAACAAGGGAGCAAAATGGGTCAAATTTGTATTTTCATTAGAGCTTTCAGATAGTCTTGTGGAGGATACATTTGAGTAGAAAGGCTAGAGGAGCAAGAACAGTTAGAAAATTTGCATTAATCTAAGCAAGAGATGACAAAGATCAGAACTAAGGTTGTGGTAGTAGGAATGGAGGAAAGGAATTCACTCAAGATGGATTTGGAGACAAATCTATCCAGGCAAGACAACTGATAGGGTAAGCAGTGTAAAATGAACTTCTGGATTTTTCATTTGGGTAACTGAAAGTTTAGTGCAGTCAACAAAGGGAAGAGAATGCAGTAGTTCCCCCTTATCCACAGTTTTGCTTTCTGTGGTTTCAGTTACCTGTAGTCAACTGTGGTCTGAAAAATTAAATGGAATATTCCAGAAATAAACAATTCATAAGTTTTAAATTGCATGCCATTCTGAGTAGTATGATGAAATCTCATACCATCCCACTTCACCCCACCCGTGACATGAATCATCCCTTTGTCCTTCATATCCACACTGTAGATGCTATGCATCCTAGTAGCTGTCTTGCATATCAGATCAGCCATAGCAATTTGCAGCGATTGTGCCCAAGTCACTCTTATTTTACTTAATAGTGGCCCCAAAGCACAAGAGTAAGTGATGCTTGCAACATGGAAATGCCAAAGAGAAACTATAAAGTACTTCCTTTAACTAAAAGAGTAAAAGTTCTCCACTTAATAAGGAAAGAAAAAAGAACATATGCTGAGGTTGCCATGATGTACAGTAAAAGTGAGTCTTCTACCTATGAGATTTTGAAGCAAGAAAAAGAAATGTGTGCTAGTTTTGCTGTCACACCTCGAACTGCAAAAGTCACAGCCAAAGTGCATGATAAGTACCTAGTTATGATAGAAAAGCATTAAATTTGTGGGTGGAAGGCATGAGGAAAAACATGTTCTAAATGAGGACAGTGGGGCTTGGTTCTACCAGAGGATTTTGGTATCTACTGGGGGTCTTGGAATGCATCCCCCACAGATAAAGGGGGACTACTATACTCTAAGAGGAGCCAATGGAAGAGGAAAGATGAAATTCAACACAGTTCCACTTGAGAGGCCAGTGAGCTATCTAGGTGACAATGACCAGTAGAAAATGGATGTAAAAATTTAAAACTTGAAGAAGAGTTGAGACTGGGACCTCTTTGGGACCTCTTATAAAGGCACTAATTCCATTCATGAGGAAGGATCCTTCTTGATGTAATCATCTCCCAAAGGCCCTGCCTTCTAATACCATCGCATTGGAGATTAGGTGTCAACACATGAACTTGGGGAGAACACAAACATTCAGACCATAACAATTTTACTCAGATGAAGCATCTGGAACAAGAAGAGCAGTATATGGAGGATGTAACCCAAGAGTATGGCAACATTTATATTATGGGTAGAAGAAGAGGTTTCTGGAAAAGAATGGTCAGAATGATACAAGAATAGCTGGAGGCCTGCAGTTTAGCAAATATTAAGAGAATAGAAAGCTTCAAAAAATAAAGAATGATCCATAGCACCAAATGCAGCAGAGGCCCAGCAAGATAAGGACTGAAAGCATCCATTGGATTTAGCAAGTAGTAAAGCATTTAGTGACCCTGGGGAGAATTATGTTATCAGAGTGATAGAAGAGGAAGTCAAATGTGAGGGCAGAGAAGCAAATGGGCAGAAAGCAAGTAGCAAAACTCTTCTTTGGAGAAGTGTAAATCTGTGACAATACTATGGGGAAAGAGGGTATTTGCTAACTGATTGTAAAAAATGGGATTTACTTGCACACATTTATAGTTAAGAAGAACACAAAAAGGTACTTTTCTTTTTTGCTTAATCCAAGATATTATGGATCTGAAAACTTACTTAAAATTCATTTAAAACCATATTTCATTTCCCACCAAATCGTTCATGTACATGCCTAATGTCCTTCAATTTGAACTGATTGTGCTTTTTGTGACAGCTTCAGCTAACATTTCTGCTGGCAGCACCAATAAGCTATGAACACAATAACATAATGGAGAGGGAAATAGGAGAGGGAAGACCAGATCCTGAAAGATACAGCCCGGATAATCACTTTCTCAAGAGGTCCAGGTTAGCTGGTTCAGGTTAGTCAGGTTAACTTGGTTAGCCAAGTTGGCTGTGTTCCTTTGAAATGTATCCAAACTGCAATCTCAAATGGTAAACAATGCAGAGCCATGAAAAGTTATATGTTATAAAGTATGGGCTTGGTTCAGTTTCAGAGTTATTATTTTTCCCAAAGATAGACCATGGTATCCGTAAGTGGTGGTTTGAAATGAAGGCAATTACTTAATTATCTTATTTCCCAGCAGAAGGTGCCACCTAACAATTACTGTTTGGCTGCATTCCTCTTAGTGTCATCCCTCCTCTATGAACACCCAAGGGTGATGAAAGCAAGAGCGTTCTGACAACACTCCTGGGCGTATGGTACTGACTTTGGCTATCCCAGAAGCTCTGCCCAGTTTCAGGTGGCAGACTCTTCTTGGTTATTACTGTGATGATAAGACCAGGGAAAATCACATGAAGTAAAATTTATTTTTGCTGCTTACCTGTTACTTCTGGTTGTTTCATGTTTGCCATAATTATTTAAAAGTAAATCTTAAGGACTTCTTGCATTTGAAACATGAGCCTTGAAGTTACAAAAAGAATTATTGGATATACTTTTATAAGCTCCCTTAAATTCTTTTGGGAAGGAGATGGAATAGCCATAAACTTGTAAAAAAAAAAAACCAGTAATGTTCAGATGGGGATACAGAAATCAGTTCAAGACAAATTCAGTGACAAATCAGAATGCAACTAGCAAACTGAAGAGAATACATAAGGCTAGAAATGTATTTTCCTGGTGGTTTCTAGAAATAAGGTGGTAGCACTTAGACCTCTCCTTTGATTTTGAAGGATACATTCACCCATTACCCATCCTAGACAGATAGTGGAAGATGAATTTAAACTGAATATAAAGACCCATCCTAAATGTATAGCTATGAGCATTAACACATCAACAAGTAACCTCCATGTACTTTCCTCACCTTCTGAACTTCTATTGAGTGATGATAGGCATTGCACTCTGCATCCCTGTCTCCCTCCTAGTACTTCCTGCCAAGAGGCTGTTCAGCTACTGTCCAGACATCCTAATAGAGCTTGGAATTAGCCATGATTTCTAGAAAATTATGATTTATGTTTAAATCAGCAAGCTGTCTTCACTGAGAACCCTCAAGGCAACTGAGAAAACCCTTCATGTTAACCTGCTGAGAAACATTTGAGTTGCTTCCTAGACTCTGGAAAATACCGCTAAGTTGAGATAAATGATACATCTCTCTTGGGTCTCTGAGCTGCCAGTTTCACAGCTGTCAATGGCAGCTGAGGTCCAGAATAGCTCCGTGAAATAGAGAACACTGGTAAAGTTTTCAAGAACTCATTCCTGAGGATTTAACAAGTTTGCTGTTCCCAAGTTCTGGCGAGATGCTGCAGCTTCTTCTGTTTAGTATTGGAGCTACTTTGTTAAAAACCACAGGAAATAAAACACTAATGTCACAATAAGCCACATTCATTTTTGTTCATGGCCCAGAAAGAAAAAAGAATCAATAAATAATAGCTGACTAAGAAGAGATAATTAGGTACAAAAACTATAGTTGTTTATTGACAAAACAAGAAGCAGGATCACTGGATTCTCATCTATCCCTTTTCTAGAAAGATAATGTCTGTCCAGATAACAAAAGATTTGGATCTGAAATTTACAATGCAAGCTTAAATTTTAAATATGCTCTAGAATATAGAAAACAAACTATTTTCCAGTACTAAGATGGTAAGTTTTGGGAAATCAGAGGACAGTGTTCTCTGTGTTTCAGTGTAAATATACATTGATTGGTACATAATAGGTGCTAAATTGAGGCATTTTTAAATTTCAAAATTGAACTTTAAATGTTCTTACCTAAAGTTAGAGAGGACTAGAAAACAAAGGACCAATATTCTGAGAAGTTTTCTTTTTGATAATCCTTTCTCAAGAATGGAGGGGAAAAAAGCCTTTGACTGCCTACCTAAAAAAGAAAACTTTACATTTAAAACAATTCTAAGTTGGATTTCCTAACATTTACTAAGGGCCTATAGTATTCTAAATGCTTTGCCAGTACCACTGTACTAGTGCCTACAGCCTACACACTAAAGAATTAATAGGGTATGTAATACAATACACATAGACACAGACACACAGGCACAGCTAGCTACAGCATGTTATAGACTTGCCATTGTTCTAATCAATTATCTGCCTCCACTCTAATAAATACCCTTGCTTCTTCTCTTCCAAGCTACTAGCCCAATCCTTATTTCTCCACAAGTGCAATCACACCTTTCCTTACCCACAAAGTCCTCAAATCCAAGTCAGGAATCTAATACCCCTGATCAAAAGATTGGGCTAGTATAGGAGAGAGTATATAATTGACTGAATATGCTTTTTAAAAAGAAAGAAAAAAAAATCAGAGCAAATTGAATAACACATAACAGAAAAAAAAAAAAAAAAAAAAAAAAACTCTGATCTTTGTTCACGCTATTGTTCCCAAAAATGTGAAATTTTACTATAGTGCCAAACCATACAATGACTAACCAGAGAAGCCAATAAAACATGACAGATCTTGTGGGATTAGGTAACAATGAAAGCCTAAAGGCCTTGTTAGGTATGTGCCTGAAGGCCTCTTGCCATCAACCACCTATGCCAGTTATTAAAGACCAGCATAGACACTCACAATGTTGAAGGAGGTCTTATTTATTTGAGAAATACTGCATTATTCCATAATGAAAATTAAAAGGAGCTAGCTGTGAGAGTAAAAAACCAAGACCATCAATAGCTCTTCTCAATACTCCAATTATTTATTTGTATAAAACAATTTTAAATACAAGCAAGCCTGGATGCCTTGAGAATGCCTGCAACAATCTTGTATTGTTCATTTAAAATGTGATTATTGTAGAATAATTTGAGCACAAATAAACTTCATATATCTGAATATTTTTAACCTAACTGTTTAAAACCAATTATTTATTTGTATAAAACAATTTTAAATACAAGCAAGCCTGGATGCCTTGAGAATGCCTGCAACAATCTTGTAATTGTTCATTTAAAACTGAGAAGTTTAGATTTTGAGCACAAAAACTTCACTATATCTGAAAGACAACCTAACGGTTTCAGAAACATAGAAAGATATTTTTATGTTGCTGCCTAGAAAGCATTTGTAGAAGGGACGCTTTAGACTACAGCATTCTGATAATGACACTCTAATTTATACCCTTCTCATAAAGTTATCTTACTTTATTAGCCCTTAACTACCTCATCCTCTATCTAGAGATGTTTACGTCTTCTCCCTCTGCTATACTGCTGAGAGATCAGTTAGGTAACCAACTGAAAAGGTGTCATGATGTATCTTTTACGGACATAAAGCCTGTGGCCCATTTCTAAGAGGCTTTTACCCTTTCCTTCTCCAGAATGGGCCTGGCTTCCTTGAAAACCTCAAAGAGAGGAGTAAGTTGAATACTGAAGACACATAAAAGCACCTCCATCCCTACCTCTCCCATGATTCTCCAAGAGTAGGATAGTGGCTTCATCTGGAAGTTCAATGTCACATGCAGATTGCTCCGTTAGGTAGCAGATCTAGTCTGTTAGACAACATAAATGTATAAAGCATATAATTACAGCACTCTTTGTGACAAACCAAAAGGGGCAGCAAGGTATTCACACAAAGCCTGATGGCATTAGCTATGATCAGAAGAGTAAAATTATTGCTGGTTTTAAATGTCATTTCCTGGTAATTCCAAGCTCTTTTTAGGATGGTTGGCGGGGCGGGTTAGGGGCAGAAAAAAGAAAAAGTTGAGTTTAAGGGAAAAGCTTACCAAGTTCTCACCCTATGTTACTCTTTGGCAGGGGAAAATTTTTCATCGTCATTACGCTTAAATACATAGATCTGGATGCATTCAACTCTTAACACCCACCTCAAACCCCTCCATCTACCCCTCAATGGCTCTTCTTCTTTCTTCCGTTTCCTCATCTCTAAAGTGAGATAATAATAATGGCACCTGACCTAAGAGTCGTTGTTGTGAGAAATGAGAGAATTAAACACTTTGCCCATTAATCATGGGCAGTAATAAAATCAGTAATGGAGGCAATTTCATTTTATGTTTGTGGTGTCCTGTTAGTTATTGCAGGTAACAGAGAATGGATTTTTTGTTTAGAAGTATATGCTTGTAAGCTAAAGTGGAGTAAGGCTGGCAGGAGGAACTATAAAGGAACATATTAAGAAATGACAAAGTAAGACTCCTTCATTTTTCCTCAACTATTTTTATTGTTGCATATGAATTAAAGTCTTAAATAAAAACAACTTCCTTCATATCAGAAATTTGACTTTGGATAAGGAGTTTCCAACTGGAGGGTGACTACTGATAAAAGGGATTGGGGAATACATTTGTTAAAGTAATTAAGAGCTTTATGATGAGCACAAAGCTCTTTTCTTTTTTTTTCTTTTTTCTTTTTTGAGATGGAGTCTCATTCTGTCACCCAGGCTGGAGTGCAATGGCGTGATCTCAGCTCACTGCCACCTCTGCCTCCCGGGTTCAGGTGATTCTCTTGCCTCAGCCTCCCAAGTAGCTGGAACTGCAGGCACATGGCGCCATGCCCGACTAATTTTTTTGTATTTTAGTAGAGACAAGGTTTCACCGTGTGGCCCAGGCTGGTCTCAAACTCCTGAGCTCAAGCAATCCACCTGCCTAGGCCTTCCAAAGTGCTAGGATTATAGGCGTGAGCCACGTATCCAGCCTATGATGAGCATAAGCTCTTGATGATGTGCAGCTCTTTCTTAGGAATCTGGTTGGGGGGACACCCCTGACAATATGCATAGAAATAGATATATGGTAGTCTTATTTCCATGTTTTCAATACACACAGAATTGCATGCTCTTTATTAGTTCGTAGGCATTGGTTTGGCAACTGGGGCCTCAATGACAGAGGAGAAAGTTCAGTGTTTACCAAGTGTGGCTGGTCAAAAGCAAGGCCTGCACATTGTAACAAAAGAATGGCAGCATTATCCCCTCCAGCAGGTGGAACAAAGACTAATGAGAGGGCCAAGCCCTTTGAAAGCTACTAAACATTAGTCTTTGACAAGCAAGCTCCTTTCAATAGTGACTTCTATTGTTTCCCAGGACTAGCTGACCGGCTTTCTGGTTACAGTTTGCTCCAGTCCACACAGCATAGATACTAAGGCTGCTGGGTTCTGCTTGAAAACCTGCACAAAACCAGGTCTGATGCTCTTGTCACATGAGACACAGGTCCTGGGCTGGTGTTCCCAGCCCCCATGTGGGAGGAGAGGACTAAGATAGGCCTCTTTGAATCCTTTATCTTTCTTAGTTATTTATTTGGCTCCAAATTGCTGTGAAAAGGGGCCACTGTGGAATTGCTTGCAGGCACACTCATTCTGGGGCTAGTAGAGAAGAGGGCAGATTTGGGGGAGCCTAGATGCTACAGCCAGGAGCTGTTACAGGCAAGGCCTTTAATTCCTTCTGCAAAGGACAGACGGAGCTTTCTCTGCAACAGACAGATAAGGCACGTCACCTGGCTGACAGTGTTTTGATGCAGTGTAGGAAATCACATAAGAAGTCTGGCATGCAGGTGTGGCAGCAAATGATTCATCAAAATATTCTAGAAGTCAAGGTCTGGGTGGGATTTTAACCTAGCACACATTAATTGGAATAGAATTAAGAGTAATTAGCCAGGCACAGTGGCTCACGCCTGTAAGCCCAGCACTTTGGGAGGCCGAGGTGGGTGGATCATTTGAGGTCAGGAGTTTGAGACCAGCCTGGCCAACAGGGTGAAACACCATCTCTACTAAAAATACAAAAATTAGCCGGGTGTGGTGGTGGGCGTCTGTAATCCCAGCTACTTGGGAGGCTGAGGCAGGAGAATCTCTTGAACCCGGGAAGTTGGAGGTTGCAGTGAGCCAACGTCGGGCCGCTACACAATAAAATGGTGCTTTAACATGGTGAACTGAAGAAGAAGTTTCAAGGTCTCTCTGACCTTCCCCCACCCCTCTCTCAATCTTCTGTCTCTTTCAAAGCACAGGATGAAGTTATTCCCTAAAGTTCTTTTATCTGCCTAAAGTTGGGACACACCAAAAAAGAAAGCAATTACCTCTGGTCCCTTCCCTGAGTTTTCACAAACTGAAATCATATCCCAGGAAGAAAGACTGAAGTCCGTCAACAACACCTGGATGATCTTTTGTCACAAGCTATTGTCTTCTCTGCAGGCCCAGTCTAATTTGTCCCAGGCCATTGCATACAATGTTCTTCAAGCCCATTGAATTCCCCTAAAAATCATTTACTACTCCCCTAATATCATCCACACTTCCTTATCTCCCCTTTCCCTGTAAAGAAGGGTGCGTAACCATCTGTATCCCACTGCGTGGTTGATTTTACACTCGGATTCTCTCCTGTACAGATTAATAAATTTGTATGACTTTTCTTCTGTTAATCTACCTACTGTCAGTTGATTTTCAGAGAACCTTCGAAGAGCAAAGGGAAATTTTTCTTTGGCCCCTACAGTTATAGTAATATTGCCCAGTGGAAAGTATTATGAAAGCAAAGTAAAAGAAGGTTAGGGTTGCCCTTAATTTAACCATCAGCATTAAAGACCACAGTGAAGATAATTTCAAATGCTGTTTCTTTTCAAATGCGTTATTGACTTTGAAGACTAACAGGCTTATGTAGGTGAGATTCATGTTATTTTCCCAGATATGTGCACTCTCACCAGTGTGGAATGAGGAGGACAACCACTTGAGAGGTTACGCCCCACCCCCTCATTTTCAATGATCTCTAGATTAGAATAAGATACAGACAAGTGTACGGGTTGAGAAAGTGAGGAGAATTAATTTACCTGATCATGAAAGCTTCCGAGATTCCTTGAGACCATGACTCAATGGATACCTTTCTTACGGATTTTTTTTTGTCGGTTTTCAATCTTATTTTTCTTTTTGCATCTTTGTAATGCCTTTTTGCTGGCATCAATACACTTCACATCCAAGGCGAGAGGACATTATAAAAGAGTACAGTACCAAGTTAAAGTCTTGCTTGCCCAGAAGGGCTTATAATCCATTTCATGATCATCATCTGAAGGGCCCCACTGGAACCCAAACCCCTGTGAGGCCCTCAATACTATATCCTTCATCATTCAGCCCACTTGGAGTAGACCCATCTTGGAGAACACAAACAAAAATAGAGAAAGGGGGTACAATTGCCCCACCTAAGTGTAGGCAAATAGGATATTTTGTTGTAGCATTTTTTTCTTTATTTCTTGATCATTTGCATAATTGCAGTACTCTTTTGATTCCCTTTGCCAGTGGGGAATTGGCTCCTAGCCCTGTAAACTGCTTTTATAAAAAGTTGGAAGTCAAGAAGTAAACCATGTTGCTCCAATTAGCCTCAAACCCGACCTAATTCGCTGTTGGACTAAAAGAGAACTTTGTAGAGAAAAATTAAATCAGTGCCTATCACTTTAGTATCCGAGCCCTAAAAAAAAGGGTGGTTTCTGTCCTCCTTCTAGCTGAGACAGAACTGAAGCCTTAACATTCTTATTCAAGGTCATTGCCTATGCTGTCCTCTTGTGATAGTTGCACAATAGGACTGGAGATGAGGGGAGATGGTGAAAGATGAAAGGAATAAGATTTCATTACTGTTACCCTGTCAGCCCCTGCGCACCAACTGGAGGGTGGAGAGTGCAGAGAAGCAAAACTCACCTCCACCAGAGAAAGGACGGAGGTGGCAGAGAGGTTCTTCGTAACAGAGAAGCGTGTAAATTGGCTGAGGAACACGAATTCTGTTTATATGTTACTGATTGCTTAATTTGTTTACATGGTAACTCATTTATGCTGCGGTTCTTTGTTCTTTAGTAAAGATAGACGATCTAACAGAGCGAATCTTTGTTTCTAATGAGCTCATCTGCTCCTGCAGTCTGTGCCACACCTGTAATTATAATTAGGACCCACTGCTTAGGATGCTGTAATCCTTTCTAGTGAAACCAATTGTGAGTTCACAAACTGAGTTATTAGCAGAGACTGCCTGAATTGATAGAATCAGCTTCATTAGCCCCTTTCATTGGTTATTGTGACTGCACTTAACCTTCTGTTAAGATGTGGCCGGGTATGGTGACTCTTGCCTGTAATCTCAGCATTTTGAGTGACTTGAGGCAGGAGGATTGAAGCCAGGAGTACATGACCATCTTGGGCAACAAAGCAAGACCTCTGTCTCTACTAAATAAATAAATAGCGGTGTTGTGTGCCTATAGTCCCAGCTACTAGGGAGGGTGAGGGCAGGAGGATTGCTTGAACCTAGGAGTTTGAGACTGCCCTGAGCTGTGATCATGCAATTGCACTCCAGCCTGGGCAACAGAGTGAGACCTTGTCTCTTAAAAAAAAATGTAGATGGCTGACTTTTCTTATTAACATGGAGGCATCCTCACATTTTCAAGGGAGTTGTGACATTAATATATTGCAACTGATTGTGACTGGGACACTCTGGTCAAACATAATGAGGTGAATCTTTCTGAAAAAGACACTGATACCAAGAATCCAGAGTATTGCTGAAGTCACGCCTCATGGATGAAGGAAAGAGAATCTATGTAGAATCACAGGGAGAAAACTCCTAGGAAATGGTCTTAATTAATTATGACATGTTGACTGTTCATTTTGATCACACCTTTTTTACGAGATGGGTATGTTTCAGCACTAACAGACTCTATGCTGTGAAGATAATTTAGCAGTCTGAATAGTCTGCCATCAAGAAAGAGCAGCCTGACAGTTTTACACATTCACTGTCTTTAAATGAAAAAACTTAACACAGAACTTTTTTGTTTCAATTATACTGAGACTTAGGGACACGCAGGCCTTGTTCTAACGTTAACAGAGTTCCTTTTTTCTGAAGAGGGATTGTTTCTCTTTGATATAATGTTCCTTCTTAGAGACTTGATAAGAAAAAAATGTGTGATTGCTGGGTTTGTATGCAGTTTGCAGCTATAACCTCTTTTTTTTTCCAGCATCAAAATAGGAGGAGTGGGTTTTTTAATCCACTTGAAGCAGATAAGACTCCACCCTTGACAAGGTTTCATTTCTAAAATCTGAGCCCAAGTATTACAGCCTTCAATTGGCCTATTGTATTTCAGTCTGACAAAGGGTTTTCAGTCCACTGCAGTGGCATTTCAGTCTTTTAATCCTGCTGCAAATGACTGGATGTACCATGAAATTTTTCTCTGGCATGTCAAATAAAATTCAGTTTTGGAAAACAGAAGAAACAAAATTGAAACAAGTAAGAATGACCTAGGACAACAATAATTAATTCCATTTACCAGTAGGCCCATGTTCATCTTATAAAAAAGGCTTTTGGGTGGAATGAGTGTGTTCTATAAGAATATAGATTCATGAAAGTAAAACTGCTTTTTAAGCAAGGCCTGAATGTCCCTAAGGAAGAATCCTAGAACTTCACAATTAGCAATCAACATTGCTTCAAACAGTCGTTCTCCAAGTGTAGTCCCTGGACACTCAGCATCAGTATCACTTAGCAACTTGATAGAAATGCACACTCTTAGGCCACACTGAAGACCTACTGACCCAGAAACTGGGGCTAGAGCCCTGCAATCTGTGTTGTCAGAAGCTCTTTAGGTGATTTTGTTGCTCACTCAAGTTTAAAAGCTACTGGCTTAGAAAAGTACCCCAGCCTCCTAAACAACCTACTTGTCTCCAGGTTTGCATCCACAAATTTTTCTTCACACTGTCTCCACAATGCCCTTTAAAAATATTGATGTGCATTCTATTATAAAGACACATGCACATGTATGTTCATTGCAGCACTATTCACAATAACAAAAAAAAAAGCGTGAATTCAACCCACATGCCCATCAATGATAGACTGGATAAAGAAAATGTGGTACATATACACCATGGAATACTATGCAGCCATAGAAAGGAATGGGATCATGTCCTTTGCAGGGACATGGATGGAGCTGGAAGCCGTTATCCTCAGTAAATGAATGCAGGAACAGAAAACCAAACACCACATGTTCCCACTTATAAGTGGGAGCTGAACAATGAGAACACAGGGACAGAGGAAAGGGAGCAATACACACTGGCGCCTGTCGAGGGTGGAGGCAAGGAGAGCATCAGGAAGAAGAGCTAATGCATCCTGGGCTTAATACCTAGGTAAATCTGTGCAGCAAACCACCATGGCACACATCTGTCTATGTAACAAATCTGCATATCCTGCACATGTACTCCAGAACTTAAAACTTGAAGAAAAATAAAATCATACTGATTTAATTATGCCACCCCCTTCCTTAAAACTCAGAATTTAGAACTTTAGAAGTGTCCCATTGTAGTTGGGTCAGGATATTCATGGTATTTAAGGCTCTTCACCCTCCGGTCCCTGATTAGCTCTGCAGCTCCCTCTTTCCCCACTTCTTCTGATCACTCCACCCTCCCTTGCCCGCCAGCCCACATGCACGCACAGGTACACACTCACAATTCACACATCCACAGAGCTCCAGTCATTCTGAGCTCCTTGAAGTTCTGCAGATACACTACTCACCCCTAAGCCCTGTACATTGTTCCCTCCTCCTGAAGCGCCCTTTCTTTTTCCTTCTCACTCATTCCTTAGAACCTCTCAACCTGGATGACTTGTTTTCCTCCTTCCAGGATTGTCCATTCTCACTTATCTTCTGTAAGAAGCTTTGCCCTGAGCACCTCTGCCCACAACTAGGCCAAGTTCCTTTACTAGGTGTTGTCACAGAACAGTCTGTATATTTCCATCGTTGCACTCACCACTCAGAATTACAATTACTTACCTGTCTTATCCCCTCCTCCAAACTATAAGCTTCTAAGTGAGAGTGACTATCCCTTGCAGTCTTGATATCCCAACCTCTAGCTTAGGGTTTGGTTTATGGTAAGCATTTAATAACAAGTTAATGTTTACTAAACAAATGGACACATCCCTTGGTACTACAATTACAGATGAACAGAACTGGGTCCTGACAAATCTATTTTGTGGGAATTAACACCTTGATCCCCTTGTTGCTCAGTCCAGTGTTGTTACCATTAAATCATACTGTGTTTAGACCTAAGGAATAATTCACGCAACCTGTTTTGTGTGTCAGCTGTTCTGCTCTAGAGAGAAAATGGGGACTAGCTGATCCCCTGGGTTCAATTTATAACACTTCTAACCAATCTGATTCTGATTTTGTGATGTATCCTAGGAAAGGTGACATCCCTGTACCAAGACAGACTGACATACACTTTGTATATTACCTCCCACACTCTCTAAATATGTGGTTCTTCTATCCACTGCATGGTGCAGGTTCCCTTAGATCTTGGCTAGATGCCAGTGATCTATCGGCCTCAAACAGCTAATGAGGTGGCTACAATGGGGTCCTAAAATGGGAAGGTCACTTCACATAGTGGGTGAGAATGTGGACTCTGGTGTCAGACTGATGGTTCAAATCTCAGCCCTGCTTTATGCTAACTGTGACATGTAAGTCTCCCTTCTTCCTTATGCATAATAATGTTTCTTAGCTCAAGGCACTGGTGTAGGGACTAAAGAAAGTTGATCTATCAAAAGAATTTAGCACATGGCATGTATAAAATTCTTCCTAAACAGCAAAAATAAAGCTTAATAAGATACTGAGTAATTTGGCCAGGTGTAGTAGCTCATGCCTATGATCCAAGCACTTTAAGAGGCTGAGGTGGGAGGATCACTTGAGGCCAGAAGTTTGAGGATGCTATGAGTTGTGATCACACCATTGCACTCAAGCCTGAGCAGCAGAACTAGGTTATCATCCCATCTCATTGAAGAACTCACACTGAATTTAAGGGAGTACTGTTACCATCATGGATTGAACACTCGCAGGACTCTTTTTTTTTTTTTTTTTTTTTTTCAGACGGAGTCTCACTCTGTTGCTCAGGCTGGAGTGCAGTGGTGCAATCTCTGCTGACTGCAAGCTCCACCCCCTGGATTCACACTATTCTCCCGGCTCAGCCTCCTGAGTAGCTGGGACTACAGGTGCCCACCACCACGCCCAGCTAATTTTTTGTATTTTTAGTAGAGACAGGGTTTCATCATGTTCGCCAGGATGGTCTCAATCTCCTGACCTTGTGATTTGCCGGCCTCAGCCTCCCAAAGTCCTGGGATTACAGGCATGAGCCACCGTGCCTGGCCCACTTGCAGGACTCTTTTAGTGCACAAGTGCTATGCACAGGTTCGAGTGTGAGAGAATATGGCAGACATTTCCAAGAAAATCTAAACAATTTTCTGCACCCTTTGGAATGATCCAATCATTAAGCTTTCCTTAAATTCAATGGGAGTACTACGCCCAGAGAGGTTTCATAGAGCAGAGTGAGAAAAGTGACAGTCCTATAATGAAGAATGAAGTTGAATTTTCAATTGTCCTTAGATTATTACATTAGGCATATTATAAAAAGGAGGGATTCAATAAACTAGGCCTATTAGTATGGAGCTCAATTGGCCCTTTTATACAGAGGCCTGTACTAGAGATGACATTCTACTTTTTTATTCTCTAATGACTTCTAAAAGAGAGCTTGTACTCTGCTCAGGAAGGGTTAGGAAATCCACTGGTTTTATTAACGTGTTAATATGTTAATAGGCGCAAGATCACTGAGTAATTAAAAAATTCAAACATCTTGAAAATAACAGATTACCAATTTGATTACAAAATTGTCAAACATTTGTTGGCTGTATCTTAACTCTTAATGCTTTTGTAGAGCCTAGACTGAAATCAAATATATACTCTTTATTGAGCTTATATTTTAAGATACAAAAATCTAATTCCAACCCTTACTAGCTCAGAGATGTTATTTTGCCTCTGTAAGCCTCAGTTTCCTGATGTGTAGAATGAAGCTCTGTGAAATTATAAGTCTTACTTAGGGTCTGTGGATTAAATGAGCTAATCTCTGTGAAGAGAGAAGCACAGAATCTGGCTCATGGGCTCAGTAAATATTAGTTATGGTAATCCAAAGCCAGGGTACCAAATATATCACTGAAGGATGTTTCACTGGAGATCCCGATTGATCACATTCCATTGTATGGCCCTCAAATAGTTGAGAAAATATGGATACACGCACACACATATCCTCACCTGTCCTTATGAAAACCCCAGTGGCAGTTCAGAGCAACAGACTGCTGTGATGGGTAGTTGGCTGTCGTTTTCTTCATCCAGAAAGTTCCTCGACACATTCTAGAAACAAATATATCTGAACTCAGCTAAGACGGAGCAGCAGTTAACACGCTGAAGCACGTTCTGCCCTTAAGAGAAGAATGACTAAAAATGTCATTGTTTTCTCTCTTCTATCATTCACAACCTGTAAGAACACCACATGGTCCTGCATCTCTCCATTTTCCTTATTTTTGACTTCCTGGCTCTTTCTTTCTCTACTGTACACCCCATCTTGCTAGCCACACTCTCTCTATGTCTGTGTTCTTGATCTTCTCCCACCTAGATTTCCAAGTCCCTCCTTCCTCTCTCCATCTCATGTTTTACCTTCCATTTCCTTATTCCACTGTCAGCAGCCTCTTCTATAAAATCTTTGAAGACAGCTAAGTTATACATATTTTGTGTGTTGCATCCATTGAACTGATTTGGCCAATGAAACTGTCATGGGTGCAGTGCTCTGAGCTGATGCAGAGCAAGACAGGAGCTGAAGGAGTAGAGAGTCTTCAGGAGTACTGTGCAGAGCAAAAAATGAACCTCAAGATGAGATTATTGAAGTATCTGAAATAATAAAGAAAAAAAAAACAGATTGAAAATAGACTAATCATTCTACCCTGGGATTTGAGATTCAGAGTCTTCCTTGGTGCCTGAATTGGGGGGTGGGCAGGGTAGTCTCAATAAAACTAAAAGAGGCATAACATTGTAAATTTATGCAACAAGTTCTCCCGCAGGGTTTTACAAACTGGAAATGAAAATCATTTAAGAAAGGATTGGATATGCCATGACTTGTGGATCATATTAAGTTAACTTTCTTTGACTGACTTCCATGCTGTTCTCAGGGTCAAGTTATAAATTACCTTTCCTTCACAGCCATATTATCAATTCTACTAATACAGGAAGCCCTAAATTTTTCATATCATGCATCTCTCTATAAAGGTAAACACTGTGAGTTTAGAGTTATAAAGAGTGAAAATGTTACTTCAGATAGGATAGTGGAAAAAAAGGGAATAAATGCTGTGGTATGTAATCTATGTTTTTGCCATCTTTACTCTGCAGAAGTTATTTAACCTGTCTCATCATGCCAGAGTACTGCATGCTTCACTTTCTACCTCTGGAAGTCATGACTGATATGTTGTTTGGCCACATTCTGTCAAGAAAAGTCTTCATTCTATAATATATGAATGACTACAAAATGACAGTGTACACCAAGGTAACATACCCAAGGCATAACCTCTGGTCTGCCGGGAATCATAAGTGACAGCAGTTTTTCATATTGAACATACCCACAGGCAACTCCGTCTTTACATGTGGTCTGTGGTGAATTTTCTTCTCTGCTGTATGCATCCATTCAACACCCCAGGCCAGAGGAGGATCACACAGTGCCTTGTATTTTCAATCACCACTTTCAAAATCATCACTTTATACATATAGGCTTAAAGAAAAACATGGAGATCAGCATTTGGGAAGTGAGGTGAGGTCCTCATCTTTTGCTCCTATTTCCTTCTCCATACCCAGTTAAACCAGACAAATATATTCATGGATACACGGAAAGGCAGAATTAGGACTAGATTACTGAAATTGGTTGCTATTTTAAATGACATGTGCGTCTATTAGACTTGAAAAATTTCCATATATGAGTTGTAATTTCCCCCTTTGGAGGTACTCAGTTTGACATGTATATTTTCAACCACAAATATCTTATTTGAGTGTCTGCCTTTTTCCCCCTAGAATAAATTTACTATAGTTTTGGGGACTTGCAGGGGCGGGTATAAGGGAGTTGTTTGTAAGTGCAGAACAGACAGGAAGTCAGAAACACTGAAAGCTCCTTTATAAAGGATAAAATGGACATGATAAGGAAATTCAAACTTTATTGGATTTATTTAGTGGCTTTCCCCCAAGAGCTAAGATAAAGTTGTGACTATGTTTATTTGAAAAAAACAAAATCATGACTTAAATAGATCATCTTATCTTTTCAGAATCATAGAGTTAGATGTGCTTTCTTTCTCCTTACGTGTATTTAACTGAGATTACTATAAAATTCCTTTGTAAAAAGATTTCAAGAAAATTGCAAAGTAGAACAGGAAAAAAACAAGATTTACGACTTGTGCCCAGGAAAAAGGACTGTCCCTCCCTTCTCAGGAAAAAACAATCCTTTCAAATGAAACATGAGCTATGCCATGGTCAACAGATTAGGGCTATATCTAGCAAGATAATGGGCTCTGTATGGAAACACCCCATTTCTGCTTTCACACAGTTCCTCCCTTGGAAGCCTATGCGACAGTGTAAATGCATGTTAACGCTTCAGAGAGTTCTAGCCAGCAACCAAGGTCACAGGTTTACAAAAGGAACTCAGCATTTTAATTCAGAGTCACTGTGTACAGCCCACTTCTGTCTATGGCTTGCAAATTTGATCAATGTTTTTGAGTAAAAGTAAAGAGAGATAGGAGAAAATAATGTACCAATGATAGTTGTAATTTTGGTAGATGTTCCAAAAGCTTGATGGGAGCCTAAATTCTGAATTTTAACATTTGTCTTCCAAATGCTTGGGGCAATGGAACCAACAAAAGGCATTCTCAGAAAACATAATGAGGCTAATCTTCCTACAGTTACTCAACACCAGCATACCAAGGAGCTCATATGGCTTCCCCTTAAAACTTGTGGGACATGGATGCCATTTCAGCAGCAACACAAAGAAGCCAATGTCAGCAACTTCTCTGAGCCCCTACAACCCGGTGTAGAGATTGTGCTGTTTCTCTTCTGATTCTTTCCTCCAAACTATTATTGGGTTGATTCAATTGCCTGCAATCACTTTCTAGGTTTCTTTCCCAGAAGCTGTGTTTTCACCTGCTCCCAGACCTCCGCACATCTGGGATTCTATTTGTGGGTGACACTTCTTTCTACTTCAAAGTTGCATTTTCAGTGTTAGTGCTACCCTAAAAATAAGTGGAACAAGTTTCTAAGCACTGGAAAAAGCAAATATTACCTTATTTATTTCATATACTCTCCCCTGATTTCCAAGATGATGACTAGTGATTCCAATAAATTACAGACAAAACTAAAACCAAGCCAAACCAAACAAAAATAAGAACAAAACCAATATATTGGTATGTATTGATTGTTAATAGGTTTAGTGGAACAGGGCTGGTCCTGATGGCTTTTCTTTTCTACTGACATGAGATCCTCTTGTGGGAACATTTGGAAACTATGTCTTGATCCATAGAAATGTCTCAAAGGATGGAAATTTTACACCCCTGAAGGAGGCATTTTGAAAAAGGTGGTCTCCATATATAAACATTTAGATAGCTCTGTATCCACCCACAATTAGAGCCAGTGTCTGATATTTCACAAAAGCAATATGAACCACAGGAAAAATTTCTGAACAAAGATTTGATAAAGTCACACTGTGACCAATTTTTCAAAAAGATTAAGACTAAAATGTACCTCTGAAGTTTCATAGAATTTTCATTCCCTATTCAGTTTCTGAAGGTAGTCTTGTCTGCAAGTTTTATATCCATCTTACCCTTGTAGAGTTGCACAGGAAACAAATTCATTCCACTGCATCAAAAACAGTTACCTATACTTTCAGGGCTGTTTCACTCCTGTAATACCAATACGTACATTTGAATCTTACTGGCCTACCAAGATTGAGAACAATTAGTTCTCAGATAATTTTTTCTGTTGTAACACATCATTAAATAGAAAGTATCAGTAATTTATCTTTGTTTTTGTATCAACTCCTTTTCAACCCCTATCCTCAAGGAGAAATAAAGTGCAGTGTATAGTAGCCATGCTGAACTTAAGAACATAATATTTGAGATTTTCTTCACATCCTATGAAGCATGGGCTTTGAGAATTCTCAGCCCACATACTGTACAAATTCTCTAAACAAAATGGATCTTGACCCTGTACAGTTTCTTACAATGCTTCCACTGATAACCTAAGATGTCAACTACCAAAGCAAATGTGATGATGTCACTGCTGATAGTATTCCACCAAATCACTTGCTTAATGAGACAAAAGAAACCTAAATTGCAACACTCTGGTCAAAGAATACATTGCAGCAGTGATAAGATCAGAGAAAGTATTTAGATGCCAACCTCTAATCAGGAAGAGACACAGAAAACTACGCAGACTACATAAGCAGGCTTCAAAGATAAAGAATATTGTGGCTGAATCTTTTGGAGAAGAGAGTGTTGCTCTTTTAAGGCAGAAATGCCATGGAATGAAGCTTTAAGTTCTACCATGTGACTTAGCAGAAGAAAAACAGCTATTCTATTCATTCTACGATGCCCACGGCTTGAACTTGGGACATTCTCATCTCCATTATCAATAATATATATGTGCACATAGCCCATGAAAGTTTCTGTAATAAAGGAATGGGGCTTCCATTCTACATACCATGCCTAAAATAGGTTTCAAAAGCAGACGGGTAGGTAGATTTCCAGAAGCACGGTCATCTCTGAATACAAGAATTTCTTCCTATTTTAACCCTTAAATTCCTGAGCACAGTGTGGGGCAGTCTATGATCATTTGACCAGAAGTTGAAAGGAAACACCAAAAGTTATAAGGAGTGACAATTTTCTGATGTTCCAGTGAGACCAGCACTGCAAGGGGACAACTCCCAAGAACAATAAGAACTCAGGGCCCCTGGCTCCAGAAGCTCCCCTCCTCTCCCTTCCCCTCCCCTCCCCTCCCCTCCCCTCCCTTCCCCTCCCCTTCCCTCCCCTCCCCTCCCCTCCCCTCCCCTTCCCTCCCCTCCCTTTCCTTCCCTTCCCTTCCCTTTCCTTCCCTTCCCTTTCTCTTTTTTTTTTTTTTTTTGACAGAGTCTTGCTCTGTTGCCCAGGCTGGAGTGCAATGGCATGGTCTCAGCTCACTGAAACCTTCGCCTCCTGGGTTCAAGTGATTCTCCTGCCTCAGCCTCCCAAGTAGCTGGGATTACAGGCGGCTGCCACCACACCAAGCTAATTTTATATTTTTAGTAGAGATGGAATTTCGCCATGTTGGCCAGGCTGGTTTCGAGTTCCTGACTTAGGTGATCCAGCTGCCTCAGTCTCCTAAAGTGCTGGGATCACAGGCATGAGTCACACCCTGCCCTAAGATATTTCTTCTTAACTCTACTGAAGGCAGTCATTACAGTGATACCTGAGGTGTATAACAAATCCACAAATTTTACCATTGATCTAACAAATATTAACTAGATGTGCATAGTACCATGATAAAGGATACAGTCTTTGCCCTGAAGGTGCTAATTCACAGCTAGGGAGACATACAAGTAGACAGGCAGTTGCAGCATAGGTAGAGCAAGGACTAATAAAGGGGTCACAGAGCCACGGAGAATGGACACCTCCTTTAGTAATGGCTTCCTGAAGGACAGGAGGCTTAACTCAGTGCTGAACAATGAGTTCACGTTAGTCGTGGGAAGGATGAAGAGGACAGAAACGCAGAGGAGAAACAGTCTGTACAAAGGTATGGAAGCAATGAAACACTGCAGTTGGGAGAAATGAAAGCAATTCAGAGTAGTAGGCATGTGGGAAGCTCCAGTGGAGTAGCAAGAGAAACAGGCTGGAAATGTAGGCAGGAGTCAATCTTCAAAGGCTTCTTTTCCCACTTTCTTTTGATCCTATATAGACCTTGAAAGAACTGAATGTCTCAAAAATCAGGCTTTCTTTTGGTTTGCATGGTTTACTTCCTTTAGGGAAGCCCAAGGGGCCGGGGAACTCCCTCCCCTAGCCAAGGGAAGCCCTGAGGGACTGTGCCATGAGGAACAGTGCATTCCGGCACAGATACTATGCTTTTCCCAAGGTCTCCGCAACCCACAGACCAGGAGATTCCCTTGGGTGTCTATACCACCAGGGCCCTGGGTTTCAAGCACAAAACTGGGCGGCTGTTTGGGCGGACACCAAGCTAGCTGCAGGAGTGTTTTTTCATACCCCAGTGGCGCCTGGAATGCCAGCAGGACACAACCCATTCACTGCCCTGGAAAGGGGGCTGACACCAGGGAGCCAAGTAGTCCAGCTCAGCGGATCCCACCTCCACAAAGCCCAGCAAGCTAAGATCCATGATTTGAAATTCTCACTGCCAGCACAGCAGTCTGAAGTTGACCTGGGACCCTGGAGCTTGGTTGGGGGAGAAGCATCTGGCATTACTGAGGCTGGAGTAGGCAGATTTCCCCTCACAGTGTAAACAAAGCTGCTGGGAAGTTCAAACTGGGCAGAGCCCACCGCAGTGCCAAAAAGCTGCTGTAGCCAGACTACCTCTCTAGATTCCTCCTCTCTGGGCAGGGCATCTCTGAAAGAAAGGCAGCAGCCCCAGTCAGGGGCTTATAGATCAAACTCCCATCGCCCTGGGACAGAGCACCTGGGGGAAAGGGTGGCCGTGGGCACAGCTTCAACAGACTTAAACGTTCCTGCCTGCTGGCTCTGAAGAGAGCATCGGATCTCCCAGCACAGCACTCAAGCTCTGCTAAGAGACGAACTGTCTGCTCAAGTGGGTCCATAACCCCTGTGCCTCCTGACTGGGAGACACTTCCCAGCAGGGATTGACAGACACCTCATACAGGAGAGCTCCAGCTGGCATCTGGCAGGTGCTCCTCTGGGACGAACAGGCAGAGGAAGGAACAGGCAGCAATCTTTGCTGTTCTGCAGTCTTTGCTGCTTATACGCAGGTAAACAGGGTCAGGAGTGGACCTCCAGCAAACTCCAGCAGACCTGCAGCAAAGGAGCCTAACGGTTAGAAGGAAAACTAACAAACAAAGGAATATCATCAACATCAACCAACAGGACATCCACACAAAAACCCCATCTGAAGGTCACCAACATCAAAGACCAATGGTAGATAAATCCAGGAAGATGAAGAAAAACCAGTGCAAAAAGACTGAAAATTCCAAAAACCGGAATGCCTCTTCTCCTCCAAAGGATCACAACTCCTTCCCAGCATGGGAACAAACCTGGACATAGAATGAGTTTGACGAATTGACAGAAGTAGGCTTCAGAAGGTGAGTAAAAAAACTCCTCCAAGCTAAAGGAGCATGTTCTAACCTAATGCAATGAAGTTAAGAACCTTGATAAAAGGTTAGAGGAACTTCTAACTAGAATAACCAGTGTAGAGAAGACCTTAAATGACCTGATGGAGCTGAAAAAACACAGCATGAGAACTTTGTGAAGAGTGCACAAGTATCAATAGCGGAATCAATCAAGTGGAAGAAAGGATATCAGAGATTGAAAATCAACTTAATGAAATAAAGTCTGAAGACAAGATTAGAGAAAAAAGAATGAACAAAGCCCCCATTAAATATGGAACTATGTGAAAAGACCAAACCTACATTTGATTGGTGTACCTGAAAGTGACGGGGAGAATGGAACCAAGTTGGAAAACATTCTTCAGGATATTATCCAGGAGAATTTCCCCAACCCAGCAAGACAGGACAACATTCAAATTCAGGAAATACAGAGAACATCACAAAGATACTCCTCGAGAAGAGCAACCCCAAGATACGTAATTGACAGATTCACCAAGATTTAAATGAAGGAAAAAATGTTAAGGGCAATCTGAAAGAAAGGTCAGGTTACTCACAAAGAGAAGCCCATCAGACTAACAGCGGATCTCTCTGCAGAAACCTTACAAGCCAGAAGTGACGGGGACAATATTCAACATTCTAAAAGAAAAGAATTTTCAACCCAGAATTTCATATCCAGCCAAACTCAGCTTCATAAGCAAAGTAGAAATAAAATCCTTTACAGACAAGCAAATGCTGAGAGATTTTGTCACCACCAGGACTGCCTTACAAGAGCTCCTGAAGGCAGCACTAAATATGGAAAGGAAAAAACGGTACCAGCCACTGCAAAAACATACCAAATTGTAAAGACCATCGACACTATGAAGAAACTGCATCAACTAACGGGCAAAATAACCAGCTAGCATCATAATGACAGGATCAAATTCACACACAACAATATTAACCTTAAATGTAAATGTGCTAAATGCCCCAATTAAAAGACACAGACTGGCAAATTGGATAAAGAGTCAATACCCAACGGTGTGCTGTATTCAGGAGACCCATCTCATGTGCAAAGACACATATAGGCTCAAAATAAAGGAATGGAGGAAGATTTACCAAACAAATGGAAAGCGAAAAAAGCAGGGGTTGCAATCTTAGTCTCTGATAAAACAGATGATCAAAAGAGACAAAGAAGGGCATTACATAATGGTAAAGGGATCAATGCAACAAAAAGAACTAACTATCCTAAATATATATGCACACAATACAGGAGCACCCAGGTTCATGAAGCAAATTCCTAGAGACTTACAAAGAAATTTAGACTCCCACACAATAATAGTGGGAGACTTTAATACCCAACTGTCAATATTAGACATATCAATGAGACAGAAAATTAACAAGGATATTCAGGACTTGAACTAAACTGTGGACCAAGTGGACCTAATAGACATCTACAGAACACTCCACCCAAATCAACAGAATATACATTCTTCTCAGCACCACATTACACTTATTCTAAAATTGACCACATAATTGGAAGTAAAACACTCCTCAGCAAATGCAAAAGAACAGAAATCATAAACAGTCTCTCAGACAACAGTGCAATCAAATTAGAACTCAGAATTAAGAAACTCACTCAAAACCACACAACTACATGAAAACTGAACAACCTGCTCCTGAGTGACTACTGGGTAAATAACGAAATTAAGGCAGAAATAAGTAAGTTATTTGAAACTAATGAGAATAAAGACACAATGTACCAGAGTCTTTGGGACACAGCTAAAGTAGTGTTTAGAGGGAAGTTTATAGCACTAAATGCCCACAGGAGAAAGGAAAGATCTAAAGTCAATACCCTAACATCACAAAGAACTAGAGAAGCAAGAGCAAACAAATTCAAAAGCTAGCAGAAGACAAGATATAACTAAGATCACAGCAGAAAAAAAGGAGATAGGGACACGAAAAACCCTTTAAAAATTCAACATGGGAGCTGGTTTTTTTTTGAAACAATTAATAAAATAGACTGTCAGTCAGACTAATAAACAAGAAAAAAGAGAAGAATCAAATTAGACACAATAAAAAATGATAAAGGGGATATCACCACCAATTCCACAGAAATACAAACTACCATCAGAGAATGCTATGAACACCTCTACACAAACTAGAAAAAGTAGAAGAAATGGATAAATTCCTAGACACATACACCCTCCAAAGATTAAACCAGGAAGAAGTGGAATCCCTGAATAGACCAATAACAAGGTCTGAAATTGAAGCAATAATTAATAGCCTAACGACCAAAAAAAGCCCAGGACCAGATGGATTCACAGTCGAATTCTACCAGAGGTACAAAGAGGAGCTGGTACCCTTCCTTCTGAAACTATTCCAATCAATAGAAAAAGAGGGAATCCTCCCAAACTCATTTTTTGAGGCCAGCATCATCCTGATACCAAAACCTGGCAGAGACACAACAAAAAAAGAGAATTTTAGACCAATATCCCTGATGAACATTGATGCGAAAATTCTCAATAAAATACTGGCAAACCGAATCCAGCAGCACATCAAAAAGCTTATCCACCATGATCAAGTCAGATTCATCCCTGGGATTCAAGGCTGGTTCAACATATGGAAATCAATACACACAATCCATCACATAAACAGAACCAACAACAAAAACCACATAATTATCTCAATAGATGCAGAAAAGACCTTCAATAAAATTCAACACCCCTTCATGCTAAGAACTCTCAATAAATTAGGTATGGATGGAACATATCTCAAAATAATAAGAGCAATTTATTACAAACCCACGGCCAATATCATACTGAATGGGCAAAAACTGGAAACATTCCCTTTGAAAACTGCCACAAGACAAAGATGCCCTCTCCCACCACTCCTATTCAACATAGTATTGGAAGTTCTGGCCAGGGCAATCAGGCAAGAGAAAGAAATAAAGCATATTCAAATAGGAGGAGAGGAAGTCAAATTGTCTCAGTTTGCAGATGACGTGATTGTATATTTAGAAAACCCCATTGTCTCAGCCCAAAATCTCCTTAAGCTGTTAAGCATCTTCAGCAAAGTCCCAGGTTACAAAATCAATGTGCAAAAATCACAAGCATTCCTATACACCAATAACAGACAGAGAGCGAAGTCATGAGTAAACTCCCATTCACAATTGCTACAAAGAGAATTAAATACCTAGGAATGTAACTTACAAGGGATGAAGGATCTCTTCAAGGAGAACTACAAACGACTGATCAAGGAAAGAAGATAGGACACAAACAAATGGAAAAACATTCCATGGTCATGAATAGGAAGAATCAATATTGTGAAAATGGCTGTACTACTGAAAGTAATTTATAGAATCAATGCTATCCCCATCGAGCTACCATTGACTTTCTTCACAGAATTAGAAAAAACTACTTTAAATTTAATATGGAACCAAAAAAGAGCCTGTATAGCCAAGACAATCCTAAGCAAAAAGAACAAAGCTGGAGGCATCATGCTACACTACCTGACTTCAAATTATACTACAAGTCTACAGTAACAAAAACAGAATGGTACTGGTACCAAAACAGATATATAGACCAATGGAACAGAACAGAGGCCTCAGAAATAACAGCACACATCTACAACCATCAGATCTTTGACAAACCTGACAAAAACAAGCAATGGGGAATGGATTCCCTATTTAATAAATGGTGTTGGGAAAACTGACTAGCCATATGCAGAAAACTGAAACTGGACCCCTTTCTTATACGTTATACAAAAATTAACTCAAAATGGATTAAAGACTTAAATTTAAGACCTAAAACCATAAAAATCCTAGAAGAAAACCTAGGCAATACCGTTCAGGACATAGGCATGGGCAAAGACTTCATGACTAAAATACAAAAAGCAATGACAACAAAAGCCAAAACTGACAAATGGGATCTAATTAAACTAAAGAGCTTCTGCACAGCAAAAGAAACTATCATCAGAGTGAACAGGCAACCTACAGAATGGGAGAAAATTTTTGCAATCTATCCTTGTGACAAAGGGCTAATATCTAGAATCTACAAAGAACTTTAACAGATTTACAAGAAAAAAACAACTCCATCAAAAAGTGGGCAGAGGATATGAACAGACACTTCTCAAAAGAAGACATTTATGCGGCCAACAAACATGAAAAAAAAGCTCATCATCACTGGTCGTTAGAGAAATGCAAATCGGCTGGGTGCGGTGGCTCAAGCCTGTAATCCCAGCACTTTGGGAGGCCGAGTTGGGCGGATCACGAGGTCAGGAGACCGAGACCATCCTGGCTAACCCGGTGAAACCCCGTCTCTACTAAAAGATACAAAAAACTAGCCGGGCGAGGTGGCGGGCGCCTATAGTCCCAGCTGCTCAGGAGGCTGAGGCAGGAGAATGGCGTGAGCCCGGGGAGGCGGAGCTTGCAGTGAGCTGAGATCCAGCCACTGCACTAGAGCCTGGGCCACAGAGCTAGACTCCGTCTCAAAAAAAAAAAAAAGAGAAATGCAAATCAAAACCACAATGAGATACCATCTCATGCCAGTTAGAATGGCAATCATTAAAAAGTCAGGAAACAACTAGATGTTGGAGAGGATGTAGAGAAATAGGAAAACCTTTACACTGTTGGTCAGAGTGTAATGTTCAACCATTGTGGAAGACAGTGTGGTGATTCCTCAAGGATCTAGAACTAGAAATACCATTTGACCCAGCTATCCCATTACTGGGTATATACCCAAAGGATTATCAATCATTCTACTATAAAGACACATGCACATGTATGTTTATTGCATCACTATTCACAATAGCAAAGACTTGGAACCAACCCAAATGCTCATCAATGATAGACTGGATAAAGAAAATGTGGCACATATACACCATGGAATACTATGCAGCCATCAAAAAGGATGTGTTCATGTCCTTTGCAGGGACATGGATGAAGCTGGAAGCCTTCGTTCTCAGCCAACTAACACAGGAACAGAAAACCAAACACCACATGTTGTCACTCACAAGTGGGAGGTGAACAATGAGAACACGTGGACACAGGGAGGGGAACATCACACACTGGCCTGTCAGTGGGTGGGAGGCTAGGGGAGGGATCGCATTAGGAGAAATACTTAATATAGATGACGGGTTGATGGGTGCAGCAAACCACCATGGCACGTGTATACCTATGTAACAAACTTGCATGTTCTACACATGTATCCCAGAAATTAAAATATAATTGGAAAAAAAAAAAAAGAACAATTTTGCTGAGACTGGGAATCAAGGTTATTGGTCCAGGTATAATGACTTGAAGTGAGCTGCCTGGGAGATGGCTTTTGACAACACTAACCTCTCGATGCAAATCATTACACACTTCTATTATCCCTATCCTTAGGCAAATTTACTTACTCAACAAGAATCTTAATTTCATAACTCCAATGCCTCATTCTTCACTTCCTATAAAAACAAAAACCATATATGCCTTTGAAATAGTTCCAGCCATCCTACCTGATTAAAGTGTGGCCACATTTTAACCTTAATGTCTTTTTAAAAAAGTGTAATCTTAGTAGGCACAAACCCCAGGATACAAACATAATTTGCCAACTGAGTTAGTTAGCAAGAAATAATATATTTATCTGTTTTTTTTTTATTTAAAATAGATAAGCAAATACATCACCTCAGTGAAAGCTATCCAAAGTAGTTTCAGAACTCTCCAAATTGTGAAGGAAATAAACAGCCAAGGGAACGAATTTTCAAACTCAGTTCCAGTACATATTAGAACTTAAAAAAAAAAAAAAAAAAATTAGATGTTGAGTGTTCTTCAGGGACACACTTAAATTTCTGATATGAAAAAGAAATGAATTCATTTGTCAGTAAGGCACCTGTGAGGGGAAAATATGAAAAGAAACAAATCTATCTTGATTTTTAATGAACATGAATTTAATAAACTTAATGTTTATTAAAAAAACAAATCTTTTTATTAAAAAAAGTCAGATAAAAACAGTGCATACAAATAATTTCATTTTTGCAAGGTTGAAGAACAAGGATAAGTAATGTGTGGCATTAGAAATCAGGATGTTAATGCTTGGGGGGGTAGTGACTAGAAGAAGGCACAAGGAGTTTCTGGGGTACTTGATTTTTGGTCTGGGTGTTGGTTACAGAGGCATGTCCACTTTGCAGAAATTTATTGAACTGCATAATTATGATTGTGCACTTTTCTGTATGCATCTGTTAAAAAAGTGGAAATGAAGAATTGGACTTGCATGCACCAGCACCCATTAGAAAACGCTTTCCTTACAACAATATACCATTTATACTCTATGTCATATACACAAATTAACTCAAAATAGGTCAAATACCTAAATGTAAGAGCTCAAACTATAAAAGTCTTGAAAGAAAACAGGGAAACATCTTCATGACATCATTACAATGATTTTCTGAATAGTTCCAAAAGCCTCGTCAATAATTAAAATTTAAAACTTTTGCACATCAGAGGACACTATCAAGAGAGTGAAAAACAACCCACACAATGGGACAAAATATTTGCATATCAGGTATCTGACAAGGGATTAATTTCCAGAATATATAAAGCTCAACAACAAAAACAAATCCAAACAACCCAATTTAAAAAATGAGCAGAGTGCTGAATATCCATGTCTCCAAGAAAGATATACAAATGGGCCATAAGCATATGAAAAGATGGGCAACATCATTAGTCATTGGGGAAGTGCAAATCAAAACCACAATGAATACCACATCACATCCATTAGGGTAGCTATTATTTTTTAAAAAAGGAAAATAATAACTGTTGACGAAGATGTGGAGGAATTGGAACACACGTATTGCTGATGGGAGTCTAAAATAGTTCAGCTACTGTGGGAAACAGTATGGTGGTTCTCTAAAAAGTTAAACATGTAATTACTGTATAATCCAGCAATTTCACTTCTATGTATAAATCCAGATGAATTGAAAGCAGGAATGCAAAAAGGTACTTGCATACTAATGTTCATGGCAGTATTATTTACAATAACCAAATGATAAAAATAACCCAAATATTCATCAGTTGATGAATGGATAAATGAAAGGTGGTATATACATACAATGGATTATTATTCAGCTTTAAAAGAGAATAAAATTTAGATAACATGCTACAACATAGCCAGATGCAAAAGCACAAATATTGTATTCCACTTAAATGAGACAACCAGAATAGGCACATTTGAGGGGTTATAATGAGGTGGAGCAATGGGAAGTTACTGTTTAACTATACAGAGTTTCTGTTGTGGAAATGGATAGTGGTGATGTTTATTCACCATTGTGAAGGTACTTAATGTCACTGAATTATATACTTAAAAACAGTTAAAATTGTAAAGTTTATGGTGTGTTTATCACCATAAAAAGATACCATTTAGAATGGAAATAAAAATTATAAAAAACCTAAGAGTAAAAGAAAAGATGAGAAAATTATCAAATTAGTTGAAGATCATTAAATAATAGTTACACAGAAAGATATACCATATCCATGATTAGAGGGACTCAATGTTATACAAATGTCAATTATTCACAAATTAATCTGAATATTTAATGCAAATCCAATTAAAATTCAAACAATTTTTTTGTTGTTTGTTTTGTTTTTCTTGTAAAACTAGACAAATTGATTCTGAAACTTAAATAAGAAAGTAAATGGTCAAGAACAGCCAAAGCTCAAACTGAAAAAGACGTAAAGACTGAAGCTAGACATTATGATTTATTATTATACCCTAAAAATTAAGACTGCAGGGCTCAAACAAGAATGGACATTATGCTAATAGCTAATGGGATGTCACTGGTGTAATGGCTATTGATACAGCTCACTCCCTTACTTCACCTCCTTCAGGTCTCATCTCAAAGGCCTTCTTAGTAGTGAGGAGTGAGTAATATGTAAAATAACAATGTCTGCTCCTCCCACCCACACCACAGTCCTTATTCCCTGTTTCCATTTTAGTTCCTCCATAGCAATTTATAACCCTTGAACATTCTCTATCTTTTACTTCTATATCTCTTTATCATATCTCACTATAGGATAAACTACACAAAGGCAGGAATTTCTTCTTGTTGTTCACTGCTGTGTCCTCAGGGTTTGGAACACTACCTGATTAAGTATTCATTTTCTTAAGTAAATGAATACAACAGTTTAGAATACTCAAACACAGACCTGCTCATATAAGGATGTCAAATATATGACCAAGCTGGCATTACAAGTCAGAGGAGAAAGGATTAATTATTCAAGAAAGGCACTTTTTTCTTTATCCAGTTTTCAGCTCCACTTTATTCCTAAATTTGCCTAACATTGAAAGAACTTAATTTCTACAAATAAGATTTATTTTAGTCTCTCACCCTATAGATTGTTGCTTTAATATGAAAAAGACACAAAGTTGCAGGACAAAGTGACACAATTTTCCATATAGATTTTAAAAAATCTACTCCTTACATCATACCTAGAAATTGATTTCAAATGGATTAGTCTTAGAGGTGAAAATGTGAAAATGAAAATTTTAGAACTAGAAAAAAAGAATTTTTTTCAAACTTCCAGATAGGGAAGAATTTCTTAAACAAGGTGAAAAAAAAAAAAAAAAAAAAAAAGCACATTATAAAGGAACTGATGGATAATAATGTAATTTGGATGTGTGTCCTCTCTAAATCTCATGCTGAAATGTGATTCTCAGTGTTGGAGGTGTGGCCTGTTGGGAGGTAACTGGATCATGGAGACAATCATCCCTCATGAATGGTTTAGCACCATCTCCTTGGTGGTGAGTTCTTACTCGGTTAGATCACGTGAGATCTGGTTGCTTAAAAGTCGAGGACCTCCCCTAACCTCACTCTCTTGTTCCTGCTCTCACCATGTGACATGCTGCCTCCCCGTTTGCTTCCTGCCATGACTGTAAGTTTCCTGAAGCCTCACAAGAAGTAGATGTCACGCTTCCCATAAAGCCTGCAGAATTATGAGCCAATTAAATCTCTCTTTATAAATTACCCAGTTTCAAGTATTATTTATAGCAATGCAAGAATGGTCTAATACAGATAATTTTTACTACATTAAAATTAAGAGCATCTATTTATTATGTGTACTATTTTTTAAAAAGTTAAAATACAAGTCACAAACTGGCAAAAGATATTTATAAGAGCATAACCAGTGGAGGATTACAATCTAAAATATTTAAAGAAAACCTATAATAGGAAAAGATGAATAATGTAGTAGGAAAGTGGGCAAAAAACATAAACATGTAATCTTGTTAGAAATTAAAGACATGCAAATTAGAACCACAGTGAAATACCCATTTTTTACTCTTCCATTTGGCCACAATTTTTTAAAGTTGGAAAATTTCAAGTCTTGCCTGGGTTGGAGCAATAGAGCTCTTATCTGTTGCTTGTGGGTGGGTAATTGGTACAACTACTTTGGAAAAAATATCCTCTGGCTTAGCAAATTTATTCTTAGGTATGCAGCTTAGAAAAACTGTTAGACATGTGCATCTGGAGTCAAGTCCAAGAATGTTAGGGAAGTTCTACCTACAGCAACAAAATGCTGGAAACAACTCCAATATACATTAACTACAGAATGGATAATTGAATGTTACTAGTCATACAATAGAAAACTATATTACAATGCAAGAAGATGACTCATAGACAGCATTTGTCAACATGGAAGAACCTGGAAACATAATGCTGAGTGAAGGAAGCAAATCACAAAAGAGAACATATGAATCTATTTATATAAAGTTGGAATCTAGGCAAATTTAAAGTCATTTCTTTAGAGATTCAGTAAAGTGATCAAGAAAAGCAATGAATTGTTAAAAGAAAAACTGAATAAATGGACACAACAGTTGGTATAATTGTTTCCTCTCACTGAGAAAAGTAGTATGGCCATCAAGAAAAACTTTTATGTACATATTTTGCCAAAAGCAGACATTCTTGTCATTTAGAGATTTTTCAAAAAGAAAAGGAAAAATAAAAATCTTAAATCGGGAACCCGGGAGGCGGAGCTTGCAGTGAGCCGAGATCTGGCCACTGCACTCCAGCCTGGGCGACAGAGCGAGACTCCGCCTCAAAAAAAAAAAAAAAAAAAAAAATCTTAAATTCTCTTTCCTTGGCAAATTTTTTCCTGCCAATCGAATAAACAACAACAAAAGAAATAAAATATCTGTGGTTTAATTTCTCTGAGTTTTTTTGTGAGACATCTTTCACAATGTGGCATACACCACGTTCTTCACAATTAAATTTTCCAAACAGGGTAGGAGTTACTGTTCCTTCCTGGTGGAGGGGCTCAATTAACTCCTGGTCCTGGTGTTCAGACTCTAAAATGACTTTGCTCCCTCTCCAAGTTATAATTGTGTAACAATTGCCGATGAAGGAAATTGATGTGATCATGTCTGGCTAGCAGGAAACTCCGCAGATAAGTGGTCAGACCATTACATGGCAGCCTTAATGGACCAGAAGCTCAGTCTGTCTCCGCCTGTCCTGAAACCCCATTTTGCTCTACAGAGTCTGGATTTTGTCATAGTATGATTTTACTATCATCATCGTAGTTTAATTATTCTTAAATATTAGAAATATTAAAATAATTATTAAAAATACCTTACTAAAGAAATAAAAAGTTTTATAAAACTTGACATGTGAATTTGTAAACTTTTATTGGTTGAAAGGTACTAAATAACTAGAACAACTTTCAAACAACAGCAGCAACAACCAAAAGCACTTTTAAAAAACTGTATTAGAAATAATAAATCTGTTAACACAAAACAAATTTATGGTCACTATTTCCTGTAGAAGGATATGTTTTTCCCTCTTACTTTATTTGAAAAGGGAAAATTTTCAGTCCACAAACGCATTAGTCATTATTAAAGCTTCATAAAACACAAGGAAAACAATTTTCATATCTTTAAGTCATATAAAATTTCACTGAGTAGTTCCTATTGAGATGCACGTTAACACAAACATAAATCATTATTACATTCTATTGTACCATCCCTCAGGTTAAAAAAATCTATCTCAGTATACACTTATTATATATAAGTTTGGGGAATTAAAATTCTTATTTTGGGCGGTCTTTGGAAAAGAGTATTTTACAATGGAGTGAACTCTTAAAAAGTGTAAATCAAGGCTGGGCAAAGGTGGCTCACGCCTGTAATCCCAGCACTTTGGAGGCCAAGGTGGGCGGATCACATGAGACCAGGAGTTCAAAATCAGCCTGGCCAACATGGTGAAACCCCGTCTCTACTAAAAATACAAAAATTAGCTGGGTGTGGTGGTGCACATCTCTAATTCCAGCTACTCAGGAGGTTGAGGCACGAGAATCACTTGAACCCAGGAGGTGGAGGTTGCAGTGAGCCAGGATCGCGACACTGCACTCCAGCCTGGGTGACAGAGCAAGACCCTGTCTCAAAAATAAATGAAATGAAACAAAATGAAATGAAATAAAATACTGGTAATCAACTTCTCTTTGCCACTGTCTAACTATGAGATCTTGAATAAGTGGTGTTACTTTTCTGGAACTCAGTTTTCTAGTCTAGATTTTCTCTTATGGTTGATTCTATTCTAATAAATTTGGCTAGATTCCATACTTTGACTTTACTGTTAACTAAAAGACATGCTATTTAACCATGTAACACAAGTATCTGGGGCAGGTTTGCAGTATTATAAATCATTAGGGGGGTCACCTTGGCTATAATAACTTCCCTAGTATCCCTAATGCCCAACCTGTTACATGGAGTAGATGCTGCACACTATGTTTTTGAATAAAGGAATGAATGAATGAATAGCTTTTGCTCAGGGAGTTACTAATGCTCATAATTTTACTGAAAATCTGTAACTTTTACCTCATTAAAATATTATAGTAGGCCGAGTGCAATGGTTCACACCTGTAATCCCAGGTGTTTGGGAGGCCAAGCGGGGTGGATCACCTGAGGTCAAGAGTTCGAGACCAGCCTGGCCAACATGGCGAAACCCCATCTCTACTAAAAATACAAAACATTAGCCAGGCATGGTGGCGGGCGCCTGTAATTCCAGCTACTCGGGAGGCTGAGGCAGGAGAATTGCTTGAACACAGGAGGTGGAAGTTGTAGTGAGCCAAGGTCGCACCGTTGCACTCCAGCCTGGGCAACAAGAGTGAGACTCCATCTCAAAAAATAATTAAAAAAAAAAATACACACACACACATATATATATGAAAGTAAATTTTGTATGTGAGTTTTATTTATTTTTATTTTATTTATTTTTTTTTTTTGAGACGGAGTCTCGCTCTGTCACTCAGGCTGGAGTGCAGTGGCCGGATCTCAGCTCACTGCAAGCTCCGCCTCCCGGGTTCACGCCATTCTCCTGCCTCAGCCTCCCGAGTAGCTGGGACTACAGGCGCCCGCCACCTCGCCCGGCTAATTTTTTGTATTTTTTAGTAGAGACGGGGTTTCACCGTGTTAGCCAGGATGGTCTCGATCTCCTGACCTCGTGATCCGCCCGTCTCGGCCTCCCAAAGTGCTGGGATTACAGGCTTGAGCCACCGCGCCCGGCCGTGAGTTTTAAATTACCTGATTTTCCTTCGGGGATTTTTTTTCTTTTTACCTCTTACCTCTGCAATCCTCTGCCCTGCTCACAGACCAGCATTCTGAAGAGATTGAGTTTTGAAACAGTTGAAAGAAATTGATTAGAGAGCAAGAGTGTATTTTTTACTTAGCATTCAATGGCCAATTAACATGCCTTCTACCCACTCACTAAACAATCTTGGGCATGTTAATTCTCCATCGTGGGTCTCTCTGGTTCTTTAAAAAATGAGGATAACAACATCGACTTGTTTTGAAGAGGAAACAGCTAACAGCCATAAAGATTACAGTTCATCAGTGAGCCTGTGGAAGGCTAATCTCTAATATCAGTCAGTGTGCGATATTCACCTGGTTGCTTCCTTTGGGGAAAACTTCTGGAAACAAAATAGTACCCACTAAGAAATACAGCTTTTTCCCTTCCACAGTTGCCAAAGTTTGTTTATTTTGGGGGTTGTTTGTTATACTTATTTTTTTTCCTTTTCTAATTAAGGTGTTCTGGAAATAAGATCATTATCCTCGTGGATATCTGCTGGGTAGAGTACCCTTGAAGGTCAAGATTTTTGCATGATTCATCAAAGGAAATAATGAGGCAGTAAGTAAATTTAAAGTCCAGACTCAGGTTCTTTGTGGGGAAAAAAAAAAATGGCAACTACACACTTGCTCTCTAAGCAGTTTCTTTCAGTTGTTTCAAAAAACAGCCTCTCCAGAATGCTGGTCTGTGAGCAGGGCAGAGGGTTGCAGAGGTAAGAGGTAGAAAGAAAAAAAAAATCAGTTGAAAGAGAATATTTCTGGAAAATTATTACTAACTTTAAGATTGGACACTTTTTAAAGGCATCGTTACAAAGTTATACAAATATATCAAAAAATCTGATTATTATAAATATCATATCCAGTTTTGACAAAAATGAGTCATAAAATGAGAACGTTTCCCTTTCCCTACAGGTTTGACTGGTCGTGGTAATTAATTTTAACATCTGTTAAGGTCATTTGCTCTGTAAAATGATAAATTATCAAATAGCAGGGCATAAAAGAAAAGTGACAATTGCATGTACATTGTGCACCATATGGCCCAATTCAGTACCAATATAGGGAACAACACAGGCTTGGTAAACAATAGGGATAATATGGCCTGTGTTAACAAGAGTAGATTTCTATCAAGTAGTGAAAGTACAAAGTCATATGGTAAATTTTGGCCTCACAAAGATGAGACTAATATCATTAGCCATTTATTGCAAAGGAACGAAATTTTTTCAAATTAAACTCATGATGGATTTTAATAACTTGGTTAATGTTAGCAAATGATTATGCCTCAAGCCATTACAATAATGATCATTATTAGCAAGAGTCTGTTTTCACAATGTTTATAATGCTTAAAATTAATCCAGAAGTCAAGAGTCATTAAATCATTTCACCTGCAGCAGAATTTAAAAGACGCACGTATTTCACATAATTGCAATTTAAAAACAAAAGCTATGAAGGCAGTGGAAAAATACACAAGAAAATCAAGCTGTTAACTACAGTGCCACCAAGCGACCATCCTCAAAATTCCACATATAATCAAAAGGGCAAATATAAAGGAAAATAATTACATGCAGAAAAGAGACCACAGCAAGAACCTCAGATGGATGCTGATTATGGACCTCGTTGAATCTCAAAACTCTAAAAGGTCAACTTTTAACTATCTAGAATTAATCATTTTCATCTAGGAAACTTCAGGGATCATCAGTGGATTGCCAGAGAGCTTGCAGATTGCTGAGTTTGAAACACAGATGGAGATAAGTCCTTTAAAACAGTAGCTAGCGCCGGGCGCGGTGGCTCACGCCTGTAATCCCAGCACTTTGGGAGGCCGAGGCGGGCGGATCACAAGGTCAGGAGATCGAGACCACGGTGAAACCCCGTCTCTACTAAAAATACAAAAAATTAGCCGGGCGCGGTTGTGGGCGCCTGTAGTCCCAGCTACTCGGGAGGCTGAGGCAGGAGAATGGCGTGAACCCGGGAGGCGGAGCTTGCAGTGAGCTGAGATCCGGCCACTGCACTCCAGCCTGGGCGACAGAGTGAGACTCCGTCTCAAAAAAAAAAAAAAAAATAAAATAAAATAAAATAAAATAAAATAAAACAGTAGCTAGGTTTTCAAATGTAAGGGGAAAAAAACGTGTTTGAGTGGTATGAAAGAGTTGACCATTCCAGATGACATGGTATGGTCTTCAGATACAAAGAATAAAGTGTGAATAAAAGAGAAAATTATAACAGAAAACATTTAATTATATCCCCTAGAATCTTTTCTAGGTGTCAGGTTTAAAGTCTATAAAATGTTGGAATCAGACCAGATGATTTCTAAAGTCACTTACCAGGCCAGAAATCCTATGGCAAAGATCATTCAAGTCATGTGGCTCCACAAATTTTATGCAAAACATGGACATATATGCTTGTACAGTATGAGATTGTACTCTAATAGTTGAACTGATAACACACCTCAATTGAACTAAAAACTAAAAGGTGTTAAAGAAAAATAGAAAAAAAACCTTATAAATCCAGATAAAAGATAATTTGGAAATAACTCTTACCAGTAATGTTTGACTCATTTATTTTTTCATTTATTCATCAAGTATATCTTGAGTTCTAACTATGTGCCAGGCATATGGGCTAAGTTCTAGGGATAACAACATACCATGGGAACTGTTTTCCAAGATGGGAAGATATCATTAATAAAAAGAACTCAGAACTAATCACATGAGGCTAAAAAAAATATGGGTTGAAAAAGGGTAAGAAGTTAGCCCAGCTTCCAAGGTATATATAGATTCATTATAGTCTATAGATGAAAATATCTGACCCCACCCTTATGAGTTATCCCTGGAAATGCTGTCTTTATTCTCAGGTCAAGCAGCATAAAACTGACAACCAATCAACCAACAAAAAATGACTAAGGGAGTGACGAGTCTGAATGACTAATGGGAGAAACTTAGGGGCTAAATATAAACCATTTTACTATATAGACTGACCAAACCAGGTCTAAAAATAGAAAACTAATGTGGGGATTGATATTGTTTTCCAGTGCACAAGGAGATAACCATGGGAGTGGACAGTAAGATAGAGTTTGGAAGAGGAAACTTCAGATAATTTCAGAAAAAAATACATCCTGTCCGAGAAAATTATCCCATTAATGCAATCACTAAAGAGCAATGTTAGAAATTCCATTTGTTGATGGGTTGGGAACCCACTAACTGAAGCTTTAGGGCATGTGTTATTATCTGAGGAGCAGAATGGGCCGCTGGTGCCTCTCAGTCTCTGATTTACACTCTGCAAATGCTCAGGGCAGAAGTGGAAAATCATTAAGGAAAAGCAAGTGCATTCTCTGTGGAATATGGAAATGGATTATGGCATGTTTCAAAGTTACAAACTATTCAATTAAGTCATTTCCCCCTTCACTTGTTGCTTCTTTCCTATTGGTTCCAGTGAAGGAGCCAAACAGACCCAACACTCTACTTTTCCAGAGAACTGGAGTCCAGTCTGAATGCCACCGACTAAAAGAATATGATAATTTTTTTTTTCCTAAAGATTGTCCACATTTGCCATGCAAAACAGTTCAAATTTCTGGTTCTCTTTCTCCTGTCCTGAAATCAACAAACATGCAAAAATGTCACCTGGGCAAGGTGAGTTAGTCCAAGAGTGTCCAGTGTGTCTGATTGCTGCTGACTTGTCTACACCCTCACAGTCCCTTACAATGACCTCTAGGAAATAAGAACGTGTCCTGATTTTGTTGGACAGGTGCAACACTCAACCAGCTCATACTTGGCTCTAGTCTGACCATGCCAGAGAGGGCCAGCCATTATCTTCTGTTGTATTTTTAAAGTGCAGAAAACAAAAAGCAACTACCTTTTTGGGTCTGTGACTAGGCACCTCTGCTCAGCTTCTATCCCCAGTTTGGAGTTTGGAGCTCAGTGGTGTTCTTCTCATAACTTCTACCTGGTGGTTTGGACCTTGGCTCTTTGAGTTAAATATATGACTTCTGATTTTAACCATCTGCTGTATTTCTAGACTGAACTGGCTGCACTTATTGTTTGTTTGTTTCCTGATGTATTTTTACCCTCTCTTAGACCTAAGCTATGAACCCAATGCTGATTCATAAAACTTTGCAGTAATCTTTCCTTTGATCTATAAGGAAATGTTTAAAAATTGATTAAATGTTTCAGGATTCATCTTCTCAGCTTTGCTGGTACAGAAACTTTTTCATTTTCAGACCTATGCCTGTTTGTCATCTTAAAAAAAAAAAACCATTCTTTTGGTCATTCCAGGTATAAATGAACAATTATAATAACAGTGATATCTCTGCTAAAGTAATAAATTATAGTTTAAGGTGTCATTTAAGCTATAAATTATTAGTTATTAGTAGTCACTTTTATAGGTAGTTTTTTTGTGATCTGTGCCTTTCTTTGCATGTGTAAAAAATCCATGTAGTGGGAATTTGTTTTATTTTAATATGAGTGGTTAGAAATATAGGTTCTAGAATAATGATATAACTGATATATCCAATTAGTTTACCAAAGCATTATCTATCATAGCTTAGTGTATGCACTCTATAATTTTCTTGCATAAGTAAATTATTATTATTTCTTTTAAGTACAACTGGCATTCACATTTTTCCTCAGTCTATAATTTAGAAATTTTGATAATAGACAGGTAAATAGATGGTCTTTCTTGATGAGTTATAATTAAGGCATCAAACACTTACTTAATGTTAGGAAATAAATTGCCTTAAAATACACTTATGCAAATACCTCAAATGGACCCACATGACTTCAGTAGCTGAAAGTAATTATAATAGAAATTTTCAATTCTAGTCCATGGGAGAGTACAAATACTAAAGCTCCCACACTTGTAAGAAATATGCCAGAATTTGCAAAAAAAATTTTATTTACAGAAATGTCCATTTATTCTCACACTTGTTTTCAGCTGCTTCGAGAGAACAAGTTGACATGGACAACATCAGTTAACATCATTGCCTGAATTCTCCTTGGTAATTGACTTTAATTGTCAGAGCATAAGACTGGGGAATGGAAGATATACTACATGAGTTCTCTGTTCATATATCTCCCTTCTTTCCATCCTCCCCCACCTTTAGTTTGTGAGATGTACTTCCCAGTCATGTGGGTTTTGGAATTCTATCTAATCAAGGAGTTTACACCCAAGGCATAGACCACAGATAGGAGGTAATCCTAATCATTTGAAACGGCATGGAACCAAAAAGAAGAATTCTAACTTCTACATTATCATGCTATTTTTTTGCTGTAAAACAATAAATAATTCTTAGAAATCAAAAAAATTCTTAGAAATTATGATTTGATGTTTATGAAATCATAAACATTAGATCCTAAATCTGATTCTTAGAATCTTACGCATGTTAGGAATTGGGATTAAATTATACATAACTTTGTTAATAATAGGTTAGATCACATGAAATTACCATTTTTAACTGACAAATAATTGTGTATATTTATGTAGTATAATGTGATGGTTTGATGTATATATATATAGACAGTATAGATTCAGTCAAGCTAATTAACATACCCATCATCTGACATCATTTTTTTTTGTGGTGAGAACATTAAAAATCTATTCTTCGAGCGATTTTGAAATAAACGTTATTAACTGTGTTAGTCCATCCTTGTTTTACTATCAAGAAATACCTGAGATTGGGTAATTTATAAAGAAAAGAGGATTATTTGGCTTATGGTTCTGCAAGTTGTACAGGAAGCATGGCAGCATCTGCTTCTGGGTGGAGGCCTCAGGGATCTTTCAATCATGGCAGAAGGCAAAAGAGGAGTGAGACGTCACACAAGGCTAGAGCAGGAGGAAGAGAGAGAGGGGAGAAGTGCTACAGACTTTTAAACAACCAGATCTCATGATAACTATTACAAGAACATCACCGAGGAGATGGTGCTAATCTACTTGTGAGAATCCCACCCCTTTGATCCAATCACCTCCCACCCAGCCCCACCTCCAACACTGGGGATTACAGGTGAACATGAGATTTGGGTGGGGACACAGATCCAAACCATATCATTAACTATGTTCAAAATGCAGTGCAATAGATCACTAAAGCTTATTCCTGCGATCTAACTGGAACTTTGTAAAAATGATGGTTAGATTCCACAAGGTGGTAATGCCTGAACTATATATATGCTATTAGGCCCAAAGGCCCGATAGGGGAGTCTTAACCTGTTCTCCTTTCATGAAACACTGAAATTACAATTTTTGTACGTTAAAAAGATCAAATGTTGGCAGCTTCATAAGGTTTAACTACATAAAATCAGAGTATAATAGGAAATTTTATTAAACAGAGCTATGTGCTAGGTATTCTATTAGTTACATGTTTATTATATTAGACTTTTACAAAACGTTGCCGGGTTGATATTATTATTATTCCCATTTATAGAGGAGAAAATGATGTAGTTTGACAAAGTTGGCATGGCTCTTAGCTTCTGGTGTAAACCTATGTCTCTTTTTTTTTTTTTTTTTTTTTTTTTTTTTAAAGATGGTGAATTGGAGAGGTTGTTAGTATGCCTCTCCCACTTGGAAAGACAAAATAGTGTGGAGAGATTCATGCTGTGAACTTTTTTCCAAGAAGCAATACAGGAACTTAACAGGAAAACTGAAGAAACCACAGACCCCTTGAAAGAAGCAGCAGGCTGCAGCCTACACCATGAGCCAGGCAGATAACTGTGAGTCCCCTTAGTGTGCAGGGGGAGAAACTGCCTCTGGGATATACACTCCCACTGGGGAACCTGGCAATCCAGTCCCCAGAGGAAACCCTCAACCCTACCCAGAGCTGGAACTGATTTAGTGAGCATCGGGGAGTATATGAGAAGGAGTGGCATTGGGACATGCTTTGGCTCCCAGATGCCAGTGGGGACAAAGGGAAGCCATTTCTGATCCTACCTCACCGTGGACCTCATGGAAGTTGGCCAGTTAACTCAGGCGGTGGTCACAGGTGGAGAGAAGCTCCCAACTGAGATTCGTGATATAATCTCAACTAGGAACGAACCCCCTAGACCACGGGCAGAAAGTGTGCTGTAGCCACAGGTGCAGAAGCTGGATGCCTCTGCTTCGGGGCCAGACTGGGAGAGGCATGACCTGAAAGCTGTGGTTTCTTTCTCAGTGGGGAAGGTTTACCGCCTGGGGCAGTTGTGGGTTCTGAGCACAGGCTGTCTGGAACGTAGCTAGCTGCTGCTAGTGGAACAATGTGGTGCGAGACCTGCTTTGCTAAGTGCATGGGAGCTGTGTGGGGCTTATTGCCACCTGCTATTCGCCACTCCCTGTGTGGATTCTTATGTGCAGCAGAGGCAGCTGCACTCTTCCCTGGAGTACCACCCTGGAAGCCAGAGAACTTCCCTCTGATCCCCACTGGGGCCGTTGCTTGTGCGCACACATGGGGAGCCAGAGCACAGACTTGCCTGATCCAGCCCCCACCTGGCTTTGCCCCTCCACCTGTCCTCGTAGCTTAACATAAAGAATGGGGACTTTGGGGAGCTCTATGGCCCTTCGCATTGACTGAGACATTAGAGTACCTCCCTTGGATAACATAAAGCCAGCACAAATCCCACCGCTACCGCCATAGCTGATGCTGTTTTGCAAGTGTCACCTCCTTGCTGAAGGCCAACTGACACAATCCATTACAGCATCTCCTGGTAGAATAACACAGCACCAGGGAAGAATAAAATGTATGAGTGACTTCAGCTATCACAATTGCCTGCAACATCCTGCCTAACCAGGAGGTTGTGAGTGTGCTCATGTGACCAGTTTATTACTACTACAATGGATGTTTGTGAAAGCCAATAGTAAGGCTATTTATAACAAAGGAAATCTCTCAGCATCTATGTTATTCCCCTGCCACCTCCATCAGAGCTGGTGCTGGTACCTGCGGCTGGTTAGATCACATCACTGGATCCCTTTCAGACATTCCCCAGCACCAGCCTGGAGTGTGGCAGCCCCACTGGGTTGCTAGACCCAGAGGAGCACTAGGATTCACAGTAGTCTGGCCCTCAGGGACTCCTACTCCTAGAGGAAGCGGGAGTGCACCACATCAAGGGAGCACCCTGTGGGACAAAAGAATCCAGATGGCAGGCCTTGAGTCACAGAAATATCTGCTTGTGGGAAGTGTCTTTCAACAGAGGTACAGATGCAGTGCTGGGCTCAGCAGGGAAAGTCTGCTACTCTACCCTAATATCAAGCAGCCCTGGTGCTCATTAAGGGTCACGGAGAAGGGGACTTCTACCCCTTGCCCACCACCGCAGACACACTTAGGGCTTCTCCCATGGGAGCTTGGTGTGGGTGCACCTGTACATAGCCTTTGTGGGACATTTCAGGGTTTCTACATCCACACAGGAGGAGTGCCCTTGAACAAGGGGTAAAGTCACAATCCCTCTCTACATGGAATATCAGAATTACAGCGAATGAAAAGAGGTGCCTATCTGATCTCAATACCTAGAACACTCAGTCGGGAGTGTGACTGGGAGATGGATCGCTTTCCTGCTGGCCTTGTAGGGGACTTGGGGTGGCTCCCTCCCTTCTCCCTGAAAAGACCTCAAAGTGTTTCACTTAGAGCTCCCCCAGCCACCACTGCCAAGGCTAGGACCTCTGCCCACCATTGGGTATTGCATTTACCCACCTGCTTTAGCCACAACTGGCTTTTACCCGTGAGCATCTCCTGGCCTGAAACCTGAACTGCTCAAACCAATGAATAAAATACTGGGGAAAAAATAAATGAAAAGGACACCACTGGAGAATGGGATAAGCATCATGAGACCTCTGCCATCCCAACCCCACAGTATACAGTAAACCTGCTTACACACTCAGCACATCGTTAATACAACCAGCATCTGAGAAAGTCATCAAAGACTTCCTATAACCAAGGAAATCATACAGCACCTTCACCACTGAAGGCACTCAGAGCCAAATAAGGTTACAGTAAACTATAACCTTTGAAGTTACATCCTTGAGGGGGAAAAAAAGAAAAGAAAAACACAGAATTTACTCTCCTTCTATATGTGATTTACTGCATACCTATCTGGAAACATCCGACACTGCTTCACTCTTCACATCCTGTTTTCTGTCTTTATTTATATATATATATAATATATATATATATACACACACACACACACACATACTTTAAGTTCTAGGGTACATGTGCACAATCTGCAGGTTTGTTACATGTGTATACATGTGCCATGTTGGTTTGCTGCACCCATTAACTCGTCAGTTACATTAGGTATTTCTCCTAATACTATGCCTCCCCCTGCCCCCCACCTCATGACAGGCCCTGGGGTGTGATGTTCCCCGCGCTGTGTCCAAGTGTTCTCATTGCTCAATTCCCACCTATGAGTGAGAACACGTGGTGTTTGGTTTTCTGTCCTTGTGATAGTTTGCTGAGAATGATGGTTTCCAACTGCATCCATGCCCTTGCAAAGGACATGAACTCATCCTCTTTTATGGCTTCATAGTATTCCATGGTGTATATGTGCCACATTTTCTTTATCCAATCCATCATAGATGGACATTTGGGTTGGTTCCAAGTCTTTGCTATTGTGAATAGTGCCGCAATAAACATACATGTGCATGTGTCTTTATAGTAGAATGATTTATAATCCTTTGGATATATACCCAGTAATGGGATCACTGGGTCAAATGGTATTTCTAGTTCAGTCCCTGAGGAAACGCCACACTGTCTTCCACAATGGTTGAAATACACTTCCTATTTCTCCACATCCTCTCCAGCATGTGTTGTTTCCTGACTTTTTAATGATTGCCATTCTAACTGGTATGAGATGGTATCTCGTTGTTTTGATTTGCATTTCTCTGATGGCCAGTGATGATGAGCATTTTTTCCTGTGTCTGTTGGATGCTTGAATGTCTTCTTTTGAGAAGTGTCTGTTAATATCCTTTGCCCACTTTTGATGGGGTTGTTTTTTTCTTGTAAATGTGTTTAAGTTCTTTGTAGATTCTGGATTTTAGCTCTTTGTCAGATGGGTAGATTGCAAAACATTTCTCCCATTCTGTAGGTTGCCTGTTCACTCTGATGGTAGTTTCTTTTGCTATGCAGAAGTCTTTAGTTTAATTAGATCCCATTTGTCAATTTTGACTTTTGTTGCCATTACTTTTGGTGTTTTAGTTATGAAGTCTTTGCCCATGCCTATGTCCTGAATGGTATTGCCTAGGTTTTCTTCTGGGGTTTTTATGGTTTTAGGTCTAACATTTAAGTCTTTAAACATCTCAAATTAATTTCTGTATAAGGTGTAAGTAAGGGATCCAGTCTCAGCTTTCTGCATATGGCTAGCCAGTTTTCCCAGCACCATTTATTAAATAGGTAATCTTTTCCTCATTGCTTGTTTTGGTCAGGTTTGTCAAATATCAGATGGTTGTATATGTGTGGTGTTATTGTGCCCATAATTGGTGGATTCTTGGTCTTGCTGACTTCAAGAATGAAGCCGCGGACTGTTGCAGTGAGTGTTACAGCTCATAAAAGTGGCATAGACCCAAAGAGTGAGCAGCAGCAAGATTTATTGCGAAGAGCAAAAGACCAAATCTACCACAGCATGGAAAGGGACCCAAGCGGGTTGCCACTGCTGGTTCCAGTGACCTGCTTTTATTCCCTTATCTGGCCCAACCCACATCCTGCTGATTGGTCCATTTTACAGAGAGATGATTGGTCCATTTTGACAGAGTGCTGATTGGTGCGTTTACAAACCTTTAGCTAGACACAGAGTGCTGATTGATAGGTTTACAATCCTTTAGCTAGACACAAAAGTTCTCCAAGTCCCCACCCCATTAGCTAGAAACAGAGTGCTGATTGGTGCGTTTACAAACCTTTAGCTAGACAGAAAAGTTCTCCAAGTCCCCACCCAATTAGCTAGACACAGAGTGCTGATTGTGCGTTTATAAATCTTTAGCTAGACACAGAGTGCTGATTGGTGCATTTACAATCCTTTAGCTAGACAAGAAAAGTTCTCCAAGTCCCCACCCATCCCAGAAGCCCAGCAGGCTTCACTTGTTACTGGCACTCGTCCCCGGGACTTTGCGGTGCCTAACCTGGGCACTCCGGCAGCCCAGAGGGAGCTCATCCCAGACAACCAAGAAGAAAAGAGGGGAAGGAGAAATAGATGGAGACCCGCCATTGTAGCCAACAACCCCGTGAAGAGGGAATGGCAGTTCACGCACAGGAGCCAGCCTCTGATCAAGCCCAGCAGGTGCCAGCCAGCCATGCCAAGTGTGGGGCCTGCCAAGCCCATGCCCAACCAGAACCCGGGCCAGCCTGCAAGGGCCACGCCTCTCTCTCCACACTTCCCCTCGAGCAGAGGGAGCTGGCTCCAGCCTCGGCCAGCCCCAGAGAGGGGCCCCCACAGCGCAGCAGCAGTCTGCAGGGCTCCTTGAGCATGGCCACAGTGGACACCAAGGCCGAGGAGGTGCTGGGAGTGAGTGAGGGCTGCTAGCATGTTATCACTTCTGATTATTTCTAAGGACTCTGTTCTGTTCCATTGGTCTATATCTCTGTTTTGGTACTAGTACCATGCTGTTTTGGTTACTGTAGTCTTGCAGTATAGTTTGAAGTCAGGTAGCATGCCTCCAGCTTTGTTCTTTTTGCTTAGGATTGTCTTGGCAATGCGGGCTCTTTTTTGGCTCCATATGAACTTTAAAGTCGTTTTTTCCAGTTCTGTGAAGAAAGTCATTGGTAGCTTGATGGGGATGGCATTGAATCTATAAATTACCTTAGGCAGTATTGCCATTTTCACGATATTGATTCTTCCTATCCATGACCATGGAATGTTCTACCATTTGTTTGTGTCCTCTTTTATTTCATTGAGCAGTGGTTTGTAGTTCTCTTTGAAGAGGTCCTTCACATCCCTTGTAAGTTGGATTCCTAGGTATTTTATTCTCTTTGTAGCAATTGTGAATGGGAATTCACTCATGACTTGGCTCTCTGTTTGTCTGTTACTGGTGTATAGGAATGCTTGTGATTTTTGCACATTGATTTTGTATCCTGAGACTTTGCTGAAGTTGCTTATCAGCTTAAGGAGATTTTGGGCTGAGACAATGGGGTTTTCTAAATATACAATCATGTCATCTGCAAACAGGGACAATTTGACTTCCTCTTTTCCTAATCGAATACCCTTTGTTTCTGTCTCTTGCCTGATTGCCCTGGCCAGAACTTCCAACACTATCTTGAATAGGAGTTGTGAGAGAAGGCATCCCTGTCTTGTGTTGGTTTTCAAATGGAATGCTTCCAGTTTTTGCCCATTCAGTGTGATATTGGCTGTGGGTTTGTCATAAAGAGCTCTTATTATTTTGAGATATGTTCCATCCATACCTAATTTATTGAGAGTTCTTAGCATGAAAGGCTGTTGAATTTTGTTGAAGGCCTTTTCTGCATCTATTGAGATAATCATGTGGTTTTTGTTGTTGGTTCTGTTTATGTGATGGATTGTGTGTATTGATTTGCATATGTTGAACCAGCCTTGAATCCCAGGGGTAGCCGACTTGATGGTGGTGGATAAGCTTTTTGATGTGCTGCTGGATTCGGTTTGCCAGTATTTTATTGAGAATTTTCGCATCAATGTTCATTAGTGATATTGGTCTAAAATTCTCTTTTTTTGTTGTGTCTCTGCCAGGCTTTGGTATCAGGATGATGCTGGCCTCATAAAATGAGTTAGGGAGGATTCCCTCTTTTTCTATTGATTGCAATAGTTTCAGAAGGAATGGTACCAGCTCCTCTTTGTACCTCTGGTAGAATTCGGCTGTGAATCTGTCTGGTCCTGGACTTTTTTTGGTCGTTAGGCTATTAATTATTGCCTCAATTTCAGAGCCTATTATTGGTCTATTCAGAGATTCAGTTTCTTCCTTGTTTAGTCTTGGGAGGGTGTATGTGTCCAGGAATTTATCCATTTCTTCTAGATTTTCTACTTTATTTGCATAGAGGTGTTTATAGTATTCTCTGATGGTAGTTTGTATTTCTGTGGGATCGGTGGTGATATCCCCTTTATCATTTTTTATTGTGTCTATTTGATTCTTCTCTCTTTTCTTCTTTATTAGTCTTGCTAGCAGTCTACAAATTTTGTTGATCCTTTCAAAAACTAGCTCCTGGGTCCATTGATGGTTTGAAGAGTTTTTTGGGTCTCTATCTCCTTCCGTTCTGCTCTGATCTTAGTTATTTCTTGCCTTTTGCTAGCTTTTGAATTTGTTTGCCCTTGCTTTTCTAGTTCTTTTAATTGTGATATTAGGTGTTAATTTTAGATCTTTCTTTCTTTCTCTTGTGGGCATTTAGTGCTATAAATTTCCCTCTACACACTGCTTTAAATGTGTCCCAGAGATTCTGGTATGTTGTATTTTTGTTCTCTTTGGTTTCAAAGAACATTTTTATTTCTGCCTTCATTTTGTTATTTACCCAGTAGTCATTCAGGAGCAGGTTGTTCAGTTTCCATGTAGTTTTGCGGTTTTGAGTGAGTTTCTTATATCCTGAGTTCTAATTTGATTGCACTGTTGTCTGAGAGAGTTTGTTGTGATTTCTGTTTTTTTACATTTGCTGAGGAGTGCTTTACTTCCAATTATGTGGTCAATTTTGGAATAAGTGCCATGTGGTGCTGAGAAGAATGTATATTCTGTTGATTTGAGGTGGAGAGTTCTGTAGATGTCTATTAGGTCTGCTTGGTGCAGAGCAGAGTTCAAGTCCTGGATATCCTTTTTAACCTTCTATCTCGTTGATCTGTCTAATATTGACAGTGGGGTGTTATGGTCTCCCATTATTGTTGTGTGGGAGTCTAAGTCTCTTTGTAGGTCTCTAAGGACTTGTTTTATGAATCTGGGTACTCATGTATTGGGTGCATATATATTTAGGATAGTTAGCGCTTGTTGTTGCATTGATCCCTTTACTATTATGTAATGGCCTTCTTTGTCTCTTTTGATCTTTATTGGCTTAAAGTCTGTTTTATCAGAGACTAGGATTGTAACACCTGCTTTTTTTTTGCTTTCCATTTCCTTGGTAGATCTTCCTCCCTCCCTTTATTTTGAGCCTATGTGTGTCTCTGCACGTGAGATGGGTCTCCTGAATACAGCAAACTGATGGGTCTTGACTCTTTATCCAATTTGCCAGTCTTTTAATTGGGTCATTTAGCCCATTTACATTTTAGGTTAATATTGTTATGTGTGAATTTGATCCTGTCATTTTGATGTTAGCTGGTTATTTTGCCGTTAGTTGATGCAGTTTCTTCGTAGCATTGATGGTCTTTACAATTTAACATGTTTTGCAGTGGCTGGTACCAGTTATTCCTTTCCATGTTTAGTGCTTCCTCCAGGAGCTCTTATAAGGCAGGCCTGGTGGTGACAAAATCTCTCAGCATTTGCTTGTCTGCAAAGGATTTTATTTCTCCTTCACTTATGAGGCTTACTTTGGCTGCATATGAAATTCTGGGTTGAAAAGTCTTTTCTTTAAGAACGTTGTATATTGGTCCCCACTTTCTTCTGGCTTGTAGACTTTCTGCCAAGAGATCCACTGTTAGTCTGATGAGCTTCCCTTTGTGGGTAACCTGACCTTTCTCTCTGGCTGCCCTTAACATTTTTTCCTTCACTTCAACCTTGGTGAATCTGACAATTCTGTGTCCTGGGGTTGCTCTTCTAGAGGAGTATCTTTGTGGCATTCTCTGTATTTCCTGAATTTGAACCTTGGCCTACCTTGCTAGGTTGGGGAAATTCTCCTGGATAATATCCCGAAGAATGTTTTCCAACTTCCATTTTCCCTGTCACTTTCAGGTACACCAATGAAACATACATTTGGTCTTTCCACAGAGTCTCATATTTCTTGGGTGCTTTGTTCATTTCTTTTTACTCTTTTTTCTCTAAACTTCTCTTCTCGTTTTATTTCATTAATTTGATCTTCAGTCACTGATACCCTTTCTTCCACTTGATTGAATCAGCTATTGAAGCTTGTATATGAGTCATGTAGTTCTCGTGGAATGGTTTTAACTCCATCAGGTCATTTAAGGTCTTCTCTAAACTGTTTATTCTAGTTAGCTATTCATCTAATCTTTTTTCAAAGTTTTTAGCTTCCTTGCAATAGGTTTGAACATCCTCCTTTAGCTTGGAGAAGTTTGTTATTACCGACCTTCTGAAGCCTACTTCTGTCAACTTGTCAAAGCCATTCTCCATCCAGCTTTGTTCCATTGCTGGAGAGGAGCTGCAATCCTTTGAAGGAGAAGAGGTGCCCTGGTCTTTAGAATTTTTAGCTTTTATGCTCTGGTTTCTCCCCATCTTTGTGGTTTTATCTACCTTTGGTCTTTGATGTTGGTGACCTACAGATGGGGTTTTGGTTTGGATGTGCTTTTTGTTGATGTTGATGCTATTCCTTTCTGTTTGTCAGTTTTCCTTCTAACAGTCAAGTCCCTCAGTTGCAGGTCTGTTGGAGTTTGCTGGAGGTTCACCTATGACCCTGATTGACTGGGTGTCACCAGCGGAGGCTGCAGAACAGCAAATATTGCTGCACGATGCTTCCTCTGGAAGCTTCATGCCAGAGGGGCACCTGCCTGTATGAGGTGTCAGTCAGCACCTACTGGGAGGTGTCTCCCAGTTAGGCTACATGGGGGTCAGGGATCCACTTGAGGAGGGAATCGTTCTCAGATCTCAAAATCTGTGCTGGGAGAACCACTACTGTCCATTCTTTGAGCTCAAACACCATGCTGGGAGAACCACTGCTCTCTTCAGAGCTGTTAGCCAGGGCCATTTAAGTCTGCAGAAGTTTCTGCCACCTTTTGTTCAGCTATGCCTTGCCCCCAGAGGTGGAGTCTACAGAGGCAACCAGCCTTGCTGAGCTGCAGTGGGGTCCACCCAGTTTGAGCTTCCCCAGCTGCTTTGTTTACCTACTTAAGCCTCAGCAATGGTGGATGCCCCTCCCCCTGACAGGCTGCTGCCTCACAGGTCAATCTCAGACTGCTGTCCTAGCAGTGAGCAAGGCTTTTTGGGCATGGGACCTGTCAAGCCAGACACGGGATATAATCTCCTGGTGTGCCATTTGCTAAGACCATTGGAAAAGTGCAGTATTTGGGCAAGAGTGACCCATTTTTCCAGATACCATCTGTCATGACTTCCCTTGGCTAGGAAAGGGAAATCCCCCAACCCCTTGCACTTCCCGGGTGAGACGATGCCCTGCCCTGCTTCAGCTCACCCTCCATGGGCTGCACCCACTGTCCAACCAGTCCCGGTGAGATGAATCAGGTACCTCAGTTGGAAATGCAGAAATCACCCAATTTCTGCATTGATCACGCTGGGAGCTGCAGACCAGAGCTGTTCCTGTTCGACCATCTTGAAAAGGAATCTTTATCTGTCTTAAGTAATGTTTTCTCTCATATTTTACATTCTCCCATGGGGAAAATATAGATGAATAACTAGTTTGACATATCTAACCCAGAAATCTGAACAATTAAGCACATAATGCATGCTTACAATGAGAATTGTGGCAAGTTGTATTGAGGTAAAAATGTTGCTACTCCCTGCCAAATCTTTCCCTTAGAGCCTGTCTCAATGATAAGATTGTAATTATTGCCCAAAGATATCAGAATTAGTCATACGACTTGATTCTCCAATTATTTTTGAGCAGAAGTGACATAGGTCACTTCTGAACAAAAGATTTAAAAGCCATTGTGGGGCCCACCATTATTCTTTTTCTCCCCCCATTTTTTTGAGATGGAATCTTGCTATGTTGCCCAGGTTGGTCTTGAACTCCTGCGTTCAAGCAGTCCTCCCACTTCAGCCTCCTGAGGAGCTGAGATTACAGATGTGTGCCACTATGCCTGGCTCTTCCCCCTTTTGCCACAGGAAAGTCGGTGTTTCAATAAAGAGGTTCTCCTTCACCTTAAATACCCAGTAGAGAGAATCCATAGCAGATATGTAGTTTTAGAAATAACTCTTTGCTTTTACAAAGAGATTTTGGACTTGATTGTTCCTAAAGCATATAGAAAATGTTGATCATTCACTTATGACTTATGGTTTGTTGTGTAATAAAAAGCATGGCAATGGTGTTGCTTTACTAACTGTAAATGATTTCAGCTTCCTGCTTTTCTGGGTGGAAATACAGTAGGAAACAATTAGTGAGAAAGATATTCATGCAAGCAAGGATTGGGCTTGTATACATCTATTTTCTTTTAATTTAGAATAAACACAAATGTGGATGCAAATAAGATATATTCCTGAATACTGTCAAGTTTGGCACCTTGGAATAAGATATGTATTTGTTCTGTTTATTGATTAGAATATATAATTCTTGTTTCTAAGGCCTTGAATACATGTAAAATAAGAGACTAAGAAAAGAAAATGCATAACTTATATGCTACAGCATGAGAAATATCTATTTGAAAAGGTTTTTCCAGGCTCATTTCATAGTTAGGGCATATGGTGTGGAGAGGCCCCGGACTGCAGGACCCATATGGTGTAGGACCAAAATTTGACTGAAAATGGACAGTGACTGCATTACAGACACATTTGGGGGTACATCTGAGAAACAGTGGAGAGGAAAAAATCTTCCCATTGGGCACAGCTAAGAGCAGTGTACCTGATTATTCTTTTGATATGCAAGGAGAAGTGGTTCAAGGTGAGAATATATAAAGATTCCTAAACAGTGGCCAATTGGTAGGGGCTTGGAAGAAAAAGGACTAGAAAATAAGATGCAAGAAGTTGTCAGGAGAGGCATGTGGGACATGTGGGAGTTGCACAAAATGTGTTTTTGTATTACATGTTAACAGCCACCAGAAAGCATCTACCATTGAAGAAGTATTGAACAACAAAGTCCACAAAATGACTTGCCTGGTTGATGTTAGCTATTCTTTCTCATTGGCCACTCCAGCAACAGCCTGTGAGTACAAAGGCTGTGTACAAGTCCATCAGCATAGACTCCTATTTACAAGGTCAACGTAATTATCTCTGCCTCTGAATTTTAATACTGAGCCCCTGACATGGTACTATATTTGATAAGACCAAACAGCTACTTCATGGCAAATTGGCTACACTGGACTCCATCCATTCTAGAGAGGTCATTGGTTCATCACCACAGGAAAAGATACCCATTTCAAGTATAGATTTGCCTTTGCTGTTTACAGAGCCTTAGTCAGCTCTGCTATCTGGGGACTTATGAACTTCCTTGATCCACAGGCATGAATCCTGTGCAGCATAGAGTCCAACCAGGGTTACCACTTCAAAACAAAGCAAGTACAGGACTGGATACACTGGATAGGATACACTGATCTTATCATATACCACCCAACTCAGAATGCTAGATCCATGACAAGACCGTCGCATCCACTGATCTTATATACCACACATGTGTAAGCAGCCAGCCTTAGAGAGTACTTGGATAACCTTTTAAGACATAGATGAAGCTTCAGCTCAGAGGCAATTCTCTGAAAAGATAGGGTACCATTCTTCAGGATACAGTAGGCGCATTAAATCAGAAACTTCTATACAGTGCTGTGTTCCTAATAGGAAAACTACATGGATCTGGGAACCAAGGAGTAGAAGCAGGATTGGTCCCATTTACCATCCTTCCCAGTGATACAGTAGAGGGGGTGGTTCTCATACTTCCCACAGTTATGAACTCTGCAAGCTTAGAAGTACTGGTCTGCAAAGAGAGAACTCTCATTTCAGGAGCTACAGAAATGTTACCGTTAAACTATAAGCTCTGGCTGCTACCAGGGCACATTGGATTCCTTGTGTCCATAGACCAGCAGACCAGTAAAAGAATAACCTTTCTGGCAGAGTAATTTACCGTGATCAGTGGGAGGAGGTAGGGCTGCTTTTAACCAATAGGGCTGGGAAGGAGTATGTGTACAACTCAGGTGATCCAATTGGGCACCTCCTGATACATCTTTGGCGCACTATAGTGGTTAACAAACACATAGAGCAATCTGGTCTGAGAAATATATTATTTTCAGAAACCCAGACACCTTAGAAATCAAGATTCAGATGATACCACCAGGTAAGGCAATTACACATGCCAAGGTGGTAGCTGAGAGTAGTAGCTGAGAATTTAGAATTCATAATAGAGGAGGAAGGGGATGAATACCAATTATAGCCCTGAGACCAACTGCAATGACAGGGACCATAATGTGTTCCACTAACTTCCCTCTAAGATCCTCTCATGAAGGGAGGCTGATGGGAGCCATGGAGAAATTCTCCCCCAAACCTGAATGGAGAAGTAGATGCTCGCAGTGCAAGCGCCGACTGTGGCAGATCTGCTGTGGGGAGCATAGTTGACTGATGGCCCCAATTCCTGCTCCTCTACATCCCTTACTGTGTTCACTCTGAGGCCACATCTTCCCCATGGAGCTGCCATCCAAAGACTGAGTGGAATGAGGGTAGTATTCCCAACCCATTCCCACTAGACACAGAATTCCTGTGACTGGCCATTTTGATTTGAGAACTCCCCAGCTTCTCAAGCCTGGCCAAAACTTTCTTAAAACTCTATTGAACCTGAGACCCTTTCTACCTGACTCTTCTGTTTCCCCTCTCTTTCACAAGTGTAAGACCTGCATCATAGTCTGAGCGCTTTCGCTACCTTCTCCCCCTCCTTCCCTGCTATCCTTCATAAGTTTTTCACCAAACATATCTCTTGCCGGTCTAGTCTCATCTTGGTGACTACTTCACAGAAGACCTGAATGAACACAGGAACCAAATCTATTGGAACATTCCTCACTGTTGTCTCTGGCCAGAAGTAGTCAAATCACAATTTTTTTCAACAATGCTAGTACCCTGGCTCTTTCCACTAATGATAGGAATCGGAATATCCTCCAAAGAGAACCAAAACCCATTTTCCAATCTTTCCTTATAATTCTAATAATTATAAGGCTGGATCCGTGACAAGACCATCGCATCCACTGATCTTATATACTACACAGGCATATATCCTGCTAGTCTAAGGCAGCTGAAGGTGGGGGATGGAAAATAGAATTAAATTGTTAAAAATTTTAACCTAAGTTTTAGGCCTAGCTAAGTTCTTCCATGTCCACAATCTGTATCAGCAATGCCTTCCTTGTCTATCATCCTGTCTGTAGGTCTTTGACAAATATTTCTTAAGTAAATCATTGTATTGCTTCCCATATCACCAATTAAGGACTTCAAAACACTTGAGGTCATATATACCTGACTGCTTCACTTCCTTCATGTTCTCACATAGGAGAATTCCATCAACTAAATCCAACACTGTCCTCCGGCCATTTCCTTCCATTCTATCCCCTCATTTGGGACCCTCTCCTGAGGCACGCTACATGCTTTTCCTGGCTTGTTCTTTTCTGCGTGTAAAGCATACAGTGTACAGAAGTAGAGCAATTGCTCAAGTTCTCCTTCTGAAACTTATTCTGAAAATGTGGGCCAACCATTTAACCTGAGCCTCAGTGTCCTCACTCATAAATGGAAGCAATGCTATCTCCCTCAGGTGGTTGCTAAAAGTATTAAATAAAATTACAGTTATAAATTTTAAGAGGGCACTCAAATGTTAGTTATTATTTATTACTTTTCTCCCCCATTGAAATGGCTCCTAAGCCACAAACTTTTCCTTCACAAACTTTTTTCAGTTTGATAAGATGGAGACCACTTTCCTCTATTTTGAACACGAATAAAACAATACTGCATACTTATCTGGAAACATTCAATGCTGCTTCACTCTTCTCATCCTGTTTTCTATCTGTCTTAAGTGATGTTTTCTCTCATATTTTACATTCTCCCATGGGGAAAATATAGATGAATAACTATTTTGACACATGTAACCCATAAATCTGAACAATTAAGCACACAATGCATGCTTAAAATGAGAATTGTGGCAAGTTGTATTGAGGTAAAAATATTGCCACTCCCTGCCAAATCTTTCCCTTAGAGCCTGTCCCAATGATAAGATTGTAATTACTGCCCAAAGATATCAGTGTTGGTCGTATGACTTGATTTGTCGAATCATTTTTGAGCAGAAGTGACATAGGTTACTTCTGAACAGAAGATTTAAGAGCCATTGTGGGGTCCACCATTATTCTTTTTCTCCCCCTCTTTTTTTGAGATGGAATCTTGCTATGTTGCCCAGGTTGGTCTTGAACTCCTGGGTTCAAGCAACCCTCCCACCTCAGCCTTCTGAAGAGCTGGGATTACAGATGTGTGCCACTATGCCTGGCTCTTTCCTCATGTTGTCACAGGAAAGTCAGTGTTTCAATAAAGAGGTTCTCCTTCAGCTTAAATATCCAGTAGAGAGAATCCATAGCAGACAGGTAGTGTTATAAATAACCCTTTGCTTTTACAAAGAGACTTTGAACTTGATTGTTGCTAAGCTAACTGATACAGTCATGATAGCATAACCTCTTCATACACTATTCAATTTTAGTGTATCTGCCCACAAACTTAGAAGTGCAAGAAAAAATGCATGTCTTTATTTTTCCTTATATTAACTGGACTCTTTTCTTTGAGGCTTAAATTGTGGAAACCAAATTTAGGGTGATTTATAGCTATTTGTGCCCTTCACTCTGATATGTACCTCCTCTCTAGTAGAACCACAGAAACTACTGCTGGAGTTAATACAGAAAAGAGAGGTAAACTTGAAAATATAAGGGTTAAAGCAAATTAAAATCTCAAATCATTATTTAGGCATATTATTAAAACATGGAGTAATATAAAGTCAGAAAGAAATACAGAACATACTGAAATCAGATCAGTGTGATTTTTTAAAATTATAAACAATTCTTCTTTCATTAAAGCCCTAGGAATTCTTAGTTTACTACTGCAGACATACTGAAAAGAAATGTAAAAATAGTATTACTACATTTTGCTTGATTTTTGGTTTTATAAACTAAAATATGCTTGTAATTTCCAGTAGTCTACAGTTTTCTACAAAATGAAAGTAGAATGAAACATATGGATGAATAAAGAAAGTTTTATTTGTTGCCAAATATCTTCTTTACATAACATCTGGATACTTAGAACATCTGCATGACTGACAGTTTTTCAACTTTTCATCTGGATGTTTGGCAAATATGGAGGAAATGTTTCCTGTCTAAATCTAATTATTATTCTCATCCAGTACTATTCTAATAGCATATTTGTTAATATTCCTATCATCCTACCATTTTATCAAATAAAATATGGATACAGTTTTGGAGCAAAACAAATTGTTTAATTTTATGGTGCATGCTACGATACAAGCTCTGAGTGTTAAAAAGGAAAATTTTGGGTGAATTACTTCTCCACAACAATCACTCTATTTCAAGAGAGATTAACAATAGAATATATCAAAGCACTTGCTCCACATTCAGTGGTCTCTATTGTATATGCCTTTTATGTGAGACAAGAGAATTATATTCTTTGGCCAGATGCTGATACAGTCCTATAGCATCTGCATGGATGTCTGTTTGGCACTTGGAGTAAAGGAGGATATTTGATTGTACTCTTGAGGTTATGAAACATGGAGACAAGCATCATAATCCTTTGCAAAAACTCTGAGGGACTTAGTTACATGCTTTCCCCTTGTCAACATCTGTCAAGAACTACATGTCAATTACTACTCCATCTTTTCTCAGGTAATAAAGAAATAGAGAAGTCCCAAAAGAGCAGTTTTTATCTTTCCAACAATATGCCCACAGGCCTTTGCTTTTGGATCTAACCCTCATAAATGTTTGTCATTATCTGCTTACAGGGATCTTGGCAAAGAAGGAGGCTTGAATGGAAAAAAAGGTGTTACTTCTAGTACAGCAAACCATATGTGAATGCATGGTTTTGGATGTCTAGTGCAAAGAAAGATAAGGTAAATTTAACCAAGCTGTTTTGCTTTCACAAGGGGCATCCCTGTGTTTTACTGAAAAGATTACCCAGTTGCTGATTCCTATTCAGCCTCATAGTTTTATACTTGTACAACTTTATCATCTTTTATTATTTATTTATTGGCTTGTACATGTGTGTGTGTATGCCTTACCTAGAAAAAAATCCCTTATAAAGTAGTGAACAATTAAGGGCTGATGCCATACTCTGTAGTCAAGAGTATCATGCCTAGGGTGAGCCCTTTTAGCCATCTGTGCTTGAAAATAGATCATGTGAGAGCCAACATATTTTTTTATGTGTGCCCTAATCAATTTTGTTTTCTTCTAATAGACAGCCAACAAAAAAGGACATCATTTTAGCAGAATCTTTTCATGGCATTGTTAGTTCATTGTGCAATGTGAAATTATCACTTGCCCCAAATTCCAAATGTACCATTTTTTTGTGACTTTCACATGCAAATCAGTAGACAGGCTCCATATTTCAGCTCAGACAAGTAGGTGATCAGTGAGCATCTAAGAGTAGGTGTGCACAGAAGCAGAGAACCCATAAAGGGATGTAGGTGCATTTCCACAGTTTCTCTGGAAAGAAAATGATGGGAAGGATTTATTTAACAAATTCCACAGGCGAAAAGCCTAAGATGTCCTGAGGGTCTCTGTTCTGTGGTGAGTGTTCTAGCTGCTTTTTCTCCCACTGAAATTTAATCGATTATGGTTTTTCTACTTTTAATTTATCAAAATTTTTTAGATCCATTGTGTGCAGAAGAGCATATTTCTAGCTGTTAACAACCAATTGAAACATCAAGAAGATCCAGATGTTCCCTTCAGGAGTTTAGTTGGATGACAGTGTCAGATGTTCCTACAAAGAATGGCATGTGGTGGATGAAAGGATGGCCATAAATTCTTTGCTGCTTCTTCCACTGAGCAGTGAAGCCTCTTCCCCACTCTTTTAATCTGAGCTAGCCTCATGACCCTGTTGACCAATAGAATGTGGCAGAAGTGATGCTGAGCCAGTTCTGGGCCTCGCCCTAAAGAGGACTGGGAGCCTCTATTTTCTTGCTGTTGGAAGACAGCCTCCATGCTGTAAGGAATTCCAGACTATTCTATTAAAATAGTGCATGTGGAGAGGTTCTGGAAGAGGAAAAGCTATGAGGAGAGACTCCACATGAAGGAGAATTTAGGTATCACAGCCGATAACACAAGGGCCTCAGGCATGTGAGAGGGACTTTCTTGGACCCTCCAGCCAGCTCAGCCAGCCACCAGTTGGATGTAGCTTCATATGTGACTCCAGCCAATCCCAAGTGAAAGAGAAAAACCATCCAGTGAACTGCAGAATCTTAAGAAATAACGTCATTCTTGCTTTAAAGCTCGGTACTTTAAGAGTGTTTGTTACACAGTAATAATTGACCAATACAGCTTAGAAATCAACAAACATACCAAAATTTGCAGAGACATATAGGAGCAACAGATGGGTATACACAAGGATTTCTGAATAGAGGAATGATTAGAAGTTATAAGAAGCAGTAGAGTCTGATGGCTTTGGGAGCCAAACCTGCGTTTGCATTTCTATTCCACTTCTTTTTTTTTTTTTTTTGAGATAAAGTCTCACTCAGTTGCCAGGTTAGAGTGCAGTAGCCCCATCTCGGCTCACTGCAGCCTCTGCCTCCCGAGTTCAAGCAATTCTCCTGCCTTAGTCTCCCGAGTAGCTGGGAATACAGGAGCGTGCCGCCACACCTGCCTAATTTTTTTGTATTTTTAGTAGAGATGGGGTTTCACCATGTGGCCAGGATGGTCTCGATCTCCTGACCTGGTGATCTGCCTGCCTCAGCCTCCCAAAGTGCTGGGATTACAGGCATGAGCCACCGTGCCTGGCCTCTATTCCACCTCTTACTGTCTCTATGATCTTGGACAAGTCAGCACATTTCTTGGATGTTGTCTTTCTTGGGATTCAGTATAAAATAGAAATTCAGTATATAAAATAGAAGTAATAACTCCTACTTCATTAAGGTATAGCAACGGTAAGTAAATTAGATGAATGTGTAAAGCTCTTAGCACAGTGCCTCATCCAGATTAAGAATTAACTGCTAGTTTTTGTTCTTGTAATCATGAAAGAGCTTTCCAAAGAAATTGAATTTTGATTTGCATAAAAATTAATTCATAGATCTTTATTCTGTAGTCATGAGATATATTGAGTTCAATCGTCCCTGAATCTCCAGATACAATTCAGTTTTCTCTTGTTCCTAGTTAGATTACAAATTTGTGTTATGGTCCCTATTTTAAAAGGCAATATAGTAACTTTATTCAAAAGTCTCTGGGGCAGAGGCTAGGATATGTTTCAAAACTCATGTCTTTTCCTCTTGGGCACACAATTAGACGTTGTAAGGTCATAGATTCTGACTAGTGGAATGTGGGTTAAAATGATAAGTGGCACTGCCAGGCCTGGACTATTAAAAAAAACCTCCTGCCTGCAGTATTCCATGTGATGTCCTCTTCTAGTTGGTTGGAATGGAAGTCCTCAAAGAGTGACTTATGGGATCTACATGTGGAAGATGGTGGATCTACAAGATGGCAGGAGATCCTGAAATGCAATGTAGGAAGAGAGTTACCTAACCAGGAACTGCTCTACTGGGCTCTGACAGAATTAGAAAATACTGTTGTGTTGAGCCACTGATATTTCAGCATTTGTGTATTATAGCAGCCAGCATTACCATAACTAATACAATTTTAATGCCATTCTTGCAATAGCCCACAATTAAGTATCTTATTATTTTTCTACCCCAACTATCCAACCTTTTTTCTTCAAAAGTAATCCTCCTTACCTTTCATTTCCTTCATTATCCATCTCCTCACCTTTGTGAATTCTTGTCTTTCTTGTTTCCATTAAGACCACCATATTATATATCTTCTCTCCTTAAGAGCTGTGAAGATTCTTCCCCAGTGAGTTTTCTCTAACTAAATGGAAATAGAAACCTGCTCCATGCCTCCTTCTTAACTGCCATTTCCACTCATTTTCAGACATATGACCTAACATGCATGGCAGGAACTCTGGATATAGGTGATGTTTAAGTCTCTGTAAAATGGTAGATCATTTTTAAATGCTTAAAAATAATGATAATTTACAACTATTAATAGGTATTATTTATTGACTAATTATGCCCAAGGCACCATATATTTGACATCAATTAAACTGTATAGTCATCATAATAAATCTATGCAGTAGGAATCATTTTTGCCTCCATTGTACAGATAAGAAAACCAAGACTCAGAGTCTTTAGCAATTTGGCAAAATTAGACATCTGGTTCATGGAAGAGCTGGACAATGTGAAGCCAGAGGCTGTACTCTTACCATGCCCTCCATGGGTTCTCAACATGTGGTCATAGACATTATGTCTTTTTAACGTATATCACATGAATGTATACAGGAAATATATAGGTTATGAAAAAAGAATATATTAAAATGCTTGTTCGTGAGATAGACCAAATGTCACTGGCATATCCAATTGCATACTAGGTATTAGCCTAGGCCATTAGTTGCATTAGTTCCCATGTTCTCTTTGACAGGAATTTTTGTTCAGTCATAATGTAACATCCTCTTGTCCGTAGGGTCAGATGCTCTGCTTCCATGTAGTTGATCAGTGCTGGTGATCAGTTTGCCTTTTCACTGTGACTGATTACCTTGATTCTGACGCCAGTGGTGACAGCATTCTATGCCTTTTCAGCTGAGACCTTTTTTGCAATGCTAGCTATTTCACAGTCATGATTTTAATTATGACTTGGAAAAAACACTCAGAAAACCTCATCATCATGAAGGCTAGCATGCATCAAGCATTTATAATGTGCCAGGCATTATGCTAATTACTTTACATTTATTTCGTTTAATCCTCTCAGCAACCCAATATAATTGGAATCATTTTACCATACTTTCAAAAAAGAGAAAATTGAGACGAAGATATTAAGTAATTTACCAAGTTCACGTGGCAGAGAGGTGACGTAGCTGAGCTTTGAACCCATAGTCTGCCTTTCTAACCAATAGTATGTCTCAAAGCACAATCTCCAGGAACTTGATCTGCAGATGGCACCTGGACTGGTGGATACTGATCTAGAGAACATTTTGCATCAAACTCTGAATACGTCTTAGCCTCTGCTGTTTGTCACTGGGCAGCATTCCTGAGTTATACTGGCAGTGTGAAGCCCTAAATTTGGTGGCAGGAAGTTAAAAGTATGTAACTGAAATTAATGCACATACATTTTAAGGGATATTAATAGTATTGTAGTTTTCTTCAAAAGACAAATACCTTACGGGCACTAAACTGAGTTGGGTACATATGAATTGATCTTTATACTTCCTCCCTACAAACATACACCTAGGAAACAACTTCTTCCAAAATATTAATACCACTTGTTAGCAAACTTCTTTGATCTGAGATACGAGCACTCAAACTCCTGAGAATGAACAGGATGCTTTTTCTACATATATTCTAAGAAACAGCATTATATTTGGCCAAAGAGGAGGCCCCCTAAATGGGGGAGAAATGTGTTATATTTTTCAGGCTTTTTTTTTTTTTTTTGAGACAGAGTCTCTGTCACCCAGGCTGGAGTACAACGGTGTAATCAAGGCTCCCCATAGCCTCCGCCTCCCGGTTCAAGTGATTCTCCTGCCTCAGCCTCCTGAGTAGCTGGGATTACTGGCGCCTGCTACCACACCCAACTAATTTTTGTAATTTTAGTAGAGACGGGGTTTCACCATGTTGGTCAGGCTGATCTGACCTTGTGATCCACCCATCTTGTCCCCTTAAAGTGCAGGAATTACAGGAGTGAGCCACTGGCCTGGCCATTCTTTAGGCTTTTTAGGACATAAAAAGAACATGTACCAAAATCTCAAAAAAAAAAAAAAAAAGATGTATGTATACAAATATACTTAAATTGTATATATATATGTATATACATACATACACTTATATATACTTAAATTTTATGTATAAATTTATGTAGGTCAGTATGCATTTATTTCTTTCTAATAGAGACATGGAACTTTGTCTTTGGCCTAAGTATTCAGCCAACATCTATGCTTTCATTTGTCTTTGGTCCAGGATTTTGGAAGACCGTGAATAAGCAACTTCACTGTCATTTCTGGCATCCCAGGACTTGTATATGACCAGTGAGATTATTGGGAAATTACCATCATATCAAATTGGCTTATCAAAACCAATAACATAAACAAAGCATATAATTTGGAACCGTTCATATCTGAATATTCACTTTCAAATGTAGGTAATCATTCTAAACGCAATCTGGAGTCTAGACCTCCTTATGGTTTTTTGTTATTGTTTTTGTTGCTATCTTCTCATTCAATTAAAAAATTGATGTACAGTTGTTTTGCCTTAATGCAACAAATGTATTTCTTTAAAAAGAAGTGAACTCAAGTCTACAAGATTATACACTAAAAATAATAGAGGCAAAATAGTATCAGGGTGAAGTCACTCTAATTGTATGCAATTCCACTCAAAACATACAAACTTTATAATTAATGTGCTAACAGACATGATAATATTCCTAGTAAAAATGCCAGCACAGCTTTTGAAAAGTTAAATGACTATTAAATAAAGAAATACTACTGTATAAATAGGACTTTGCAAACAATAACAACAAAACCCTAAAACTAACCTGCGGAAGAGAATTATGATGAAGGATTGGGGCTGCTGAGTTATGGAGATGAGGGCAAAGGACACAAAGATCAGGGAGAACCATGCCATAAGTACCTCCAGGAAAGAGCATGTTGCCAGAAAGCCAAGAGGAGGATGGTGAATGAATGGGCACCGTGCAACCCAGCTCAAGACATTCAGCTGGGTTAGTGCACTTTGCATTCAGATGCCATTACACACTGGTACAAAACATTAATATGCTGGAAAATATCCCATGTAAACCAATGTGATCTCCAAGATAACACCATCCTCTGATCCCAGTGCACATGAGCTGATTCACAGTGCAGAAACACATATTGTAGTAGAACAAACTAGGCGTAAAATATGGCAATAATGATGATTCTGAAAGCTATTAATTATGTACAAAAACAATTATTAAAGACTTTCAAATTGTTACAGTGGAAACTAGATTATAATTAATATGGCTTTTAAGAGAGAATGTAAAGCTAGTAAACAGTTAAAATTGTAAAGTACGCTATATGTAGATCTTGAGTCAACAAATATTTATAGAAATTTGTATAATAATATGAGATATAATTAGTGACATTGTGAAGAAAAGATTATAAAGAAAAATCCTGTATCTCAAAATATCTTTCTCCTCCATCAACAGTAATGAATCCAAAGTGATCATTTACTTAGAATCATCAATATGCAGTAGAGCGGCTGAGATATTATTGCTCCTACACTATTACATCAAACTTTAGAAATTTGACTACTAAAATTGTTATCATAGGTTTTATAATAAATGTAGATAAGATTTCATATTTATTCCCTTGTCCCAAAGTTTCTATTAGAATAGTGATATTTGGTTGTGACCTCAGCTCAATTTCCTTTTAATGTTGTTAAAAGCAGCTTAAGACTGGTTGCGGTGGTTCATGCCTGTAATCCCAGCACTTTGGGAGGTCAATGCCAAGGGATCACTTGAGTCTAGGAGTTCGAGATCAGCCTGGGCAATGCAGTGATACCTCGTCTCTACAAATAATAATAAGAAAAAAAATTAGCCAGATGTGATGATGCCCACGTGTGGTCTCAACTACTCAGGAGGCTTAGGTGGAAGGATCACTTGAGCCCAAGTGGTTGAGGCTGCAGTGAACTGTGATTGAGCCACTGCACTCCAGCCTGGGCAATAGAGTGAGATGCCATCTCAAAAAAAAAAAAAAGTCAGCTTAATATTGATTTTAACACTCAGTAATATAACTTATTTACCTCTATCCTTTATTTTAAAAATTATTAAGATGACTTGTGAATAATGAAACATAGTTTTAAATACTCTAAAGCTGCACTGTCTAATATGGTAGCCACTAGCCACATGTGAATTAAATTAACTGAAATTAAATAAAAGTAAAAATGCAGTTCCTCAGCCACACCTACCACATTCATGGGCTCAAGTTACTTGTGACTTGGGGCTACTATACTGTACAGTGAAGATATAGAATATTTCTATTATCACAGAAAGTTGAACCATTAAACAGTAGTTCTACTGACCTACAGCTCTGCCTCATTTCTGAAAAAGCACAATGATTCATGAGTCAAAGTTGCCACTAGACAGCATTAGCATACCTTTAAGAACCACCAATCCACACATCTTTTTATTTCCTGCCCCTACAGTGTTGTTGAAAAATTCTTCTCTCCAAGTTTTGCCTTGGGTGCTAGGGAGAGATGGAGCCCACCCAGGCACATGTGTACGAATGGGCCAACCTTTGCAGATGCTGTCAGCACCCTGCCCAGTCCCTGGCTCTTTTGACTTCAGTGTGCACCAGCCCCTTTCCAACTGCCAGTATCTCCATGTCTTTGACCAAGGCCCTTTTCAGAAGCTGCTGTGAGATACACTCTGCCCGGACACCTGGCAGGCCAAAAGTGCCTGGGAGTTGACACCCAGTAAAAGAAGCCTTCTATTATTGATGAATGGAAATTGGTATAAAAATACTCTAGCCCCCCGCTACCTCAAGTAGAAAATCTCTGAGTTGTGTGTTTTGCAGTGTTTTCCAGAGTGGCATGTCATGGTAGTGGACTTAACGGTGCACCCTATATTGGCGATCTTGCCTTTCCTATGTCACTTTTTCTCACCTCGTCTGTTTATTTGCGTCTCCAAAAAACCCCTTGTGTGCAGGTCCTTGCCTAAGGGTCTGCTTTTGAGAAAACCTAAACTAAGACAAAATCCAAATTAAGGGGATGGGGGAGAATTAGAAAGGGGAGGGTCTTACAAGAATAAAAATAATAACATTTACAGTGTGTATCATTAGATTGCAAACTTCTTCAGAGGAAGAACTGTGTCTTAATTTTTCTATTCCTAATGTGTAGCACACACAAGTGAGTATTAAAGCTTACAGTGTTTCACATATGTGATTTCTCTGATACCCCAACAATCCTATTTGGTGGCTATTACAGCCATTTTTCAGCTGAGTAATTTAAATGAATTGCCCAGAGTCATAGTCAGTGACAGTGTTCAGCCTGGAACCAGCATTTCAGAGTCTAAGCCCTATGCTTGTCCCTGTTGCTGGTGCCACCCACGTGCTGGTCATCCCATTGACCTGCCTGTGGGCCTCTTAGCTGTCCTCAGCTACCCCTACTTCAGGGGACCATTGCAGCACCACACTCTATGTACCCACCTCTGCTTGAATGAACGGAGTGAAATATGTCATTTATTTCTGTTTCTGCTCAGTGTTGTTAAGTTTGTGTTGTCAACATTATTTTCAGAGACCATGGCTCTTTATCTCTAGGCTTGATCCTAAAAACACTGTGAAGAGGGCAACAGTAAATTCCTGGATTCCTCTAGGCTCATCTCTGGCAGTGCCAATCTCTCCCAGACTCACCCTCTGAAGTCTCAAGGACCTGTGTTGTCATATGTGGCCCAAGCAGTTCCAAGATTCTGGAACCATTAAAAAGAACTTCTACACTTCAGAGGATCATTCCGGGTTCTGCCCTCTGCCCTCAGTTCCAAATCTTTTGCTCTCTGAGTGTTCTACCTGAATTATTGGCTTGATTCTTGATTGGAGCTTTATGTCAGGTCTGTGCCATAAGGATATTTTCCATTTAAGAGGTAATATGAGGTTTCTATCAAGCTTGTCGGGTTTAGAGGGAGAATGCCTGAGTTAGAATTCATTTCCTTAAGTTTACTTTAAAGGAGAGTGTGAGACCTTGGGCAAATTATTTCAGATTCTCTGTTTTTGTTTCCTGATCTGTAAAATACAGATATTAAAAACACTCATTCATTTAAAAAGTGCCCATAGGTTGTTATGAGGATTACATGAAATAACCCATGTAAAGCACCTGGTCTGCTGTAAACATGTAATTACTCTAAGATACTATACCTTCTGTATATTCCCTCTTTCTGCCCACCTGTCATAAGCCCTGTTCAGACTCTAGGAAACCCAAACCCATCATTGATGGGGCGGCCCAGCCTCAATTTATATAGAAATGGAATTTAGATTAACATGTTACCTCTTTCAGGATTGAAAGGAACTCTGGAATTTAAGATTCCTCAACCCAAGGCATACATTCTAATGAAAAAAGTTTAGAAAGAAAGCCCATTTGTGAGTGAATGCTGCAAGATGGTAGAAAGCATTTGCCTCTATGTAAAAGCCAAGCAGTTTACCTCCCAGTTATTCAGCGAGGTCATGCCAAATGCTCAGTGTAGGTTAAACACCGCATCCAGTGCAGAAAGGTGGCAGATACATTATGACAAACACATGTATGGGTGTGTGTCTTTATAGCCCAACTCTGCACAAAGAAAAGGTAGAGCTTATTCAAATAGAATAATTAAAAGCTAGAGGACTTGAAAAATAAAAGTCATCTAGTAAGCTCTGTTTGTCTTTCTTATGTGGTCAGCTATGGTTCTACTATTGATTTCTTATTAACAACCTTTTATTTTTAAAGTGGAGACTGTATAAATCTATAAGACTGCCTTCCCTGAAGCAAAACCTTGGGTACAAAATCCGACAAATGTTTTTCCACCCTACTTTTTATATTCATGCATTTGTAAAGCATTGTGAATGCTTATAAGTTAAATTCCACTTGACCACATATTTAATGAAGCACCTAGTAAAGAACAGAACATAAATATCTAAAATCGGAAAATCTCCAGAGAATCTGAATACCAAGCCAAAAACCTGAAGGGACGGTGCTTTCATTTCTTGTTTGTCTCCTCCACAGCAAAAGCTCATTTTCCAGCTCACAGACACTTTCAAATTGGAAGGATTTTGAAGAAAAATCTGCTACCATCTTTTCTATATCCTGTGATAAACTACAGTTCTCATGAAGACAAAGAATTTGGTCACACAATTGGACCTGGCAGAAACATTTTTTTCAGTTCCTTATTACCAAACAAGATGGAGTCAGTCTCGCTGGATATAGAGAAGTGTTGTGTCCTGAGAAACTTGCCTTTCAGTCTGGTTGGTTTATACGTTTTTAACAAACTGTCCTGAAGATGGCGCCACGTGCTTAGCTATGTTTTCTACCTGTATCATTTGGTGATTTCTGAAATCACTGTCTAAGGAATAGATACACAGACTTGGAAGATCTGTAGGAAATGCCACCTTGAAATGATATTCCTGTGTTAAGTATAAATGTAAAACTAAGTCACCCAAGGAACAATATGATTCAGTTATCTCTAAATTTTCAGTTAGGAGATGGAATTACAGAAAAAAAAAATACAGTCAATGCTATTTTGAGTTAGATCAGTGGCGTTTTCTGAAAGCCAAATTCCATCTCTAATCTTGTTATTTCTCTTTTGTTCCCTATTTGTAGTCAATGGCACCAGCCATCCATCAAGCGATCCAAGCCAGAAACTTGAATGATGTCTTTGATCCTTCTTTCTATTTTAACCTTCTGTACCAGTAACTCCGCATCCCAATCAATCACCCAGTCCTATCTATTCTAATCCCTAAATGTCTCAAATATGTCCGTGTCTCTCCATTCCCACTGCTACCAGTAAAGTCCAACAGCACCGTTACCTCCTCCCTGCAGTACTGCACAAGTGGGTTAACTGTTTCCCCTTTCACACAGCTTGCTCCTCTCAATCTGCTCTCTTCATCTAGAGTGATCTTTCAGAAAGATAGACCTGAACATGTAATGCACCCCCCATCCATTTACAATATTCTATGGCTCCCTAGTGCTTTCAGGTAAAATCCACACTCTTTTGTAGCCTACAAGGCTTTTTTAGAATCTAGCTGTCCCCCACTTCTAGAGCTTCATCTTGCAATAACTACTATCCCACTTGTTGTTTAACCTCGGTCATAAGATTTCTTTCCAGTTCCTAGTATGTTCACATCAGGATTGTTTATTTTTCCTGATCCTGCTTGTGCTCCAGCAGCAGTTGCAATTTGCTCTTCTTCCGTAGGCCCAGTCACCACACCTCCATCTATCTAACTCTGGTTCACGCCGTAGATCTCAGTGAGAACATTATTTCTTAATAGAAGGAGTTCCCTAGAGCACATTAGTACCCAGCACTCTATGACTCCATAGCATCATGTACTTTCCTAATTTTAATAGGCATCTCATCTTATCATTATTGTTTATTTTCTCCTCTACTCTATTATAAACTCTGTGAAGGCAGGGACGATGTTCTTACACTACACTCTTACAATGTCCTATAAGGTCTTTGTATTAGTCTGTTCTCACACTACTAATAAAGACATACCAGAGACTGGGTAATTTATAAAGAAAAAGAGGTTTAATGGACTCACAGTTCCACATGGCTGGGGAGGCATCACGATCATGGCAGAAGGCGAAGGAGGAGTAAAGACATATCCAATATAGCAACAGGCAAGGGAGCTTGTGTAGGGGAACTCCCCTTTATAAAACCATCAGATCTCGAGAGATTTATGCACTATCACTAGAACAGCATGGGAAAGGCCTGCCCCCATGATTCAATTACCTCCCACAGGGTCCCTCTGATGACATGTGGGAATTATGGGAGCTATAATTCAAGACGAGATTTGGGTGGGGACACAGTCAAACCATATCAGCCTTATATCAGCTGCCTCCCTCACCTTGCCTTTCTGAAAATGAGGCAGATGCAAAAGTGGAAACCCTTGATAAACCATAAGATTTTGTGAGACTTATTCACTACCACAAGAGCAGTATGGGGGAAACTGCCCCCAGGATTCAAATTATCTCCGACCGAGTCCCTCCCCTCCCACAACACATTGGAATTATGGGAGTACAATTCAAGATGAGATTTGGGTGGTGACACAGAGCCAAACCATATCAATACACTTTCATAGTTTATTGTCTGTCTCCCTCCACTAAAGTATATGCTCCATGAGGGGAGGTATTTTTGTCTCTGATCTGTGTACCTGGAGTAGCACAAAGTAGTCAGTGGAATTATTCATCCTAGCTCTGTCCTAGTGCTTTCATGGACTCATTCTTTTCATCTTTCTTGGTACTAAATCATTCTAGTTTATGAGGGGCGGGGGAGAATTTTATCTTCACCTGAAAAGTCTTCCCTCCCTCTGATTACTTTAGTTTCCTATTTCTAGAACAAGAATGTGTTTTTGGAGGGTGGTAGTGGGGCAGAAAAATCAGAACTAAAAATAAACTTTCCCATGAAAATATAAAAGCAGAAATTTACTGAGGCCCTGTAAGTTTTAGCTGCTTCCAAATAATAAATTTCCTGAAAACTAACTGAACATGTGGCATGAGGCCAGAGCTGCCAATCTTATTTTAAAAAGTCTCCACCTGGATAGTTCCAAGGGTCCCTTATCTTTCTGCTATTTGATGAGCTATTCAGAGAAACTAATTCCCTCAAGTCACTGGGGCACCTCCTGTACTGAAAGAAATGTGTTTGCCTGGCTGTATGACCAGCTTGATCATTTGTATAGAAATGCGAGGTTTCTAAACACAAACCAGCTATGCATTTAGATGTAGCCCAATTTCCTAACGAGGAAATGGCAAAGAAGAATCAGCTTAAATGACAGCAATATAGGTATATAGTCATTTAGAAAAATTCCAGCACCCTACAGTGATCTAGGGAAAAACAACATTCAGTCTTACCATATGTAAGACTGATTCATGGATAATGATTTATCACACATGTTTGATTCAGCTTCCACTTTCAGAGTTATAAGATAAGCAAACAGATGTTTAACACCCTTAATTTCAAGGAAATATCATATTGGAACTGCAGTTAAACACAGTTCTATTGAATATGTGAAATACTGTTACAGAGAGATCTGAGAACAATCATTTAGAATACAAAATAAAAATAAAAGTAAAAGTAAGTATCTTTATATACCAAAATTTGAATTTTTGATAGAAGATAAATATTTTAGTTAATTAAAGTCAAAAGGAAAAATCTAATGCTATGTTTGACTGGGTGTATGAGTACAAGATTTGAAAGATCAACTCGTGCCTTTTCATCTTTACATCTTTTTGTTGCAAGACTTAACAACAAAAAGAAGGTCATGGGATTACAATTTTAAAAGGAGGTTGAAAAGTCTGCTATTTAGAGACATTCTAACAATTATGAAGATATGGGTGACAATTAAGCTGTAAATGATCAAGATAAAGCTTGAGCCATAATTTATCATATCATTTAAAAATAGTTAAAGGAAAAGAATTGGAATGTTCCCAGCATACAGAAAAGATAAATGTTACAGGTGATGGATATCTCAATTACCCTGATTTAGTCATTACACATTGTATGCATGCATCAAAATATCACATGCACCCCGCAAATATGTGCAAATATTATGAATCAATTAAAGAAAGATAAAGTTTGAGGAAAGGAACAAGAGAACAGCAGCCATCAGTTGCTGGAGTGAATTCAACAGATAAGAAAATGCAAGTCTACATGGTAATCTAATTAAAATAGCACCCAGGCCCACAAAAATGGAGGGGAAAGAGAGGGAGGTGGAAACACAAAGAATGACTTCCAGAAGAATTCTCCACAGTCAGAAGAGGTCAGGATGAAAGGGTAGAGAGGTATGATCAAGGTTCAGGAGAAAGATGAAAAACGTGGCCAAGGGATGAATGAAATCATATAACTAAGATGTGTAATTATCTTCTTTACTCTAAAGGAATGCTCTCTGGAATTGGTTAAAGGAGTTATATTTTTGGAGATTCTTCATATTAGGAGAAAGGTAAAGGCCAGGCAGAATGAAACAGAGCTTCTGTAACAGGGGTGTTACTTAAAATTCCAGTGGAGATTCCACTCAATAGAAGCCTAAATGATAAAACTAGAATTGTAATCAATGACAGAAAATTCTGCAATCATTTTTATTTGGTCTTGTAAGTGATTATCTTATATATTGATTGGAAAACAAAAAGCATATATGAGATCCACACTTGGTTCAAAGACAAACTGGGAAGAGTATAAATCCTGGAAAAAATTGCCTGTCTGGTCCCGTGTTTGAAAAACTCTCCCTTATATTAATAACATTTTTAAAAAATGAAAAATAAAACATGGAGGAACCTAAAGTCAAAAACCCTGACCCACTTCCACTGTGTGAAGTCCAAAACTGTAAACAAATGGAAATTGGCTTTCTCAAAATATGTTCCACTGAATGTTGTTGTCTAGTCAAACATACTGGGAATTTCTGGATTAAATAACAGTAAGTACGTTTTGTTACTGTTAGGAGAAGAAATCTCGTATGGTTCCAGAGCACCCCTGTATATTCTTGCCAGCTATGGCACCATTGTAAGACCCTGATCACTCTTTTCCTAGCACATGTATCATGGATGTATTGGCAGTGGGTAACCATTACAGTGAATAATGAGGTAAAATCTCTCTCTGGGATAAAAGCGGGCTTGGTAAAAAAAGAGTTGGATTCCCCAAGCTTAAAGGTGAATCCCCTGGCTGCAACATAAACCCATTGCATGAACAGCATCCAGTGGGTCCCCTCTATACCTCCTTGTGAGTCTTAGAAGGCAAGGAGAATCAAGATAAGCATGATGCTCATGCTACATGCTGTGCCATCATCATGTTCTTTATTTCTGACCCAGGAATCTCGTGTCTTCTGCCAGCATCCATGAAAAGGTGACAGACTATCTTGTTAGTTTGGAAGTGAAGTAAATTCCCTAACCCTAACAGTTACTACAGGATTTCTTAGGACCTTTGCTTTGTCCTTGTGACCCTCCAAGGGGACAGCATGGCACCAAGCATTTTAAAAAAATTATCCTTTAAGTTCTAGGGTACATGTGCACAACATGCAGTTTTGTTACATATGTATACATGTGCCATGTTGGTGTGCTGCACCTATTAACTCGTCATTTACATTAGGTATATCTCCTAAGGCTATCCGTACCTCCTCCCCACTCCCCACAATAGGCCTCGGTGTGTGATGTTCCCCTTCCTGTGTCCAAGTGATCTCTTTGTTCAATTCCCACCTATGAGTGAGAACATGCAGTGTTTGGTTTTCTGTTCTTGCAATAGTTTGTGGAGAATGATGGTTTCTAGCTGCATCCATGTCCCTACAAAGGACACGAACATAAAATGCTTGGTGCCTAGTATCACATATACACCATGGAATACTAGGCACCAAGCATTTTATTGATCATGCAAATTCATTCTCCTATACAGCAATTCCAAGTACTAATATTTTGCAACACATACCTTAGGAAGCCCTATTCTAAGAACACTGGTGTGGGTCCAGGTGGAACATGTAAAAAATTTGGAAAGATCTACTTTCCCAAATGTATCTTTCTATGGCTTGTTATACTACCCCAAATTCCCACCATTTGAATGACTCCTTTGGTAAAATGCATTATTTCCAGAAGGCCCTTATTTTAACGCAAACATGTTGCCTGGAGGTGTAGTACAGGAATATACATAGATTACATAAGAGGAGATTGAGCAAAAGTGAGAGTTGGGCTCTGATAGAATGTGGAAAGTAGGTTCTAGGTTAGGAAATGTCCTGGAATTAAATTTGTGTCTGGGTAGAAAAGGACAAACTAAAGCACTACAAGGATGGATCCTCTTTTTTTCTCTTCTCCAAATACAATACTTACAGCCAGGATTTATGTTCAAAATGAATTGCAAAATGTTTTTCTTACCCCTTTATTTTCTCTTTATTAATTACATCTTTCTGGGTTTTTTGTTTTGTTTTCAGAGGTAAGGTCTCTGTTGCCCAGGCTGGAGTGCAGTGGCATAATGATAACTCCCTGCAGGCTTGAACTCCTGGGCTCAAGTGATCCTCCCGCCTCAGTCTCCCAAGTAGCTGGGTCCACAGGTGAGCACCACCATGCCCAGTTAATATTTTAATTTTTCATAGAGATGGGGTTTCCCTTTATTGCCCAGGCTGGTCTCAAACTCCTGGCCTCAAGCAATCTTTCACCTTGGCCTCCCCAAATACTGGGATTACAGGCATGAACCACCATGCAACACCCCCCAACACCACAACAATCCACCCACCAACCCCCCGCTCCAGCCAAGTCTTCTCTTTCTGTTTGAACTGGAAAGTAAATTAGTCCTTAATCCCAAGTGAGTAGTTAACAATTTGAATATTAGCTTTGTTTCAAAAGGAGACTTGAATCATCATCGTTTGGGAGAGCAGGAGGAGGAACAGATAGGCGTATGGCAGATATTTTCAAAACAAACTTCTCATTCCCTTAAGGACACATTTGGAGGTGTCAAAACAGGACAAGTAAGGTGCTGAACTTAAGTCTTATATTTCCTGACTCTGCCTAAGCTAGCCATATGATGTTTTTATTTACATTTGTTTTATTGCATTTTGGCTTAGGCTTTTTTATTAAAGCAGGAAACTTAGAGATTTATAATAGATATGGCTCAATAATACATTCAATTATGACAATTTCTGCTTGGAAACAATGCGTATTCTAATGTTCTTACTTGAATCACAACTTTTTTGAAGCTGTTTATCACAGTTACTTAACTTGTACATGATTTTGCTATGTTCTCATCACCATTTGGGAAAAGTTATTCAGAGAGAATGTACTAAGAGATTTTGTATTTTCTCTCTCTAAAAAAATGTTGTGTGTACTCAGCATGCAGGGCGTTGTGCTACAAGGAACTAAGATTTCCCCATTAAAAAAGAAGTCTTTCTCTTAGGTGTTTACAGTGTGTTCTACACACATCCGGCATTAGATCAAAGCCAGGACCACCACCATGTTATCCTACAATGGTGTTTCAAACATCACCCTGCAATATAAGCAATCACAAGAAATGTGTGAGATGTTTCAGAATAACCAATTAAATTTCTTGGGCTTTTGTAGCCAGTTATAACATAATATAATCTCCTTCAAATAAAGTGTACATGGATCAACCAACTTTCAGTTCTTTTGCAATGGTCAGGTTTGGCTGCATTCATGGGAAGCCTCCAAAATGTCAGCAGAAAAGCCTGACCTTGGGGATAGACAGCTTATCAAATACTGGGTCATTTGAGTCTGATGTATTCTAAATCATCAGGGCACATCAGCCGTCCTTTAGCATAAGCCTCTTTTGGATTCCCACATGGCAAAATTTCAAACTCATTGAGAAGTATGACTACATATAGGTTATCAAGTTATTAAAAACAAACTCCACAAGCAAACTGTGAAAATCAGACTGCCAGCAACATATTTTCATCTCTGATTACAGATGTGGCCCTCCTTCATTTCCATATAATTCACATCACAATATACTAGCCCTTTCAGGAATTTAACAGCATTTTCTGGCATACAAATGTCAGACAAAAGATTCTAGTTCATCAACGTATTGGCATTGAACCTAAGATAAGTCACTCACTAACAAATTATAAAAATAGGAGTACTTTCATTTTATCTTCCAAAATCTCGAAAGAATTTGCATTGAGAATGTTCCTTCCACTAAAATAGATGGAGCAATTTTTTCCTGGTTCGGGCTTGGGAGGGTGTACATGTCCAGGAATGTATTTATTTCTTCTAGATTTTCTAGTTTATTTGCAGAGAAGTGTTCATAATATTCTCTGATGGTTATTTGTATTACTGTGTGGTGAGTACTAATACCACCCTTCTTGTTTCTGATTGTATTTATTTGGACCTTCTCTCTTTTCTTCTTTATTAGTCTAGCTAGCAGTCTATATGTTTTATTAATATTTTCAAAAAAACAGATCCTGGATTCATTGATCTTTTCTTTTTTTATTTATTTTTTATTTTATTTTATTTTTTTATTATACTTTAAGTTCTAGGGTACATGTGCACAACGTGCAGGTTTGTTACATATGTATACTTGTGCCGTGTTGGTGTGCTGCACCCATCAACTCGTCATTTACATCAGGTATAACTCCCAATGCCATCCCTCCCCCCTACCCACTCCCCATAATAGGTTCCCCTTCCAGAGTCCAAGTGATCTCATTGTTCAATTCCCACCTATGCGTGAGAACATGCGGTATTTGGTTTTCTGTTCTTGTGATAGTTTGCTGAGAATGATGGTTTCCAGCTGCATCCATGTCCCTACAAAGGACATGAACTCATCCTTTTTTATGGCTGCATAGTATTCCATGGTGTATATGTGCCACATTTTCTTAATCCAGTCTGTCACTGATGGACATTTGGGTTGATTCCAAGTCTTTGCTATTGTGAATAGTGCCGTAATAAACATACGTGTGCATGTGTCTTTATAGCAGCATGGTTTATAATCCTTTGGGTATATACCCAGTAACGGGATGGCTAGGTCACATGGTATTTCTAGTTCCAGATCCTTGAGGAATGGCCATACTGTTTTCCACAATCATTGAACCAGTTTACAATCCCACCAACAGTGTAAAAGTGTTCCTATTTCTCCACATCCTCTCCAGCACCTGTTGTTTCCTGACTTTTTAATGATCGCCATTCTAACTGGTGTGAGATGGTACCTCATTGTGGTTTTGATTTGCGTTTCTCTGATGGCCAGTGATGACGAGCATTTTTTCATGTATCTGTTGGCTGTATGAATGTCTTCTTTGGAGAAATGTCTGTTCATATCCTTTGCCCACTTTTTGATGGGGTTGTTTGTTTTTTTCTTGTAAATTTGTTTGAGTTCTTTGTAGTTTCTGGATATTAGCCCTTTGTCAGATGAGTAGATTGCAAAAATTTTCTCCCATGCTGTAGGTTGCCTGTTCACTCTGATGGTAGTTTCTTTTGCTGTGCAGAAGCTCTTTAGTTTAATTAGATCCCATTTGTCAATTTTAGCTTTTGTTGTCATTGCTTTTGGTGTTTTAGACATGAAGTCCTTGCCCATGCCTATGTCCTGAATGATATTACCTAGGTTTTCTTCTAGGGTTTCTATGGTTTTAGGTCTAACATTTAAGTCTCTAATCCATCTTGAATTAATTTTCGTATAAGGAGTAAGGAAAGGATCCAGTTTCAGCTTTCTACTTATGGCTAGCCAATTTTCCCAGCACCATTTATTAAATAGGGAATCCTTTCCCCATTTCTTGTTTTTCTCAGGTTTGTCAAAGATCAGATGGCTGTAGATGTGTGGTATTATTTCTGAGGGCTCTGTTTTGTTCCATTGGTCTATATCTCTGTTTTGCTACCAGTATCATGCTGTTTTGGTTACTGTAGTCTTGTAGTATAGTTTGAAGTCAGGTAGCATGATGCCTCCAGCTTTGTTCTTTTGACTTAGGATTGTGTTGGCAATGTGGGCTCTTTTTTGGTTCCATATGAACTTTAAAGCAGTTTTTTCCAATTCTGTGAAGAAAGTCATTGGTAGCTTGATGGGAATGGTATCAAATCTATAAATTACTTTGGGCAGTATGACCATTTTCACAGTATTGATTCTTCCTATCCATGGGCATGGTATGTTCTGCCATTTGTTTATGTCCTCTTTTATTTCACTGAGCAGTGGTTTCTAGTTCTCCTTGAAGAGGTCCTTTACATCCCTTGTAAGTTGGATTCGTAGGTATTTTATTCTCTTTGAAGCAATTGTGAATGGAAGTTCATTCATGATTTGGCTCTTTGTCTGTTACTGGTGTATAAGAATGCTTGTGATTTTTGCATATTAATTTTGTATTAATTTGTATTAATTTTGTATCCTGAGACTTTGCTGAAGTTGCTGATCAGCTTAAGGAGATTTTGGGCTGAGATGAAGGGGTTTTCTAAATATACAATCATGTCATCTGCAAACAGGGACAATTTGACTTCTTCTTTTCCTAACTGAATACCCTTGATTTCTTTCTCTTGCCTGATTGCCCTAGCCAGAACTTCCAACATTATGTTGAATAGGAGTGGTGAGAGAGGGCATCCCTGTCTTGTGCCAGTTTTCAAAGGGAATGGTTCCAGTTTTTGCCCATTCAGTATGATATTGGCTGTGGGTTTGTCATAAATAGCTCTTACTATTTTGAGATACATTCCATCCATACCGAATTTATTGAAAGTTTTTAGCATGAAGGGCTGTTGAATTTTGTCAAAGCCCTTTTCTGCATCTATTGAGATAATCATGTGGTTTTTGTCTTTGGTTCTGTTTATATGCTCGATTACGTTTACTGATTTGCATATGTTGAACCAGCCTTGCATCCCAAGGATGAAGCCCACTTGATCATGGTGGATAAGCTTTTTGATGTGCTGCTGGATTCGGTTTGCCAGTATTTTATTGAGGATTTTTGCTTCAATGTTCATCAGGGATATTGGTCTAAAATTCTCTTTTTTTGTTGTGTCTCTGCCAGGCTTTGGTATCAGGATGATGTTGGCCTCATAAAATGAGTTAGGGAGGATTCCCTCTTTTTCTATTGATTGGAATAGTTTCAGAAGGAATAGTACCAGCTCCTCTGGTAGAATTCGACTGTGAATCCATCTGGTCCTGGACTTTTTTTGGGTGGTAGGCTATCAATTATTGCCTCAATTTCAGAGCCTCCTATTGGTCTATTCAGGGATTCAACTTCTTCCTGGTTTAGTCTTGGGAGAGTGTAAGTGTCCAGGAAATTAATTAATACCCTGGGAAAGGCACTGACTGACTCCAATTTCACTGACTGATAGAAATTGGTCTATACACAGGTCAGGTCTCTCATACTCATTTCACATGATTGTAAGTTTCCTGAGGCCTTCCCAGCCATGCGGAACTGTAAGTCAATTAAACCTCTTTCTTTATAAATTATGCAGTCTCGGGCATTTCCTTATAGCAGTGTGAAAACGGGCTAATACATACACCATGGAATACTATGCAGCCATGAAAAAGAAAAAGATCACGCTCTTTGTAGGAACATGGATGAAGCTGGAGGCCATTATCCTTAGCAAACTAACATAGAAACAGAAAACCAAATACCACATGTTCTCACTTACAAGTGGGAGCTAAATGATGAGAACACATGGACACAAAGAAGGGAACAACACACACTGGGGCCTATTGGAGGGTGAAGATTGGAAGGTGGGAGGAGTGAGGGGATCAGGAAAAATAACTAATAGATACTAGGCTTAATACCTGGGTGATGAAATAATCTGTACAACAAATCCCCATGACACAATTTTACCTATGAAACAAACCTGCTCATGTACACCTGAACTTAAAATGAAAGTTAAATTTTTAAAACGTACAAAACAACTACAAGAAGAAAAACAAGATGGAGTGAAATATTTTAGCAGTGGACAGAGGTTTTGGTTGCTTTGTTTCATTTTCTCTCAAGGACTGTTCTTTTTTAAGATGGGAAAATGTAGTTTTAGTCTACTGAGAATTAAGAGTTAGTAGTAAAAGCGGGAATTACTTTTCAAATGCCACCAAAGTTGCAGTTTTGTAGCGTAGTGTTCCTTAGGTCTCTTCTTGCTGATACCCAAGATGGCTGGAATAATCCGAGTCACTGTAAACACCTTGTTACCCAGGATGATCTCAATCTCCTGCCCTTGTGATCTGCCCATCTCGGCCTCTGTGCTGGGATTATAGGCATGAGCCACTGTACCCAGCGTCTTAACCATTTTTAAGTGTGCAGTTCACTAATATTAAAAACATTCACATTGTTGTACAATCATCACCACCATTCATTTTCAGAACGCTTTTCATCTTGCAAAACTGAAACTCTCTACCAGTTAAACAATAATTCCTTTTTCTTCCCCCTGTCCCTGGCAACCACTATTCTACTTTCTGTCTCTCTGATTTTGACTATTCTAGGTACCTCATATAAGTGGGATCAAATGGTATTTGTCTTTCTGTGATTAGCTTATTTCAGTTAGCATGTATCAGAATTTCCTTCACTTTTAAGGCTTGAATGGTACCCTATTGTATGTATGTATCATATTTTGTTTACCCACTCATCTATCTGTGGATATTTGGCTAGCTTTCATGTTTTAGATATTGTAAATAATGTTATGAACATGGGTGTACAAATATCTCTTTGATCCTTCTTTCAATTCTTCTGGGTATCTATCCAGAAGTGGAATTGCTGGATTATGTGGTAATTCTATTTTTAATTTTTTGAGGAAGTGTCATACTGCCTTTTACAGTGACTGCAACATTTTATGTTACTAACAACAGTGCACAAGGGTTTCGGTTTCTTCACATCCTCACCCACCAATGCTTGTTCTGTTCTGTTTTGTTGTTGTTGTTGTTGTTGTTGTTGTTTGATAGTAGCCATCTTATGGGTGTGAGACACCAGACATTGATTATCTTCTAAACTTTTTCCATACTGTAGTCAGAATTATATTCAGCAAACATATAATAATCACGTAACCTTCAGTTACATGTTTAAATCCTTCAGTGGCTTCTCATTAACTTCAGGATAGTCTGACCTCCTTTAACATGTTTCATAAAAACTCCTTCATGATTTTCTCCCTGGCTAACTTTTCTAGCCTTGCTTCTCAACTGCTCCCTATTCCACCTCTTCCCCTATAGCTCATCGGCCACTTCCTATATACACATATACACTCTATGAATCAGTCACTCTGAAATTTATTCAGGTCTGTGAAAATGCTATACTTCCCCTCATCCCCAACACTATTCCTTCTGATAGATGCTCTTTCTCCCTCATCACCTGGCCAACTCCTGCTTATCCTTGAGGTCTCAAGATAGCATTTTCTCCAGGAAAATGTCCTTAATAAATTCCCTCCACCAAGCTTCATTAGTACCTTTACTGTGTGTTCCCAGAGCACTCAATCTTTGCCCTAACGCAGTACTCTGTGTCAATCACACTCTGTAATTGTCTGCTTACTTATCACCTTTCCTCTAATCCCATGCTGGCCTATGTGGCTCTTGGACACTAAATTGTAACTAGTATGACTGAGGAACTGAATTCTTAACTTCAATTTTTACAAATTGTAAATTAACGCCGATATCTGAATCAGTTATAGTAAGACTTTTAAGATGTTTGGAACCAACTTGGGTATGTGAGTCTACTTTTTCAACTGTAAGTTTATGAGATCTAAATACAGATGAGAATTAAGCATCTGAATTGGGATGTGCTGTAAGTATAAAATATATTGAATTTTGAAGACTTAGTACAAAATAAGGAATATAACTTTTTAGATAGGTTACATGTAGAAATAATATTTTTGACATAGCAGTTTACATAAACTATTTAAATCAATCTTATTTATAATTCAGTCACTTTTTAGTATAGCCACTAGAAATTTTTAATTACATATGTGGCTTACCTTATATTTCTATTAGACAGCACTGACCTAGACTATAAATTCTGTAGACACAGGAATCACAACTGTCTTATTTACTTACTTTTAAAATTTTTATAGCGTTCACCATGTGTTGGGTGTTAATCTATGCATTAACTAGGAATTGCAAACATTAACTATCTTGATCCTTATAACAACCTTTTGAGCTAAGTAGTATCATTAACCACATTATACATATGAAGAAATTTACATGAAAAGATTCACTTAACTAGCTCTAGGTCACAGAGTTGACCCTATGGAATTAGACTGTAGAGGGGATACATAAATTATACTCCCAATAACTTTCTTATACTGTTTCTTGTTTGTTCTCTTATTACAGGTGTCCAGAGAAACATTTACTACCCAACTTTTTAAATTAACAGCCATCATCATTCAATTACTCTTTTAAAATTAATCAATCTGTTCATTCCATAAGTATTAATTGAACTCTTAGTGCCAGGTGCTGTGCTGGGTAATAAGGACTCTAAGTTGAATGAAACAAATGCTTTATTTATAAAGAAACTCTATCTGATAGTGGTGACAATCATATAATGAAATAATAATACAATATTATACTGTACAACACAAATATACATGAAGGATCACAAATATACATGAAGCCTGGAGAAGAGGAACAGGAGGGAAAAAGTGACAGAACATCTTGAACAATGAGTAGGAGTAAACCAAAAGTGGATGAGTGTAAGGGGAGAGGTAGCTGAAGCAGGGGAGAAAGTGAGCAGAGCTAAGAAATAGCCTGGTGATGGCCGGGCGCAGTGGCTCATGCCAGTAATCCCAGCACTTTGGGAGGCCGAGGTGGGCGGATCACAAGGTCAGGAGATTGAGACCATCCTGGCTAACATGGTGAAACCCGATCTCTACTAACAATACGAAAAATTAGCCAGGCATGTTGGCGGGCACCTGTAGTCCCAGCTACTCGGGAGGCTGAGGCAGGAGAATCGCTTGAACCCAGGAGGCGGAGGTTGTAGTGAGCCGAGATCGCACCACTGCACTCCAGCCTGGACGACAGAGCGAGTTTCCACCAAAAAAAAAAAAAAAAAAAAAAAAAAAAAAAAGGCAAATTTTATGTCATGTGTATTTTCACAAATCTTTTAAAAAACAAAAACAATGACTGGGCATCAAGTTAAAAAGGTTATTGCTGAGATGCAGGCAAAAGAAAGATGGCAGCTGAAATGAGATGAGAAATATTGATGAAGAGAAAATAGGTTGAATTAAAAAATATTAGGGGTGCAACTAACAAGAGTTTATTGGTGATTAATTTTAGTCTTGGGTGAGGGAGAGTAAGGAGTTAAGTTATTTCTTAGATTTCTAGTGTGAGCAACTAAAGTGGATAGTGATGACATGCACTGAGATAGAGAACAAAGAGGAGATATAGACTTGGCTGGGGTTGAGGGTGGAGGACATAAGAGGTTCACCTTCAAACCATTGATTTTGAGGTATTTGCAGGGAATCCAAGGGGAGTTGTCTTGTTAGAGAACATAGTTCATAATTTCTAGACAGATCTTGGAGCCTTTCTCATGTGGAGGTTAATTAAAGGTACAGGACAAAGTGTAGTTCATGCATGTTTATAGTCTGTCTGCCAGCACATTCTCCTTAATGTTTTTGAGTATTTTGCATTTCTTCACCAATAATCTGTGATTTGGATGGGGCTCCACCCAAATTTGTCCCCAAGGATAGAATATGAAACACACCTGGCCACAGTGATTGGGGTGTAAGATTGGTAGCCTCAACTAGTAAAGTAAGTGTCAGTCTAAGGATGTGTGCAGGAGTTGCTGATTTAAAAATGAAAGTCTACTCCACTCAATCCCATTAGACTAGGAACTAATGAAAAATATGAACCAAAAACCAGGTTTTCCTAGGAAACAGGAAAAATATGAAATTAGAGTTGTTGAAGCCACCTTGCCACCATGAGGATGAGTGCAACTGCAGGCCATCACATTCAGCCTGAGAAGGAATCTAATATATAAGTTTGAGATGAAGGGTAATTGAGTTATTTTTATGTCATTTCAATTCTAAATCCAGCCATGCCTGAAGCAAAACCAAACACTAGACATTTCAAATATGTGAGCCAATGAAGTGCCTGCTTTTCTTACACCAGTTTGAGTTGTATCCTAATGAATATAGGCAGTCCTAGCTCTGCATAGTAGTGTAGAACCATAAAAAATGACTTTACCACCAGGTGTGGTGGCTCATGCCTGTAATTCCAGCTCTTTGGGAGGGTGAGGCAGTGGATCACTTGAGGTCAGGAGTTCAAGACCAGCCTGGCCAAGATGGCAAAACACTGTCTCTACTAAAAATACAAAAATTAACTGGGTGTAGTGGCACATGCCTGTAGTTCCAGCTACTCGGGAACTGAGGTGGGAGAATTGCTTGAACCCAGGAGGTGGAAGTTGCAGTGAGTCGAGAACATGCCACTGCACTCCAGTCTGGGTGAGAGTGAGACTCTGTCTTAAAAATAAATAAATAAAAAATAAATAAATAAATAAATAAATAAAAATGACTTTACAAGCTGAAACTCTGAAGAGTTATCTTAATCAATGGGAAAAAATACAATTGGTCCAAGACCTTTAGATATTTTTGTTAAAATATTAAAAAGACTCATTTTTATAAACTAAACAATTACAAAACTGATATTTATTTAGTATCCTAAAATTTAAAATATTAGATAATTAGGCATTCAGGTGTTTTATTTCTTTGTAAAAATGTATCAAAAGTAGTTTGGACAAGCACTTTTTTCTGTCTTAGTGAATTATTATACTCCTTTATACGTTTGGATCACCTTCCAACATTTTCCTTTTGCCCTTTCAATGCTGTAAAATATCTCTGAGATTTCCTTTAATTTGAAGGGTTTTTGTCTGTTTTTCTGTTGCTTTTTTAAATTACACACATATATTTAACAGTACAGTTTTACATAGAATGCTAAGAGCACTTTTCTTCATATTTTACAAAAAGGCTTGAAACATATGGACTTTCTATTAGTAATCATACAATAGCACATCCAAATCTAATTCCTCAATGGATGATGCATTATAATTTGTTTAGAATTCAAAGGATTAATGACAATAATCCGGGGAGGAAAAAGAGTAAGTTTATTTTACATAACTGACCAAAAAATAAATACAAGAAATAGTAAATAGAATTTAATATGGCCTCGTGTGCCCTGAAGGAGGTGGTGCTCGATGTGGAGGGATAATTGCTATGTCCAAGTAACCTATCTGGAACTTCTGTGAGTGCAGTGTCATGGAATCATCAGTCCCCTTTCTGCCTGACATGGTGCTGCCAACCTCCTTGACTCGATAGCCAGGTCTTTCAACATCTGTAAAAACGATTGCAAAATTGAAGTGAGTGCCCTTCTTTCTAGCTTCTGGGTAGACTTCTTTTACTAAGTTTGTCAGTTCTTTCAAGGTTGCATCCATCCAAGCGTAGATCTACAACTCTCTGGGCGGTACGTTTCCCTGGAGAAGTCGTCCGTTCGGTGGTGGTGGCCATTATTGGTGGTGAAGAAGCTCAGCAGCCGCAGGCATGTTTTCTCACGGTCGATAGACTTCTCTGGCTCCTTCTTAATTTCCTCCTGGGTAATGCGCGACTCCACCGCCATCTTCCTCCAATGGCCTGCCTGGTTTTCTTTACTGTGGTTACTTCCTCTGGGATATTGTCATCCTTTTTGTCACAACCACTTTCCTCTTTTAAGTCTATGCATTTGCCTTCATGAAGTTCCTGTGGCTGCAAGCCTACAGTCTTTTGAATAGCAAGTGTCAACATTCCCAGTCAGCTATTTCTTCTAAAGCCCCATTAATGTTCAATTCAAATACTGTGAAGTCATGCCAGTTTCTAAAACACTAAAATCTGCCTTCACTGGCAAGGAAATATTTATCTTCAGTCTCCTTGTAATTACTGATTCCTTTCAATGCAGCACCTGACTTCAGAGTTTGGCCTACATGGTAGTCGTTAAGCTGATTGGGTTTTTGTTTTCATTACACTGTTCAATCCTAAGCAGAAGTAAATGCTCCATTTCTACCTTAAGCAGCTTTCTGTTCTGAGCGCAACTTAAACAATGTTGAGGCTACATTACCTTGTTTTTGAGTGATCTGACTTCCTCAACATCATTTGTTCACTAGCTTCAGGCAGGCCTAGGTCTCATCCTGTCTTTACTTTGCTGTCTCCATTTTCAAATCTCCTCATCACATTCAATTTAACTTCCAGCATTATTGTTTTTATTTGTTGCACTTTAATTGCTGTTGCTCACTTTTCTCTAATACTCACTTCTTTAATGTCATATGGGCTTACTACTAGGAAAGAAGGAGGCAACCCAACTAAGGCTTTGCTCTCTATGCATGAACTGAACAACAGATGGGCAGGGACCAATCACTAACAGAATTTGAAACAACTGGTGCGATTGGTCACTGATCGTGATACATGTCTGTTATTTACATAGAGATTCATGTACCAAAGAGCTAGCAGTGAAGCTTATACTTTAAGCAATTACTCACAATATACACTGTGTAACTGAAATTTAAACCATGTTACTGGGGTCTAGCGTCATTTAACTGAACAGTAGTAAATTTGTGCATATGAAAATTGTTCAAAGCATTGACTGCCTTACTAACGAATGCAGAGATTGTGTAAGAAGAAAACAAGAAAGCCTAGGAGACAACCCTGAGAAAAACCAAAGATTTAAGGGATGAACAAAAGAGAAATCTGCACGGTAACTTATAAAGAGTGGTCAAAGAGGTAAAGAGGAAAACCAGAGCATATGGTGTCATACAAGGTAAGAGAAGACGTATTGCAATTGCATTTCTCACTCATATTTTTTTTAAAAAATAAACCCTAATTAACATTTCATAAAACTCACCATTTTGAAGTATACAATTCAGTGGTTTTTAGTATACTCACAGAGTTGAGCAGCCATTACCATTATCTAATTCCAGAATATTTTCATCATCCCCCCACCCCGCCCCAGAAAGAAACCCATTACCAACTAGCTATTTACTCTCCATTCTTCCTGCCTTCCAGTCCCTGGAAATCACTAATCTGCATTCTGTGTCTATGATTGTAACTACTCTAGGTACCTCATATAAGTAGAATAATACAGTATTTGTGCTTTCGTGATTGGCTTATTTCACTTAGCGTAGTGTCTCCGGTGATTGTTTTTGTTGTAATATTTATTACTTTTTATGGCTGAATAATATTCTATTGTATGAATATACCAAATTTGTTATCCATTTATCAGATGATAGATACTTGGCTTGTTTCTACTTTTGAGCTATTATAAATAATGTTGCTACGAACATTTGTGTACAAGTTTTTATGATAATATGTTTTCTAGTTTCTTAGGGATATTTCTTCCCTATTCTTAGGGATATACCTAGGAGTAAAATTGCTGGGTCATATGTTAACTCCCACATTTTTAGAAACCGTGTGAATGTTTCTACAGTGGCCATACCAGTTTACATTACCATGGGAAATTTGTGAAGATTCTTTTTCAAAAACTTTACAATATAAATATTTTTACTCATTTTATTCTTCTAGTTTCTCATTTTATTTAACTGTGCACATTTCTTCCTTGCATCTTTCACTTCCTTATTTCACATTTTTAAAGTTATATCCTAACTATCTATACAATAAATTTGCTTCACACTGCAAATCATTTGTGGCTTTCCTATCCCACACTGTATAGAATTTATTCAAACTATGAACAGCACTAGGTCTCTCATATTTCAAGCCATTTATCCAGGCTGTTTATAACCGCCAAAAAAAATCAAAAGTTAGTTAGATGTGGATAAGAACAGTGACTTTATTTAGCTTCCTTTCTCTTCAATTACATTAATTTAATCTAATTTAATGGTTTTTGGAGGAAACCTCTGCAAAATATATTCATCATAGATGGTGCAAAGTGAAGTAAATTGCTTCTTATTTTGGAAGAACCTCAGTTTGCCTCATTTCATTGGATCCCCAGTATCTTCACTGAGGTAGCAGGACCCTAAATTTTCCTTGGATTTACTCCTCACTCTGTGTCAATCATGCGCCTTTCTGATGCAATTAGGGTGTCTGCCACTTCTTATATTACAAGGAGTGAAAGAGTTGGTATACCTGAAATAGAATGTCTCAAAGCAAAACTACTTCTTGTGCTCTTTACTTACTATGATTTTTCAAAAAGTTTTTAGTTTGGCATTATGGCTCAAGCCTGTAATGCCAGCTACTCAGGGCAGGAGGATTGCTTAAGGCCAGGAGTTCAAGACAGCCTGGGCAACAGAGTGAGACCCTTTTCCTCTTATAAAAAAAAAATCGCCAGAACAAACGCTGAATGTCATGTGTCAGGATTTTGTTGATTTACTCAACTAAAAGATATCATGTGGAATAGCACCTGCTTTAAAAATCACCACTTGATTGGGAGGCCGGGGTGTGCAGATCACTTGAGGTCAGCAGTTCAAAACCAGCCTGGCCAACATGGTGAAATCCCATCTCTACTAAAAATAAAAAATAAAAAAAAAATAGCTGGGCATGGTGTTGGGCGCCTGTAATTCCAGCTACTCTGAAGACTGAGGAAGGAGAATCTCATGAACCCAGGAGGTGGGGGTTGCAGTGGGCCAAGAATAAGTTTACAGTAATTCTACTGACATTCTCCAAGACTCTCATCTGCACAAGGCAAGGAAAGGGGTTCTATAATGGAGATGTGACAGGGGTCACTACCTATGTTTGCTAGCATATGAATTCAGTTGCTGGAGAGAGATTCACAATGATACAGGCATAAACAAAATAAAAATTTATTTCTCATTCAAATGAAAGTCCTTGTGTAAGCAGACTAGATCTAGTATGGTTATGCTATCAATGACCCAATTCCTTCTATCTTATTGCCACATTGTCTCTATGGTGGTGCCTTGGGTCTGCATTTCAGCCAACACAGAGGAGAAAGAAGAAGGGATAGACACATCACTTTATTTGAATGACAAGATCCAGCAATTGTTCTCATCACTGTCACTCACATACATTGGCCAAAACTTAGTCACATGGTCATATGCAGCTGCAATATGACAGGAAATAGAGTCCTTTTTCAGAATGGCTTTTACCCTAGGTAAAATTTGGAGATATTATTTCTGTGAGAGAAAAAGAGAATACAGATACTAGGGGACAACTAGTGGCTACTGTCATATCACGTCATGTCTTTCAAATCTTTGATGCTGACGGATCTCTGCAATTGCCCCAGTGTGCAGTTGTACTTTTGGTAAGAAGAGGAAGCTCAAGATTTGACTCTTTCTCCCATAATGACCCTATTTTGGGGGTCAGAAAGGAAGCATGGACATTCACTCATCTCTATATGAAGGAAATGTGGAAACAATCACAGGATGCTTTTACAGACCTGTAAGTGCCATTGTGACAGAATTAGGCCCGCAAATCCAATTGTCACCTAAACTGCATGTGTCCCAGATTCTGCCAGATACATCACAGTGACATTCTGCATTGTGTTCATTTATGTTCAGGAGCCAATACTCCCTGAAAGATCTGGCTATTTCCCATCTCCCACTACAGTTACCATGGTAAATGACCAAAGATACTTCCAGAGAAGGCTGGGAGAAAGATTTACAGGAAGTACTTGTGATGATATCACAAGGTCCTTCTTCAGGTTACCTGGCTTCCTCTATATTCAATGTTTGGAAATAAACTGAAGTTTCAGAATTGAGTGAGCAGCTATCATGACATCATGGTAATTCACGACAGGCCTTGATCAGGTTTTATCATCCCACATATTATTGTTGTTATGATTCAGACTTCATACAATTATATGAATCCCATGAAAGGTTAAGACACTGCCATAGGTTTTCCTGTGTTAGATCATCCCAATCACTGTGGGTTATAGTAAAAATCCCACTTTGTCTCTAACTCTTATGTGTGCCCCCTGGACCATCATCCCAGAAACCAATTATTCCAATTTCTATCAGGGGTCCCATTCAACAGTAACATTGTCCACCTTCCTTCCCGGCCTGAAGGGGATTTTTCAAAGATACTGTCCCTCCCAAGTAAATGCACATGTGTTGGGGATAGTTAGGAGGTAAGTGAGAAGTTTGCCCATAATGAATTCACTCTAACCTTTTCTGTCTAAAACTTTGGGTTGCTTTTTCTACATCATATTGAGAAATTTTGGGTATTTAAGCTTCATGCAATGTAAGTCAGCTTCGAATGTATATTTTATTCAACCTTCTGAGCAGACAATGAAAATTATACCGAGAGGTTTCAGCAGCACTTGGAATCCAGAATTAACAACAATTACAACAGTATTCAGAAATTCAGCCTGATCTAAAGTAATATTCTATCCCCCCTAGGCTGGCATCTGCAAAATCTATACTCACACATTTGCCCCCACATTTAGCACAATAAAAATGAACAAAACCTTGCAATTACTTATTCGCCTTCTTCTAGGTACAAAATTGTTCTTGTCCTACCTGAGCCCTATTAGTCATAGGTTGGAAGCAACGGCAAGGGGAAGTAATGGGGTATAAAGAGGGTTTATATCCTCTTGCTACTTGAGTACGCCAGAGGAACCTTCAAGCAAACCAAGATCAGCCTCATTTGATATGGCAGGAGGGAGTGCTTACGTTGTAAAAGAAGGCTTTCAGTAGAACTTGAGTATTCAGAGTAGCTGGAGCTATTTAAATCTTCCCAAATGTTGTCATTATAATTCTCAGTTTTTGCTCCTTGATATAAGAGATCAGAAGGTAGGTGTGGTGTGTTATTGAGAACCATTAGGAGTTTTCAAACTTTAGTGTGCCTCATCACCTGGAGAGCTTTACAAGAAATGTGTTAGGAGGCTTGAAGAAACAGACTCTAGCCTGAGATTCCAGGAATAGTATCAAAAACCATACCACAAAACTAGGCTAAGAAAGCTTCTACCTTTGCTTGAGTCCTGATCAGAAAGCTGTCACCACACTTGCTGGCTTTAATACCTTGCACTAGAATTCGTGTCAGACAAATAAATCTTCTGTCTCCTGGCTCTCTCAGGTAACTGGTTCTGAATAAAAGTCTAATGCATCCAATTAGCAGAATGTATACCACAACTAGGACACATACGAAACTTGTAATTAATTTATTTGTTTTAATTTGCCAGACTGTTTACTCTAAAAAGGCATGCGAGAAGGGAGTGAGATTGGGTATTGAGTACTCCTGCACTGTTTGAAGTCGGGTAGGTACATACTTACTTGTGAGTAAACCTTGTTAAAGTCCATCTCTCCCACTAGAAAGAAAGCATCAAGAAAGCTGAATCTAATGTCTATTTACTCCTGTGCCCCAGCACCTAGCAGCACAATGCCTGGTACTCAATATAGATGTGCCAATGTGCTTATTGTCCAATGAATCAGCAGTTTCTTAAAGGAGGGGAAGGAGGAGACAAGCTCTCTGAAGAAAACCTGAAGCAGTTTTATAGCCTTTGCTTGTGCTCAGCCCTGGTGCTCTCCATAGTGTCTATCACTCTAGCCTTGTGGATGAATATAAAAATTTAGGACTGTTATTTTTGTTTTGTTTTTTGTCTGTTTGTTTTTCATGAGAGACTATTAATCTAGTCCATGTGATTCCAGAAGAAGCAGGATCCAGGGTAAATTCAAAGGAGAAAGAGTATATTTGACTTAGCTGCGTTAATTTTTATGTTCTTTCCTGACTTTGGGGTTAACTTCTTTTAAAAACTGCCAGGCTGGGCGCAGTGGCTCATGCCTGTAATCCCAGCACTTTGGGAGGCTGAGGTGGGTGGATCACCCAAAGTCAGGAGTTTGAGACCAGCCTGACTAACATGGAGAAACCCCGTCTCTACTAAAAATACAAAAATTAGCCAGGTGTGGTGGCGCATGCTTGTAATCCCAGCTACTCGGGAGGCTGAGGCAGGAGAATCGCTTGAACCCAGGAGGCAGAGATTGTGGTGAGCCGAGATCGTGCCATTGCACTCCAGCCTGGGCAACAAGAGTGAGACTCCTTCTCAAAAAAAATAAAAATTAAAAATTAAATAAATAATTGCCCACATCAAAGACAAATAAATGAAAACATCACAAATTAATGACCTCTTCCTTTCACCACCTAAGTTTGAAAGGGTTAGTAAATGATGTCTAGAGAGAGAGAGAGCCTCCCTAGAGGCTGCACAATCCCCAGCCGTCACATACCCACCTGCCTCAGGACAAGTCATGAAGGAAGATGGAGGCTGCCACCTGCGTAGCACAAACTGAACAGAACGTCATGCCCCAGCCTCCATCAGAAATATACCTCTCTCAGCATTTATTAATCTCTGAATGTCAATATTAAGTGTTTAATTTTTTTTTCTTTGTACCATGTGATTCTGCAACCTCTCCAGGTATACAGGTGTCAGATTCAGCATCATTCTCAACCTCTTAAGATGCAAAAATTCCCAGGTTCCTTGCGACAAGCAGCAGGTATAGATTGGCAGGTAACAGAAAGAACATAAAGGTGCTGAGAGCACCTGAGGGGTCTCGGAAATGAGTCACTAGTGATTAGAAAACAAGGGCATGTAAAGGGTTAAGAGAGCACAGAAAACACCTGGGCTTAATTCATTATCTTGGCAAGATTGGTTGTAATCTGCTTTATCAAATTAAATACTTTTCGAGAGGAAGAAGTTGTGTAAAAGTTTGTGTAGTGAACAATGGGAAAGGAAGAATTTGCCTCACATCACTCAACTGTGGGTGTCTGGCCTCACAGCTTCTCATCGGATGCTAGGATGGCTGGGGTGCCCAATTCCCTCTGGGAGGGATCTTAACATTCATATTCCTCTCCTTGATGCTTTTGTGGCTCTTTTCCTTCCAGAACTAGCTTGCCTGCCTGGGGAGTGGGTAAAGTCAATGAGTGTGAGTTATGTGAGAGTCTCAAAATATCAGACCATCTCACAAATGAGCAAAGATGTTACAGGAGGAAAATAGGCTGAGGTATTTATTGATAACTTGGGAAGTTGTTTTTAAACATCTAGTCCCATTACAAGTAAATTATCTGTTATTACATCATTGTCTGCAAAATGTGTCTAAAGCTTAGGCACATTTGTGTCACATATGCATGTATGTGTTTAACTATGTGTTTATTATTAGGCCTAACCTCATAATCAAATTGTTCTGTTGGAGCCCCTAAAGTGGCTTATCACTGAGTGAAAGTAATTTCCCATGGCAGGTGCTCCCAGCAGGTGGCTGCTCACAGTACCTGCATCCGAAAGGTAGATTTAGTCAGAGATTTTATTTTAATAAGAAACCCGTATTGCAGCCGAGCCACCACTGGGTGATGTGCCAAAATTCATGTCTGCAGCATGATTTATTATGTGAAAATACCACAGAACTAATCAGTGGAGTTACTAATTAATACAAATCTGCATTTTTTGCATAAGCAATTAGTGCAAGGAGAGAGCAGTGAAAGAGGAAGTTTGACTCCTTTAATCTCAGTGCCTACTCAAGCGGAAAGACCCACCAAGGCCAAACTCCGAGATCTACGTTTGGAATTTTCCCCCTTTGATTAGTTAAAGACATAAAAGGTCAAATTATCAATATTTAATTTGAGAGAAATGCATTTGTTATAAAGGAAAAAAAAATTTATTTAAAGAAGGTGAGACTCCAGGAATGAATTCTTTAATCAAAAATGATTATATTTCTCATTACGGTGAAGTGTGAATAATACTTGATGAGGATTTTGTTTACTACTAATAATGATGTTTTGAAAATTATATCAATAAGTGTGTGTGGTGGGGAGGGGGATATGGTATATATTTCTCAGATGTTCAGATTGCCAAAGGAGCTTTCTCTTCTCAGTTATGTCTTTGCTAGATGTTTCCAGTATATGTTGGATAAGTTATGAGTACTCAATATGTAATATTTTAGATCTGGCATGATTTAGCTAATTGTGTGGCTCACTGAATCTGAGTGAATAATACCATTTGACTTCTGTTGGCTTGTTTTTTCATTAATTTATCAGAGATTGTTTACAGTATGAAATAACTGAAGTGTTGATAAAGTGATGGTGAAAAAGATTTTAGATTTTCAATAAAATTTATACTCCATAAAACACAAGCAAAATCAAAAACATTTTGAGAGATATTTTATTATTTCTGTGGAGAGTAAACAAGAAATTCATTTTGGTTTTGAAGCTGTGTGGCAAATAAGTACAAATATTTGAATAATGACTATCTTTTTGAAAGCTATTCAATTTATGATTTCTGTCTTTGTTTCAGACTAGCCAGCTCAAATTATAGTTTAAGCTCTTTCCTTACCCCTAAATCTGGCTATCTAGTTTTCCAGGAAACTTACTGTGAATATTTGACTAATTAGATGCAGACTTACAGGACTCTTTAAAAAGCTCAGTCATGGTGCCCAGTGTTTTTTGTTTGTTTTTGTTTTTGTTTTTGAAACAAAGCAAACAGGGAAGAGCAGAAAGGAGGAAGGGAAAGAAAGGAGGAAGAAGGGGAGGGAGGAAAGGAGGGAAACGAGGAGGAAGGGGACGGAGGAAAGGAAGGGAGGAAAGGAGGAAGGGTCGGAGGAAAGGAGGAAGGAAGGAAGGAAGAGAGAGATTTTGCTGAATCTGGTAGGCCGAAGGTCAGGGCCTTTGGAGTGGGAATTGTCCACGGTGCTGATAGGTTGCGGAAGTCGTTCCTTCTACAAGTCGCCTGGGGCCCTAAACCTGGTTTGCCCGCGTTCCTCCCGTGCCTTTAGGAACTTGTACGGGTCTCCTCTCCCAACCCACTGCAGCAGCCATTGTTATTGGGACGCTCCGGCGCCGTCGGTGTGTCTCGGCTCTCCACTCCCGAAGTTACACACAGCTACCGAGGATTTTTGTTTGCTTGCTTCTTTCTATTAAGGCAAAGGTTGGCAAATAGCGTGTGCTTGTCAGTTCCCTGGCCCTGCGATCCCCTTTGGACAGCAAGCTGTTCTTCGATCCCCGGGAAACAGGTGTGCGCCCTCTGCTCATGCTCCTCTCCCGAGAGCAGGTGCGACCGTGGACATACACTCACGGACACTCGCACACCCATCCACTTATGCCCACACTCACATACACATTCACATTCATTGACACACACCTGCACACACTCATATGTTCACATACACACTAACAATCATTTATATGCACACACGATTTGCACACACATTCACATAATCTTGCACACACACGGATTCACACACGTATATTCAAGTGGAATCACACACTTTTGCACACACAGGGCATCGGACGCACGAGGCCTTCAGCAATTGTGCCCGTGACCCACGCCTGCCAAGATGTTCCTACTGAGTTGATTTTACGTTGTTGGTTCTGCGTGTTAGATGGTTTCAGGAAAGCCTCTCGATCCTGACAGGGAATCAGAGACAAGTCCTCCCAAGGTCTGTGGGAGCCGAGAAAGGAGCCACCAAGGCCCCGTCGGGACCGGGAGGGCATAAATAATAAATAAAAAGGCCCAGGCAGGCCGAGCTGGGGAAGCCCGGCACTAAATCACTCCCCAGATCACAGTCGCGTCGTGCTCCATCCAATAGCTCTAAGCAATTTGTGGGGTTGGGGGTTGAAATCAATTTTTTCCGTTCTCGCAGGTGCAATATGAATCAATTATCTTAATTAAGATTATGCCGCAAGCCCTGGAGATTTGGGGAGGATGGGTTTTGCGCTCGGGGCGACGGCGAGGCATTTTAATAGCGTCTCTCGTTGCTCTTGACTCTCCTGGGTCGCCTGCCTGTCGAGCCTGGGCAGCTCCAGCCTCAGGCCAGGACCTGGGAGCCCAACTGCCTCCCCCGGGGCGCAGGCGCCGCGTCGGCGGTCTGTTCAGAACCCGCATCAACCCCCCTCCATCCCCCCCGAAGCTCTCAAGAGCCTCCAAGCTACCCGGCCTATGTAGGACCTGCAGCTCTCAGTCCTCCGTTCCTGCCGCCCCTGCGCCCCACGGTCTCGCGGGCCCCTCGGCCACCTGGCCCCCTCACCCCTCTCTCCCACCCCTGGAACGCGCCCAGGCCCCGACATCCCCCTCCTAGTTAGGGCGGGAAGAGGACGCGGGAACCTCTCGAGGTCGGCCGGGCTGCCCTGGCCACACTTGATCCTTTCATTGAACGCAAACCTCCCTTTGCAAGAGCTAGCATCTGTTTCCCTGAGAAACAGGTCACCGCCAGGGACGCCGGCCCGGCCCCTGCTCTTTATCTTGGCCCTGTGAATGCTTCGCCCCCCACCTCCCGACCCCCGCTTTCGCCTCCAGCCACAGGCTTCCCACCCCCTACGTCCGGGCCACACGCCTCCATCCCTTCCCCACCCCCATCCCTCCACACCCCTCCCCCTTCCCCTCCGCCGGGCCCACTCCCCTCTCCCCACCCCCGGCCACGCGCCTCCTCCCGCCCCCCTTCCCGCAGGCGCTCCGGCTGCCGCTGTAACGGTCGGGACGCCCGGCCCTCGCCGCGCGCTCAGAGCGGGGACCCGGGAGGCGGCAGATTTGGGGCATTGCTCGAGGGCAGTGAGTCATGAAAGCGGCTTTTGTTGTCCGCGCGTGCGGTTCGCGTGCCGCTGGGTAGCCTGCAGCGCCCAGTAGGGACGGGAGCTGGGGAAGTACGGCTAACTGGCAGCGAGGGGAGAGAGAAAAAACTTAGGGAATCAGGAGGGGGAAAAGTGTGCAACCGTCCAAACAAGTCCAAAGAGAAGAAAATAAGGAGGCGGGGCGGGGCAGCGGAGACGGTCCTCAGCACTAAGCCCCGCCGCGCCTTCAGCTCTGTCCTCTCCCGGCGTCCGGCTGACTCTTCTCTCGCCCCAATTTCTCGCGCCTTCAACCCCAAACAAAACGCACCTCAATCCAGGCCGTGGTCCAGGCTCCTCGCTTTAGGGTCTTACTACCCTGCATCTCCCGGGAGCCTCGCGGGCACTGGCTGAGAGTCGCGATGCCGGCGCTCTGGGTCGAAATTATCCGCGCGGAGGAGGGTCACATCGGAGCCCTGCAGGTTGGAAAGCCCAGTGACAGCCACCGTGAGACCCAACCTCAGCCCGGTCTCTGAAACATCTTGGAGTGGCCTTTCCTTTGTAAAAATCCCCAGTCCTGAGCGAACAACGCGCAGTGGGATTAGAAATGAATTTATCAAGGGGAGAGGAGGAAACAGACTAGTAATTCCCGCACTTTAAGCATTTGAGTCTACTTCTGGCAAAATACTCGGGCGTCCCTCTTGCCCAAGAACATCTGACTCCACCATAATTCTCCTGTATTGCACAGGATGTCGCGAACTGGAGAAGTTTCTGCTTTCTGGGGGTGAGGACAAGAATTTAGCAGAGGGACCACTAGGCTACCACTGACCTCGAGGTTAGATGGAGTCCTTTCTCCTACTCCATCCCCAGATCTCCTCCGGAGCTCCCCAAAGTTGGAAAAATGAGAGCCTAGGCACGAGTTCCATATGCCTGCAGCACGGTGTGCTGCCAGTCGGGGCAGCTGCCGGGCGAGGGGCAGCACTTAACCTGGCCCTGCCGCAAATGTCCTCAGACCTCAGGCTGTGTACTACCTTCTAAGGGCTAGTACTCTGACGCCCTCGAGTTTTAGCCCAACACTGAAGATACATAGAGTACAGGGGTAAATCCTAGGACCAGGCCCCTGGATGACTTATTTTATCCTCCCCTATGTGCTTTGTCAGCCGAGTGAATGTAGAAAAGCAAGCAAAACTCCGGAACCCCACAACGATTCACACCACGCTTCGGTGGCACAACTCCTTTCTTCCCCTTTTAGATTTGTACTGTGCAGGGAAGGCTGCACCTGCCACCTTCAGACACCGGCGATCTGGCTAGGACCCTCTTCCTCTATCCCCACTCTCTCCTCCTGTCCCCACCCTCTTCCAGATGCACCCCAGTCCAGCCGCTCAATCCTGACACTGTTTGCAAACTCGAGGGATATTTAGTGTAATTGCCTTTAAATAAGCAATTCACGTAAGAGGTATTTATTGCAGAGGGCTTCAGGTCTGGGAGGGGGTTAGGAGTTAGTTAATGAAGGATTGGGGCAAAGCTGGGAAAGAACGAGTAGATAGGCCAGTTTCTTTCTTTTTTAAAAAATCTATTCTGGAAAACGCTTATTCGAAAAGAGTAAAGAATTGCTATTTAGGCAACAGTGTGGCTCTTTCGGAACTGATCGGGAATTTCTGTGGTCTTTGCTTGACCTACAAGGTGGGAGTTTCAAATCAGAGGCTTTGAAGTCTGGAGGAGTTCGCAGCCATTAATCCTTCCCGGGGTTGTGCTAAAGGCATTTCTAGAAAGAAATCAATCGGAAAGACCCGTTCAACACAGGCCCATTGCATCTTCTCTTTGAAAAGGCTTGTCTGAATCAAGTATCTTATACAGACCCGAGATTGAGGGGAGCAAGGCGCAGGTCCGGCTGTGGCGAGGTGTCCACCACCGTACTCATGGTCAATGCCTGGACTAGAGAGCCGAGGCCATGCAGGGCGGGCTGGCCAGGTAACTGGAAGCGCCCTGGACTGGCTGAGAGGAGGTGCCTTTTGCAGCAACCCAGTGGCCATGGCTAAAAGGCAGAATCCAACCGTCAAAGAAGCCCCCAGCTCCCACATAAGAAAGCGCAAAGGCCAATGGAGCCAAGGCCTCCTCGAGAGAACTAGCTCGCTTTGAGGACAAGATCCTGGGGATGGAGGTAGGGACTGACGTAGTGAGAGGGTCTGGAGGGACAGTGGTAGCTGAGAGTCAGGACACGAAGGATTGAACGTATGGTAGGGATAGAATGGCAAGTACAAATTTTCTGTACTTAAGGAACTGGGAGAGGACGATCCGGTTAGAGAGGATGGGGAACTAATCTCAACGCTGCGTTTACAGAAGAAGCCGCTTTTATATGGCGTATATGTTTGCTTAGAGGGGCCGAAGGAGATTAGGAGAAGCCATCCGTTGGCGCGAATGATCAAAGCGTCTGCCAAGGAGAAGAAGCCAAGGGATGGGCCTTTCAGACAGGGCAGGGAGTCATGCTGCTCTGGATGCCAGTGCCAGGACAAGAAATCGAAAGGAGCGAGGACTCTTCACTGCGTGCCTCAGTCTCCCCGCTTCTGCCTCTTTCACCTCTGCCCTACTTCCGGCGTGAAAGCAGGCCACTCTCTCTGATGTAGACCAACTCAACATTAGCTTTTCCCTTCCTTCCCTCAAATCCCCTCCCCCCTCTATCCCCTGTCCCTTCTGCCGCCTGAAAGGGTTAATCTCTCCTGCGGGTAAAAACAGGTCCGCGGAGTCTCTAACTGGCGACAGATGGGCCACTTTCTTCTGGCCACAAAGGGGCCGGAATGGAGCGCTCCGCGGCATACAAATGGGCAGGTCACGTGGTTCCAGGCTCTTGGCTGGACCGGGAAGACCATATGGCGCATGCCGGGGAGGAAGGAGAAGGGGCGGGAGTAGGGGTGGAGGGTGAGGGGAGCGGTTGTCAGAGGAGGGCGGGAGACAAGCAAGGCGTGGGGAGAAGTGGGGAGGAGGGGAGAACCGGGAGCGCACAGCCTGGACGCGTGCGCAGGCGGCAGGCGCAGAGACCTGCTAGCTCCTCAGCTAGCAGCCCCGCCCGCGCTTAGCATCACTAACTGGGCTATATAACCTGAGCGCCCGCGCGGCCAGGACACGAGGAATTCGCCCACGCAGGAGGCACGGCGTCCGGAGGCCCCAGGGTTATGAGACTTTCACTGCTCAGGACCTACTAACAACAAAGGTAATTACAATTATTTCATTTTTTTGCCCTAGAATAGAAGCAATAACTGAAGACTGATGCACCTACATATTCTGTATGTGTGCGTTTGCGAGCGTGTGTATGTGTGTTGAGACCAGCATCCCTCTCCATAATTGCCCATAAGTACTCACACATAATGAGTCGTGTCACTCAAGTACCCCCTGCAGGCTTTCTAATTTAAATTTTAAGAATTTGGGTTTCTTTTGTGGATAGCATAGGAGCTTGGATTTTTTAAAAGAATACACAGTAATTATGATTATCTGCTAGTGCTGATTTTAAAGTCCCAAAAGCAATAATGACTTCATTTTCTCACTTCTTACAATAAGAAAAAAAAAAGCTGTGTTATCAATATATATTTTGTGTGCATGTATTTTACGCATATTAGGAGTGTCAAGCTGTGTTTTCAGTGAATGAAAGCGACATGGATACCTTGAGTATTCACACCATGGAAAATAAATCAGGTTCAGAGATAGTTTAGTTGAGAGGGGGGAAAGTGAAGAAAGGGAGAGGGACTCACTCCTGCTACCTGTTACCGCTCCAGAGGCGGCCAAGTCCCCAGCAGCCACTACTGGAGCCAGAAATGCAGTTGTTTTACTAACGGCTTTTTATTTTCCTTATTAGAAGCAGCAACTTCGCGGTTGCCAATCGCTGACCATTATAATTACTCAATTTTTTAAAGGGAGGTTTGAGGCGAACTTTGAAAAGCCTCAATAAAGAGCGGGCGGCCCTTTCAATGGGCTGTTTATTAGAGAGGAGCCTTCCGCACCTGATCCCCGGCGCGTGGGAGAGCGCTCTGCGCCGCGCCCCCAGCCCTCGCCCTGCAGCTAGCGCTTTTGTACAAGGTGGAAATTCAGCGTCGGGCCAGAGATGGAAGGCAAGAAAAGAAAGGCGAGGGAGGGGTGGAAGACCCTGTCCACTTTTGTTGCCAAATGTTACATTGATGGTGGAACAATTTGGCGGAAACTATTTTTCCTCCTTTCTGCATTTGCTCTTCAGTATCCCGTCTGTGTAATCTTCTTAAAAATCGCTGCCAGTATTAGTAAATTGCGCAATGGCTCTTCAACTTAAATCGCTAAGTACCTAGAAGCCAGGACAAAAATGGAAGCAGAATGTGTGATTTTTCAGCTCATTTGTGTGTGTGTGTGTGTGTGCGTGTGTGTGTAGTTGTGAGTGACTTTGAACACATTTGGATAAACATGAAGTCACTGAAATGTACAGTCATTTCCACACACATTATCTTGTCAGGCAACCACCATAAACACATTTAAGTTAATCACTAGGATACAAACACATATGCGTGAGTGGTGTACACATATACATATTCACTGCCTTCCCCCAGTCCTGTCCTCACTCCTACGTACCAGCGGGGCACACGCACGCGCCATTATAAAACACTGCATTTAACTTTTTCTCGGAGGCATTCATTTTGTAATGGGCAGGTACTTTTCTCAAGCATTTGTACAGATTGAGGGAGTGGAAGCTGAAGGCGTATCTGGCTTTTGAATATAGCGTTTTTCTCCTTTTCTTTCTGTTTGCCTCTACCCTGTTGAATGTAGGAAATCTAAACATGACCAAATCGTACAGCGAGAGTGGGCTGATGGGCGAACCTCAGCCCCAAGGTCCTCCAAGCTGGACAGACGAGTGTCTCAGTTCTCAGGACGAGGAGCACGAGGCAGACAAGAAGGAGGACGACCTCGAAGCCATGAACGCAGAGGAGGACTCACTGAGGAATGGGGGAGAGGAGGAGGACGAAGACGAGGACCTGGAAGAGGAGGAAGAAGAGGAAGAGGAGGATGACGATCAAAAGCCCAAGAGACGCGGCCCCAAAAAGAAGAAGATGACCAAGGCTCGCCTGGAGCGTTTTAAATTGAGACGCATGAAGGCTAACGCCCGGGAGCGCAACCGCATGCACGGACTGAACGCGGCCCTAGACAACCTGCGCAAGGTGGTGCCCTGCTATTCTAAGACGCAGAAGCTGTCCAAAATCGAGACTCTGCGCTTGGCCAAGAACTACATCTGGGCTCTGTCGGAGATCCTGCGCTCAGGCAAAAGCCCAGACCTGGTCTCCTTCGTTCAGACCCTTTGCAAGGGCTTATCCCAACCCACCACCAACCTGGTTGCAGGCTGCCTGCAACTCAATCCTCGGACTTTTCTGCCTGAACAGAACCAGGACATGCCCCCGCACCTGCCGACGGCCAGCGCTTCCTTCCCTGTACACCCCTACTCCTACCAGTCGCCTGGGCTGCCCAGTCCGCCTTACGGCACCATGGACAGCTCCCATGTCTTCCACGTCAAGCCGCCGCCGCACGCCTACAGCGCAGCGCTGGAGCCCTTCTTTGAAAGCCCTCTGACTGATTGCACCAGCCCTTCCTTTGATGGACCCCTCAGCCCGCCGCTCAGCATCAATGGCAACTTCTCTTTCAAACACGAACCGTCCGCCGAGTTTGAGAAAAATTATGCCTTTACCATGCACTATCCTGCAGCGACCCTGGCAGGGGCCCAAAGCCACGGATCAATCTTCTCGGGCACCGCTGCCCCTCGCTGCGAGATCCCCATAGACAATATTATGTCCTTCGATAGCCATTCACATCATGAGCGAGTCATGAGTGCCCAGCTCAATGCCATCTTTCATGATTAGAGGCACGCCAGTTTCACCATTTCTGGGAAACGAACCCACTGTGCTTACAGTGACTGTCGTGTTTACAAAAGGCAGCCCTTTGGGTACTACTGCTGCAAAGTGCAAATACTCCAAGCTTCAAGTGATATATGTATTTATTGTCATTACTGCCTTTGGAAGAAACAGGGGATCAAAGTTCCTGTTCACCTTATGTATTATTTTCTATAGCTCTTCTATTTTAAAAAAAAATACAGTAAAGTTAAAGAAATGCACCACGAATTTGGTGTAGCTGTATTCAGATCGTATTAATTATCTGATCGGGATAACAAAATCACAAGCAATAATTAGGAACTATGCAATTTTTAAACTAGTAATGGGCCAATTAAAATATATATAAATATATATTTTTCAACCAGCATTTTACTACTTGTTACCTTTCCCATGCTGAATTATTTTGTTGTGATTTTGTACAGAATTTTTAATGACTTTTTATAATGTGAATTTCCTATTTTAAAACCATGCAGCTTCATCAATTTTTATACATATCAGAAAAGTAGAATTATATCTAATTTATACAAAATAATTTAACTAATTTAAACCAGCAGAAAAGTGCTTAGAAAGTTATTGTGTTGCCTTAGCACTTCTTTCCTCTCTAATTGTAAAAAAAAAAAAAAAAAATTGCACAATTTGAGCAATTCATTTCACTTTAAAGTCTTTCCCTCTCCCTAAAATATAAACCAGAATCATAATTTTCAAGAGAATAAAAAATTAAGAGATGCATTCCCTATCAAAACATATCAATTCAACACATTAGTTGCACAAGCTTGTATATACATATTATAAATAAATGCCAACATACCCTTCTTTAAATCAAAAGCTGCTTGACTATCACATACAATTTGCACTGTTACTTTTTAGTCTTTTACTCCTTTGCATTCCATGATTTTACAGAGAATCTGAAGCTATTGATGTTTCCAGAAAATATAAATGCATGATTTTATACATAGTCACAAAAATGGTGGTTTGTCATATATTCATGTAATAAATCTGAGCCTAAATCTAATCAGGTTGTTAATGTTGGGATTTATATCTATTGTAGTCAATTAGTACAGTAGCTTAAATAAATTCAAACCATTTAATTCATAATTAGAACAATAGCTATTGCATGTAAAATGCAGTCCAGAATAAGTGCTGTTTGAGATGTGATGCTGGTACCACTGGAATCGAGCTGTACTGTAATTTTGTTTGTAATCCTGTATATTATGGTGTAATGCACAATTTAGAAAACATTCATCCAGTTGCAATAAAATAGTATTGAAAGTGAGAGCAATTGTTGCATTTCTTCTTAAAGGGATTTTGTTTTCATTTCTGGGGAAAATAGTCTCTTTTTTGCTGAGTTAAAAACTACTAAACACTTCATGTAGAATAAAAGAAAAGAAGAAAGGTTTACCTTGGCATATGTTCTTGTCTGTTTATCTTGCACAGGGAATCACCAGCTCTTTGTAGATAATGAAAAGACCTAATTGATATTTCATTATTTGGAATATGGGACTGGACAGAGGTACAAACAGTGTGTTTTTTCTCTGTTTTAGGTAGCTTAGCCTTTAGGCTTTTTATTTCCATTTTTAAAAATGATTGTTACATGTTTTCTTCTATTTCTTTCTTTAAAAAGGTGGATTTTATTAATTATTAACAAACAAGACATAAAAAAGTATCCCAGCATAGTTTGTCTATACATTTAAGACATATAAAACATTACTATTTTCTTGGTGTTCTGTTATCTGCACATTTTTCTGAACTAAACAGTTTTATCTCGCAAATAGTACTGTCCCAGAGAAATTTATATACTTTTGGAAAGTACCAAAGGGAAATGAGTTAAAGAAGCCAAGAGAAGTAACATTTTATAATTGTTCTATAAACATCTTGTGATGATTTCCATCATTTTTCCATGAAAAAGCATAATGGATTATTTGTACTGAAGAACACACTATTTGTACCGTATTTTAGGAAGGTGTAATTATTTCCTCCCCCCTCCCCCCACCCTTTGGGGCACTATTCTGTTGTTTCATGAACACAACTCACTGGAAAAACTTATGGAAGATTCTGTCTATTGTTACGTCCACTTCAAAAAAAAAAAAAGAGTTTGGCATTTCTTTTCCTCTGGATGTACTGACTGACAGTCATGATTCCTAGGGAATATCATTTTGGCACTTGTGCCCTGGCTCTACCGTGGTGCTCTGATTACTGTCATTAGTAACTCCATTGTTTCTACTCTGATTCGGGTGCCACATTGGATGACTACCCCCCTTCCCAAGCTTGTTCCTTTAATCTCCTTCTCATTGGTGATTTAGGGGTTCCAGAAAGCTGACCTCATTTAGCAAGCTGCTCCAGAAAAATGTGAGTAATGTAATGGACAGGAACAATTAGCCATACTAATAACATTGCCAATGAGGCTGCGTCAAGCTGTGACAGTAGCAGTAAGGAATACTTCGACGTTAAAAAAATGTTTGAGAGCAATTTAAAATATATTATTTTAACATGTTTTCTATCTGCCTTCATCACATGACAGAAATACTTTTAAGTTAGTCCCAACTTTATCTAAAATGCAGCAATCTCATTCCAACTGAATCAGAGTTGTTATTTTGGAATCAAGCTGTTGCTTCTATATCCTGGATTGTTCTCACTGTTCTTACTTTAAGAGACATAATACTGATATGATAGTTGAATACTACCAGTCTTCCAGCATAGGAGGTAATGAAGTGAACATTCAGATCTGATCTAATCTATTAAGTAGCTCAATTTCACCTGCAGTTAAAATTAGACATCTTCATGCAAACTAAAATCTGTTACTGTAGTGAAGAGAAGAAATAAAAGAATGACATTTTAGGAATTCCAGCTTTCAAAATAGCAAACAGGAAAATCTAGACTGTGATCTTTTGTAAGGTAGAAACGAACACTGAAAGTTAGGTTTTTGTTTTGTTTTGTTTTGTTTTTCCATTTTGCCAATAGAACTTCATTCTAAAACATAGGGATTCTTTCAGTCAGTCAAGGAGTAACTCACATGCCACCATCTTTTATTCAAAGGCAGGCACAGATGTTCCTTCTGCAGGGGAGGATTTAATTTATGAAAATGATATTGTTTATGCATGAATGAACTGCATGCACTCTGCATAACACATAGCACTTCCATCTGATCAGAGAAATGCCACAGAACCAGTGCCAATGTCAGAAACATATTCTACAAATTTACTCACTTAAATGTTTAATGAATATTTGGAAGGCACTTTCAAACCATAAGAAACATTTTAAATTATCTTCTTTTATGAATTCCTACCCATATTTAAAAAAGACTCTTACAGCTTTTGTAACTGGCTAATGATTATACCCAGTTTGTAAGAAAAGAACATATTTTACTAAATGAAAACCAACCAACCAAAAAAAAAGAAAATGCTGGCAAGTTTGGCTTCACTGGAAAACATATTTCTTTTACTTTTGCTGTTTAATGCTTGTCATGAATAATATTTGGGATTCTATGTGTTTCTTCATCTTGAGCCACGACTATTCCTATCAAATAAGATGCTTAGGTATACTTGTTTAATGTGAAAATCCTATGAATAGTTATTTCTAGAAAAAGCTGGTATGTAAAATCAAGGGGAAATTTCATAGTCTAAGATGAAATTGAGCTAAATAGTGTAACTGGTGCATAATTACTATTGAATAGGAACACTTCACATAACATATTTTATTTTACATAACCAATTGCAGCTATATAGTATGATCTATATACTTTTAATACTTAATTATAAATAAATTAAAATGAAAGATTATAATGCCTTAAGAATGTTCTACTAATCTTAGGTTTATAATATGTTATAGTAAAATAAGATCTGAAATACATTTTGTGTTCTAATTTATTAATCTTAAAATCCCTGTTTTTACATTTGAAAGTCCTTACATTCTTACAAAATTAATACATTTTCTGAAAGAAGCTAGCAATTACTAAAATGATATAAGGATCATTAGCTAACAGTTTGAACCAAGCTGTTTTAGTTCTATAATTATACAAGAAATTTAAAGTGAAAATATCTATTAAGCAATTAATAAAACTAGGTTTCAAAATATTGGCTGATTTTCTCCTAATGGAAAATGTAAGACAGCAAAACTGTTTCTTAAACTACACAAAAACCTCCTCACTTCTCTTTTTCTCTCCCTCTAACACCACTTATTTATTGAAAATCACCTAAATAAAATCTTTAATTCCAGGGTCTGATGAAGAATAAAAGAGCCAAAGCAACATCTTGTAGAACACCAGGACTGAGAACTCTTGTTGTTACCATTGCAAAGAGGCATTCTGGCGTCAGATGCACAGTGATTTGTATGGTGGCATAATCATTGGCTGCTGGCCAGGCATTATGTTTCAGAGGACACTATTGTCAAGAACCATTCAACCAGAAATCTGCACTGTATGCACTCAAAAGTTGAGATCATCTGCCTTCCTATGACAGGAAGAATTCTGTGCTGGCAATTGACTCATGGACTCTCTTCACACACACTAAGGCTTGGTCCAATGGCTCTGATGGAATTAACTGTGCAGCCAAACTAGTGGCATTGACAAGACAAGGCCACAGTCTCTGGGGACTTCTGGTTAAATTGCTAATTTTAAAATGCGGAGTATTATGTTAATGCTGGATTAAATCTTCAGATACATTAAATGTGGATTTGGCCATCTAAGCATTATTATGTTATTTGCCCAGTTAATTTAGAGGTAGATGGACAGTGACAATAACTATCTCTACAGATCCACAATTCTAAGAGATGGATCCAATTGTGAAATGACATGGAGAGATAAAGAGTAAGTTCAATCTAGCATATATGAAATAACTTGGTAACTGACTTTTCTGTTAACAAGATGAAAAGCTAACCTGCTTTACACTTTCACATCTAAGGACAGACAACCAGAGAGGTGGCTTCACACACTAGGCCAGTGCTAACTAAGTGCTTTTCATTCACTTGCGTATTTCATCATCAAAGCAGCCTCCTGCCTTGTTTATAGATGGGGAAACTAGGAAGTTGAGATACCTAGATATTTGCATTTCTGTCTTCCTTTCTTCATTCAGGTTTTTCTTTCATTGCCACTTCCTCAAAGCAGCTTTTACTGATTCCCATTTAAAATAACAACTGACTTCAACTCCACCAAAATCACTATACTGTCCCTCCCTCTTTCCGGAGCATTTGCCTGTCAAATGTTATCTTATGTATTTACTTGTTTAGCTTATTTTTAAACTATTTGTTTATTTTTAAACTATCTATCTCTAGGTCTTCTAAGCACCTGAGAAACAGAGACAAAGTTGTCTCTTCTGTGTGTTGCTGTTCCTCTGGTGCTTAGAAGACCTAGAGGATCCTAAAAAAATATTAACTTTCCAAGGGAATTGAAGAACACTAGGCCGGGCGCGGTGGCACATGCCTGTAATCCCAGCACTTTGGGAGGCCGAGGCGGGTGGATCACGAGGTCAGGAGATCGAGACCATCCTGGCTAACACAGTGAAATCCTGTCTCTACTAAAAATATAAAAAAATTAGCCGGGCGTGGTGGCAGGTGCCTGTAGTCTCAGCTACTCGGGAGGCTGAGGCAGGAGAATGGTGAACCCAGGAGGCGGAGGCTGCAGTGAACCGAGATCATGCCACTGCACTCCAGCCTGGGTGACAGAGCAAGACTCCGTCTTAAAAAAAAAAAAAAAAAGAAGAAGAAGAACACTAATGTAATGCTAAAGCCTATGCTATAAGTCAAGTCAGTTGAGAATGGAGAGGACCACAGATTATTTTCAGTCCAGCAAATGTTATAAACATTAATTCTACGACAAGAAAACAATTGAAACTAATTTCTATCATACTGCATGGCACCAAACTCCCCCCACTTCCTTTTTGAGGATCATAAGTTGTCAGTTATTGTTTCTTTTATTGATATCAATTGGTTAAATATAATCTAGAATCGGAATAAAAACAATTATAGGCTTTTTCCAGACCATGTATTTCAATGAATGTTCTTTTTTCCTTTCTGTTCATTATTCTTTCAGTAATTGTTTTTGTTCTATTTTTAGTGTTATGTAAAATTACTCTAGCTCATAATTTCTATTTTAAAGTGTTCAGTGCATAAACTTAGCACATCAATACTATCTTTTTAGTGTTCGCTCTCAATGATGTCAGTTAAGAGATCATCATCACTTTTGGTGACGTCAATGAAGGGGTATTACAACCTTAAGAGAACTGTTAATCCCTTTCCACTGGTGTCACTAATTGTAGTGCTTGTTTACTCATAGCAAGTACGTGACTAAATAATGTTAACATCAAAGCAGAAAGAGGATAATAAAGTGTTCTAAAAAGAAAATTTGGTGGCTGGGTGCAGTGGCTCACACCTGTAATGCCAGCACTTTTGAGAGGCCGATGCAGGTGGATTGTTTGAGCCTAGGAGTTTGAGACCAGTCTGGGCAACATGGTGAAACCTCGTGTCTACAAAAAATACAAAAATTAGTGGTGCATGATGGCGTGCATCTATAGTCCCAGCTACTCGGGGGCTCAGGTGGGAGGATCACCTGAGCCTGGGGAGGTCAAGGCTGCAGTGAGATGTGATTGCACCACTGTACTACAACCTAGGTGACAAAGTGAGACCCTGTCTCAAAAAAAAAAGAAGATGATGATTTGAGATAACGTCACTTGTTACTGTTAACAGTTAACTGAATAATCTTTATTCTAGTCAGTGCCTAAATACATAATAAATGATAGTACAAATGCATAGAAATTATAACTAAACCTAAGTAGTGATATTTATCACAGTATTTCTTTACTAGAAGAATTTCTTTGTTAATAGAGGCAAGGCTACTTGTTTAGATATCTTAAAATATCAACATAAGATTTTTGGATAAATAAATTAATGAATCCTTGACTCTGGCATATTAAAAATATTAAGCAAAGAGATCTTTGCTTCCCAAGGTTTTATTTTTGCCTAATTAACTACTGGTGCATTTATATTAAAACATATTGTCATATATATATATATGATACGTGTGTGTGTATATATATATATGCTATACTTGGCTGAGTAGTATCCCCTTCCCTTGCCCACCTCTCTCCCAAATGTATGCCCATCCAAAACCTCAAAATGTGGCCTCATTTGAAATACTGTCTTTCCAGATTTAATTAAGATATAAGATGTAAATTGATATGAGTTCATGCTGGATTAGGGTGGGCCCTAAATCCAATCACTGATGTCCTGATAAGAAGCAGACAGAACACACAGACACACAGCACACAGGAAGGATGGCGTGTGAAGGTAAAGGCAGAGACTGGAGCGATGTGTCTACAAACCAAGGGGCCCCAAGGATTTGGGGCAAACATCAGAAGCTGGGAAACAGACAGGAATTCTCAGCTTCTCCTTCTGAATCCCTAAGAAGGAATCAACCCCGCTGACACCGTGATTTTAAACTTCTTGTCTCCAGAACTGTAATACAATACATTTTTGTTGTCTTAAGCTACGCAGTTTCTGGTGATTTGTTATGGCAGCCCTAGGAAACTGATAGGTATACTAAAATCTCTAATGAATTGATGTTAAATATATATAAGTATAGGAGAGTTCATTTAAATTCTTCTGAAAATGTCTTCTTAAATTTTTAATGATACAATATATAACAACCAGTATACTTAGTTGGTATCAGGTGTGATATTTAAACAAGCTGACAAAAAACAGCTATTTAATAAACATTTGAATTATATAAAAGTTGTATTGTTTATTGTTCACGGGAATGACTTAAACTGACATCGACATTTAGTGAAGTGCGAATGGGCCTAGCCAATAAACTATGGGTAATTTTTTTAAAGTCTCATTTTTGAATTGACAAAGAAAGTACCAAATATCAGCTATTATGTATTCTTCATGTGAAGAAAATGTCATATTTATTTGATTTGTGGAGCAGCATTATATTAATAGAGCTTCTGAAAGAACAAATGTAGCATTTTCCTGATTTTGCAGACACTCATTTAACACACAATTTCATATTTTAAAGTACATAATTTTTAAAAAAAATAATTCTAGTCCAAATGAATTTAAGTGCCATGACTTCTAAAAATTCTGTCTCTATTTTTGGGTTTTATAGGACCTTGAGCCAGTACTGTTCTGGTGAGCTTAAGAGGCTAAGACTTCAACTTTAGTTACATGGGGCTTTCATCTGGTTGTCTATTTTGATTGCTCTAAATACAAGTAAGTGTTTATTTCATCTGAATGTATTTAAAGTTTTGGTTTTACGTAGATCTGGGGTTCTGTCTTGTTTTTAATCTTTATTGGTCTGTTTGTTTGGGGATAGTTGGTACTTTCATCTCTTATGCTTGTTTCTTTTTCATTTTGTGCCCACCCTTAGTCAGGTGAACATCAGTGAGGAATAAAATTTTATTGTTTTAAACGTCTGAAAAAATTCAAAAACCACATCATAATTCTGCCTCTGCCAACTGATAAAGATGCTAACTTATTAAGACAAAATGTTATGCAAGAAGACTTTATTGGAATAGAGAAACTTCCTTTTTTATGTAAAAAATACCAACAGAGACACGTGCCTTTCTTGTGACAAGTGTGATATGTGTGTGGATTAGAGGTCTGGAATGTGGCAGCATTTGGGTACTTGGAGGAGAGATTTTGAGTCGGGTAGAAAGATAGACAGGGAGCAGAGGATGATTCTCACCCAATAGAAAGCAGAGTGAAGAAAGAAAGGGGAATTGTTTTTTGCATTATATTATTTGAGCTGTGGGATCAAGTCTTTCCATAAGCCATCCTTACACCTCTAAGTACGTTTTATTATTCTAAGCTGGTTTGACATGGATTTTATGGCATTTAGACAACAGAAGTGAAAGCACTGGTAAGAAAGAAGTAAGAAACACCATGGGGCTCAGAAAAGCAAAGTTGATCCATCTGGTACATGGGCAAGGATGTTCCTGAACAATTCTGCAGTAAGTTGGAAGATAGGAAAAATACCTAATGAACTTGTAGATCTGGGTAAGGAGATTTTTGGTAGAATATCGTAAGGCTAATTGGCTTCTCTTAACTATATGAGATAGGGTTTTGCAAGGGAGAGAGATAAGCAAGCATAATTTAGAAGAACTATAGGGGGTCCCAGGCAGACTCTTTGGCTGGAAAATTACTCTGATAGCAAGAAATTAGCCCCAAAGCAAAGATGAAAAGTAGGGTGCTTCCAATTAAACATGTGATAAGGTCAAACCTCAATCAAGTGTGGCTAGAAGGCACAGCTCACCTGGACAAAGATGCTTGTAAGAATATTAGGAGCATATACCACAACAACCTGACTTGGACCCAAAGTTGAGAGAGGCCAGTCTCAAAAAAATTTGTGGGAATGGCTTTTGCATAATATGATACTTATATACATATATGTTACATATCATATATATCATATTAAAAACAAAAAAAAACCCTGTTTTTTATTCTGTTCTTTCATATAACACTTCTGACAACAAATGTGTAGTTCTTCCCACACCAAGCAATTCTCTAGTTCTTGGTGGACATCTCCTGGATGTCCTACAATTCAACTCAATTCTGACACAACTGCTCAGAGTCAGTGCAGACCCACAGAATAAAAGCTCAGTCCCAAAAGACTATCCCCCACTTCAGATGTCAATCACAAGTCTCGACTTCCTTTATTTCTGACTTACTAGCTATAAATTGGAGGAAACCCCTCTTTCATTCAATAATTTGCTAGAATGGCTCACAAAACTCTGGGAAACATTTACTTATGGCTACCAATGGATATAACAGCCAAATGGAATAGATACACAGGGTGAAAAATGGGGGAGAGACCGCAGCACAACTCTCTCAGCATCTCCATGTGTTCACCAACCCAGAAGCTCTCAGAACTCCTTCCTTTAGGGCTCTTATGGAGCTTTATCAAGTAGGAATGATTCATGAAATACTGGCACTGGTGATTAACTCAACCTCCAACCCCTTTCCCCTCCCTCAACACAGGGGGTGAGGCTAAAAGTTCCAACTCTGTAATCACAGGGTGAGCTTCCCTGGCAACTAGTCCTCTTATCCTTAGGGGGCTTCTGAAAGTCACCTTATTAACATAAATTCAGGTGTGGTTGAAAGGGTATTGTTTTGAATAACAAAAGATGTGCCTTTTTCCTTTATCTCTCTGAGTTGTTTCAGGAGCTAGGGACAAAAGCCTAATACTATAACAACAACAGCAACAAAAATTTAACTTTTGCTTTTATCTCTCGGAAATCACAGGGATTTTAGGACCTCTGTCCAGAAGCCAACAATGAAGATCAAACTACATATTTCTTATTATATCACAATTTCACACATGTACATGATATCTGTAAGATAAGTGAACTACATAAAGTAAGTTCACAAAGTTTCTGTAGGAGTTTTGTCCATTTACAAACAGATTGTAAGCTAAAAGTATCTGTGACAAGGCTCAATGAATTTAGAAGTTCATTTTTCCAATGTTAAGGACATGCCTGTGACACAGCCTCAGAAGGTCCTGATGGCATGTGCCCAAGGTGATCAGGCTACAACTTGGTTTTATACATTTAGGGAGACATAAGACATCAATCAATACATGTAAGATGACTATTAGTTCAGTCCAGAAAAGCAGGACTACTGAAAGTGGGGGCTTCCAGGTCATAAGCAGATTCAAAGGTTTTCTGATTGGCAATTGGTTGAGTTATTATCTAAAGACCTAGAATTAATAAAAGGGAATTTATCATGCAGATGAAGCTTTAGGTAGCAGGCTTCAGAGAGACGAGATTGTAAAGGTTTCTTATCAGACTTAAAAGAGTCTGTTCTACTAGAATTAAGGTCTCAGTGTTGATGTTAATGCTGGTCAGCTGTGCCTGAATTCCAAAAGGGAGGGGGGTATAATGAGGCATGTCTGAGTACCCTTTCCCATCATGGCATGAACTAGTTTTTCAGGTTAACTTTGGAATGTCCTTGGCTGAGAGGAGGGTCCATTGAGATGGCTGGGCAGCTTGGAATTTTATTTTTGGTTAACAAGTTCAACATTAAAAACCTCTGTACCTCCAACTTTGTATGGATAAAAAGAAGGCTGAAAAAGCTACTTGGCTGTAATCATGGGCCATTTCATTTTTATAATCTGAAAAGAAGGATAAAATGGAGGGCAGAACCAAAAGCCCAGCAGCTGGAGCCAAGAGCTGCTGAGAATGATGAATTAGCGAACCACTCTCAGAGAGCAGATCTGGTTGTGAGATAGGAACATTCTCTATCTTAGGGTCTGTGAAACTGGCAACACATGCCTCCTGAATTTCAGAATTGCTATGGACCATTTACTGTGATGTGCTTTCTATATTTTTCCCTTTTTGATGGGAGCATCTATCATGATTATCCTCTCCCTGTCTCATTATTGTATGTTAGATTTGTGTGGGAAGATAACATGTGTTTTTAGTTCCTAGGTTCCCAGAATAAGAGGAGCACACTCAAAGAGCCACATTCATGAGATACTGGATTTTTCACTTGATATCATAATTGGATGAGACTTAAAAGAAAGTGAGCATATTTTGCAAATGGGAGGGATGTTAACCACTGACAACCACACCCATAGGGTCCATTGTATTAGCCCGTCTGCAAAGATGGCTGCCAACAATTCCTTCTGTCCATACATATATTCCCCTTTTTAATGTGACTATTTCACCTGCCAGCTACTGAAGGGCTTTATTTCCATTTCCCCTTGTGACTTGTTTGACTAACAGCAAGAAGCAAAAGTAATGCTATTCCAATTCTAGACCTGGGCCTTAAGAGGCATGACAGCTTCTGCTTTCACTCTCTTGAAACTTAATGTCATTTTTTTAAAGCTTAGGCTAGACTACTCATCATGAGGGACCACATGAAAAGGGATAGGCCCAGCTAGTTTCCACCCATTCCAGCCACTCCAGATGAGATGCCAGACATGCAAATGAAGCCATCTTGGATATTTCAGCTCCAGCTGAGCTTCCAGCTAAATGCAAGTACATTCAGTTGATACCTCATAGAGCAGAACCACTGAGCTGACTTCACGCAAGTCACAGAATTGTAAGAAATAACAAGTCATTGTTGATTTAAGTCAATACATTTAAGGGGTTTTTTTGTTATCCAGTTGTAGATGAATTATACAGCCTGGGGGAAAAAGAAGATAGCACACTGTTAGTTGCCTCATCGATATTTATCCCCAACTTCTTTTTCCTTGTTAGTAGGTCTCATCTTCCACCTGGAAGCTGAACACACCTTTCCCAGACTCTCTGGAAGCTACAGCACAGGCATGTTGCCCAATTCTAAACAATAGGACATGAGAGGAAGTCTGCTGGGTGGAATATTTGGAAACAATTTTTTTTCTCGTTAAGAAAAAAGAAATGCCCAAGGAAAACCTTGAAATGCCCCTTCCATTCTTGCTTTTGGACATTTTTTGGGAGAGGATATGATGCTTAGCACTCCTGCAGCCACCTTGGGGCCAACAATAGAATCCTTGTTGCTACCTGGTGACAGTGAAGTAGAAAGCTACAAAATTCTTGATTTCTAATGACATCATATGGGATGAACCAACCCAGGAACAGTCTGACTCTGGACCTCTTTTAATGTTAGAAATAAAATCTTATTTGTAAACCACTGTTAGTTGTACAGGTTGTTGACATAGGCACTGAAGTGTCCCCAAATGGTGATGCATAATGAAACAAAAGTCAAAGACAGCAAGTCTAGTGCCAAATTTTTTGATGCCTATGGGTAAGAAGCTGAACACAGTGAGCTATTTTTTCTTTTTTTCTTTTTTATTTTTGTGGGTTATATATAGATGTATATATTAGTCTGCTATTTTCAATAGTGAGAAGGGATGTTGCCACTTAGTATAATGCCTTTTTCACAGCTATCGTAGAAACTGTATATACATGTAGTACAGAAAATGAGGATAGATTTCTGACTTAAACTGCCTATTTCATTTGTGTGCCTGGTTACACCTAATTTAAGACTCTACAATACAGCATTGCTAGCAGTTACTGTGAAAATATTTCAAGCTCCCTATTTGGTGGAAATACATTTTTTTGTTCCAAGTTTATGAATATTAGAACCTACCTAAAAAGGAGCTTTTAAAAATTTGAGGAAAGGAAAAGGGAGGGCCTACTCTTCTTGCCTGTGTTACTTCTTGTTACTGCTGATTGAGATGCTAGAGATCACATTGGGTGAGATGTGTCTTAGAATACAGCTGAGCAATTCACTTTTAACAGTTTCCATCTGAGTACAAAAAACTGGCCTGTGCAGAAAATTTGATATTCTGACTTGGTGGGATTCTAGGATTTGTTCTATTTTTTTATTTCTGTAATTGTTATAAGGACATATGGCCCTGTACCTTTTGGGCAGCAGGAGCCAGAATAGCGGGAACATTCTGACAAAATTCTCACTCAGCATGAGGGGGAAGCAGTCCCCCGACACACTGAGGAAGTGCCCATTTAGCATTACAAGTGTTTGAGAGGTGGACACACAACTAAAACTCACCTCACTCAAAATATATATTGACACAGAAAAAGTAAATACAATCCGCTGTCATTAACCTTCCTTCTCACCAATGACACATGTTAAATATCTGAAATTCATAAAGGAATTAAATTTAAAAAGTTTACTCATTCATGCATTTAACACATTTATTGAGCATCTGTTATATAAATGCACTGTTTTAGGCACAAGAGATAGAGCCATAAACAAGCAGATTCAATCACTGTTCTCGACTGAGGTACTACTCTGATATAAGAGAGGAGACAGAAATAAGTAAACATTATAAATCAACTACATACTTTTACACAGTGTAAAGTGCAATTAAGAAAATATTATTGAATAGAGGTCAATTTTGGAATGGTTGGGCAGGGAAGACCTTTGGAAGTGACATGAAGTTGGTCTGGGCACCATGCGAAGCTATGCCATGGTGAAAAGTGTTCCAGACAGAGTAGACAGCAACAGCAGAGGCCCTGAATGAGAATGAACTTGGCTTATCTGAAGAGTAGAATGAAGGCCAGAGTGGTAGGATACATACTAATAATAGAAGAAAAATGATAGAAAAGAGGGTTTGAGTAGGTGGGCAGGAATTGGACAACATGGTGTCTCATATGTCATAATAGAAGTTTGGATTTTATTCTACCTGCAGTGAGAAGTTGTTAATAAAAAAAAAACTATATACTGGAGTTTGAGAAAGAACTATGTCGATGATAGCATAAACCCTCAATCATTTGTCACATAAACTCCAAACTTCAGCAGAGACTTAGGGAGATCAAAGGGACTACCATAGGATTACCCACTGGCTAAAATTCAGATCCATGGCAGTTGGTCCTGACTGGAATTAGACTTCCTTGTCTGTTGCCCTCATTGCAGTGGGTCTGAATGTCTCTGTCGACTGTGAATTCGTCTCCCTCTATCTGTGGCATTGAGAAGGTGGCCCAGACTTCTGGAGTCTGTCCCATTGGCCTATTACCTGGGGATTAGCTGCCTTTCTTCTGGAAGTTTGGGTATTTGTTTTCAGGACATATTTAAAGGCCTCCTGAAAGCAATGTTAACAATAGCAGAATGTTTTTTATGGTCTTCTACTCAGACTTGGATTTCTAAGAACCAGGGATGGAGACTGTGTTTCCAGATCTAGTCAAATCCCTTCCAAACATAAAGCAACAAAGTGCCTTTTAAACTAGGACTTGTACTGTTTAATGCTCTGGAAACAAATACCCAAGCTTCAGCCAAAGGAGGGAAAGCAATGTTCAGGAAGCTTCCTGAAAGTTTTTTGAAAGCAATTTTCATGCATTAGTATTTTACACACACACACACACACACACACACAGCTAATGAGACAATTGATCTTCAGGAACTAACATGAAATAATTGGGGTCTCTTGGTATTATTGTTATAGATAAATATTGAAGAAGTTCATTCATTCTTTCAGATATTAATTGAGCACTTACTGTGTACTAGGAACTGTGATAGATACTGGGAATTTAATGGTGAACAAGATAAATTCTCTGCCATCAAGGAGCTTATATTCTAACAAACTTAAAATTTACTGAGTGTTCTCTGTATTTCAGCAATGTTACTAACTGCACTAACTCAGTGGGGAAGCTAGACAATAAACAAAGAAGCATGTAATAAGAATTAATAGTAAGTGCTGTAAAGAATACTAAAGCAGGTTATGGTAGAGAGATTAATGGCAGCCTGAAGATGTCCATGTTTCAATCCCCAGAACCTGTGAATATGTTACCTTACAAAGCAAAAGAGGCTTTGTGAACATAATTAAGGGTTATCTGGGCAGGCCCAATGTAATCATAAGAGTCGTCATAAGACGAAGGGACAAAGGTCAAAGACATAGAAAAAGAGAAGATTTAAGGATAGAAACAAAGAGGAGAGATGTTACACTGCTGGCTTTGAAGATGGAAAAAGTGAACATGAGCCAAAACAAATAAAACATAGAACAAAACAAAATCCACAGGTGACCTCTAGAACAGGGGTCCCCAATCTCTGGGCCATGGACCCGTACCTGTCTGTGGCCTGTTAGGAACCAGGCCGCCCAGCAGGAGATGAGTGGTGAGTGGCCCACAGGCAAGCATTACCACCTGTGCCCGTCTCCTGTCAGGTCGGTGGCAGCATCAGATTCTCACAGGAGCCTGAATCCTACTGTGAACTGCATATGCAAGGGATCTAGTTTGTGCCCCTTATGAGAAACTAATGCCTCCAAAAGGCTCACTCCACCAAACTGCCCCCATCTGTGGAAAAACTGTCTTCCACAAAACCGGTCCCTGGTGCCAAAAAGGTTGGGGACCGCTGCTCTAGGAGCTGGAAAAGAGGAGACATATTTTCCCCTAGAGCCTACAGAAGGAATACAGGCCTGCTGGCACCTTGATTTTAGTCCTGTGAAACTGATTTTGGATTTCTGACCTCCAGAAACATAAAACAATGCATTTGTTTTGTTTCAAGTCACTAAATTTGTGGTAATTAGATACAGCAGTAGTAAGAAATGAATACACAGGTTTACAGGATGGTGAATTATGGAGGGTGCTCAGGAGTGGCCTCTTTGAGGTGCTGGCCTTCAAACAGAAAAATGAGCAAAGTGAAGGAATGGACCATCTGGTGGGGAGAAAAGCTTTCCAGCCAGAGGGAACAGCAAAAGCAAATGCTCTGAGAAGGGATTCCTCTCAATGTGTTTGACGACTAGCAAGAAGGCTTTGTGTGAATGAGCAAGAGGAAAAAGTTGGTAGGTGATCTCAGAGACATAGCCAGGGTCCAGATTAGGGAGGACCTTTCGACTTGCTAAGCATTTGGACTTTATTCCAATAATAATGGGAAGTGATTGGAAGGTTGTGAGCCGAGTTATACACTCTTGTTATTTTTAAAAGGCACAATGTAACTACAAAGTGGAAAATCGGCTCTGGGCTGTAGATATCAGCACAGGCGAAAGGGAAAGCAGAGAGATGGGTTGGGAGAGCTGAGACTGAAGTTATCCAGCTGAGGGGTGCAGAAGTGCGGACTGCAATGACAGCAGGCAGAAAGGACTATCTGTTCTAGACAGAATGGACAGGAATTTGCTGGTAGATTGGATTGAAGGTATGAGACAAAGGAGACATGGATGATATCAAGGATTTTGATACTATAGATTTGAAACATTCTGAGAGGGACAGGTTTGTGATGGAAAATCATGAGTCTGGTTTTAGAAGCTTATTGGACAGCCAAGTAGAGATGTCAGGTAGGCAGTTGGACATAATACCTGAAGTTCAGGAGAGTGGTTGAAGCTGGTGTCATCATTTGCAGAACCCTGGATAGTACATAAAGCACGGGACAGCGTGTGTGGATAGATCCTAAAGACAGAGCCCTAGGGCATTCCAGCTTTTACAGTCCTGGAAAAAGGCAGCTTATCAAAGGAAAAAAAGATAGAAAGAAGGTAACACAACTCTCATTATTTCCACCTTCAGGACAATTCAAAGCCACTGTTTTTGACTTCCTAGCTTGAGTGAAGCTTGAAAAATGGCAACTTGCACCTTTGCAAAACTCCTAATGAGTAGCCATTGGCTTGGTCTGTTTGCCCTGGCTCTGGGTGAGCTTTTAAAATGCCAGTGAGCTCTAATTGTGTTGATTGCCTAACAGCTGTGAATACAAGCTGCTGACTCCAGAACTGCAACTCATTTTGCGAAGGGCACCATCCTTTTCCCACTAATGACTGCTGAGCAGAGCCACCTGAAGCCTGCATGGGGTTTAGCAGCAGCTGCACTTCTGCTCTAAGAAATAGCTCACTGCAGTCAGATCAAACTGAAGCTCTTCCTTGCTTTTCCTCGAAGCTTGGGTACTTATTGCCGGAGCATTAAACAGTAAGAGTCCTAGCTTAACTGATGCACAGTGCTTTATGTTTGATAGGGATTTGGTTAGGCCTACAAACCATCTGAACTAAGAACCTTGAGAAACTCCTGCTATAGTTAGCTCTTTCTGTGACTTTGCACTGTGACCAGGAATGAGGACAGAATAAGAATTTGCTGCCTCTATGATAGAACTGTTTAGGCACTAGAACACTGGAACTAGATCTACAACACATGCATTTAATTTCCTCTTCAACTCCCCTACTCCTTTTTTCAATATGATGGTAATGACCTTGTTTAAAAAAAAAAAAAAAAAAAAGCCTTCTGCTTTACTTCCCACTCTGCTCCTCTTCCCAGGGACTCGCTTTCTTCCTGACTGCTCTCGCATTATAAATACTCAGCTCCCTGTGTTATCACTCTGCTTAGAGCAGCCATTATCAGCCTTGGCTAAACATTGGAATTACCTGGGAACTTTTAAAAATCCGGAAGTCTGGGTCTCGCCTCCAGAGATTCCAGCTTAATTGTCTTGAGTGTGGCCTGGATATTTGGGTTTTCAAAAGTTCCCCATGTAATTTTAATGTGCAACCACTATTGAGTATCACCATCCTCCAGACTCTCTTGTGTTTTCCAAATTAACGAGCAGCTGATATTAGAAATCTCACTTACCAGGAGAAAAGGGTGAACACCCCCCCAGCCCCCCCGGGGTCGTCTCCTTTTCCAGGTGACACTTTTTTTTGTTGTTGTTGTTGAGACAGAGTCTCGCTTTGTCGCCCAGGCTGGGGTGCAGTGGCCAGATCTCAGCTCACTGCAAGCTCCGCCTCCCGGGTTTACGCCATTCTCCTGCCTCAGCCTCCCGAGTAGCTGGGACTACAGGTGCCCGCCACCTCGCCCGGCTAGTTTTTTGTATTTTTTAGTAGAGACGGGGTTTCACCATGTTAGCCAGGATGGTCTCGATCTCCTGACCTCGTGATCCGCCCGTCTCGGCCTCCCAAAGTGCTGGGATTACAGGCTTGAGCCACCGCGCCCGGCCTCCAGGTGACACTTCTTTATAGCAGTGCGTGAAAGAGAAGCCCTGCTGCTTGAAATCTCCCTCAAGGGAGTGTAAGATCCAGGCAAAGACAAGATTGCAGAGGAGATACCTTGGGGGAAAGTAGGATCCTAAATACTTACACCTGGAGGCACTTACCTTTAATACTGAATTTGTCAGATGCAAATTTGTCTATGCAAACCAGGGCCTTATCTGTAGCTTCCCCTCAGGGGTTTTGGGAAGTGCGCTAGTACTCCGTAACAGGGTTGTAAAGCACCACCTCTGCTCGCCAGGGAACCCTCTGGAAAGGAGGTGGAAAAAGAGGCTTCCACCCTTGCAACTCAGAGTGTGTTCCTTGGCCAGCGGGATCCATTACCTAGTATTTTCTTAGATATGTGGTATTTGGGGGCCAGTCCCACACCTGTTCAATAAGAATCTCCATTTGAACAAGACGCCCAAAGGATGATATGCAAGTTTGAGGAGGGCTGGTTTAACTTGAGGGTAACGAAAAGTGCGAAACCGTACTTTGCAGGAGAAGCTAGGCGGAGGGAGCCAATTATTCTTCCTCTTGCAGCTGGGTCTTTTTGTAGTGAGTGGCGAAGCGGGAGGCTGGCAGGCCAGGGTGCTGGACTGGGTCAGGCGCGGCCCCGCCTCCCTCCTGGGTCCTTGCCCTGCGCGCGGTTGCTGTGGCAGCGCAGGACGCGGCTAGAGCTGGGGCTGCCGCGCCCTCCACCTCCTCCTCCAAAGGCCTCCCCGTACCCCTGGCTCGGGCCCAGCCTGCGGCTCCGCCATGCCCTGGAGGAGGCGCAGGAACCGGGTGAGTGCCCTGGAGGGCGGCCGGGAGGAAGAGGCGCCCCCGGAGGCTGCCGCTGTGCCTTCGGCGCTGTTAACGTCCCCGCAGCAGACGGAGGCGGCGGCCGAGCGGATTCTGCTCCGGGGCATCTTCGAGATCGGGAGGGACAGCTGTGACGTGGTACTGAGCGAGCGAGCACTGCGGTGGCGGCCCATTCAGCCAGAGCGCCCGGCGGGTGAGTGTCAGGCCCCAAGCGTCTTCGCCTCCCTCCGCGCCTCCTCCCTCTCCCCGGCCCAAGGCCTGCCACCCGCGCGCTTTCGCTCCACCCTCTCCTTCTCTCTCCTCCCCTCCCCGGGCTCTCCTCACAGCCCGGACTCTCCTCACAGCCTGGACAGGTTACCGAGTCCCCAAGTCGCCGCCGCCTCCTTCCCAACCGGGAACTCACGCCCCTCGCCCCACCCCAGAACCCCCAGGGATTCATTTCGCTACCTAGCCTTCTCCCGCCTCCGGGACCTTCCCCGGACAAACGTCACACTCAGCTTTTGTTCAGCGTCTCAGCAGAAAGTCTTGAGCCACAAAGGGGAGGTAATTTACAAATGTGAGAAGGTCACCTACTCCGCCCCTCCAAGTTGAAAAAGTTTTAATCCATCAATTTGATGGTACATTGAAACTATAAACATTTTACAGATTATGCATACACAAGAGTTCTGAATCCAACTTTCATTTTGCTGACTTGAAAATGTAACCCCAGAGCTTTGGGAGCGTTTCTGGATTTTTTTCTGCCCCTCACCTCCCTTGCCATTGTCAAGAATTAAGACTTCTTCAGGCTCAGTCTAGAAACTTTTAATTTTTAATATTGACCCTAGAATATTGGATCACAGTTTTGCGATACTTAGTTACGTCAAGCGGTTTGCTCACGTTTGCCTTTTATTGACTTAAAATTTTAGTTACCTAAAAAAGTTAGAATGCTGTAGTTTACAACAGACATACTTGGAGTCTATTTTCACGTCTTAGTCAAATGGCTTTATAAACTTACAGATAACTTATAAAGACCATTTTACAAGTCTTGTAGACTTTCATATAGTCTTATTTCTAAGTCCAAACTCGAGAAATACTCCCCATTGTTGAATTAGCTCAGCTGTGAGTGGTGAAAGAGATGAAATGGGGGAGGAACTACATCAAGGTTACTCGCTAGGAGATGACTTGTGGGAAACGGAATTTGGTATTCAACCTCTTTTAGCGAAATACAAACTTATGAAATTAAAAAAATTTGCCTTCCCCTGTTGGAAAACAAGACACAGTGTGCTATTTATGTTACGGAATAGAAAGACTCATTGTCTTCAAGTTTCTTGCTCAAAAGTCTAACGAAATGAAACCAACTAGCCAGGGTCTCAGCACTGGTTGCGATTGTGAATTCTGCCTGTGCTGCATGTGCCATGGTCGCTCACTTCATGAAAACAGTCTTTGACCTTAAAGTGTTTTCAGGTGTTCTAAAAGCCAAGGTGTAGTATTTTCTTGAACCTTTTAAGTTAAAAGCTAGGGATATAGCTATAGAATTATTTGTAAGTCTTTCAGGCAATTCGAGTTATGCAATATAGAAGTTTATAATTAGAGTTTGGATTAGCCCAAAGAGTCAATTTAACCTACAACGCAGCTGAAATACTATAGAATTAAAATGAGACATTGTGCAATGAGAGGTCATACAAACCAATGTTGCAGTATTTGTGTACAAAAAAAGCAAACAATGACATGAGAAAAATGCTGTTTTTTATTGAGTGGTGATTAAGGAAAAATAGGTTTAATTAGCGCACCCCTGGCAGTAGAGTTCTAAAATACATCTTGATAGATTTGTAACTTTAAAGGTTGTAAGTACTGATTCTTTGTTTAATTATGCCCTAAAATCATTTGATTGTCTCTTTCCTTCAAACAGGTGTACCCTTTTTTCTTTGTAATTAAGAGCTGGTATTCAAACTACTTTGGGCCTCTAAAATTGGGGACACAGGAGCCTAGAGCCTTAGTAAGTACTTCTATTTATGGAAAAAAACAAGAGATGTTTTGTTTAGGTAAAATATAGCCAGACATGGTGGTGCGTGCCTGTAATCCCAGCTACTTGGGAGGCTGAGTCAGGTGAATCGCTTGAACCTGGGTGGTGGAGGTTGCTGTAAACCGAAATCATGCCACTGCACTGCAGACTGGGCAACAAGAGTGAAATTCCATCTCAAACACAACAAACAAAAACAAACACTGGGAAACAAAAAGGAGATATTAAGAGATGATATATTTAAATATTAGAAGTACTCTCTGTTGTTGAATAAGCTTAGATGTGAGTGGTAAAAGATTAAATGGAAGAGGAGCTACATCAAAGTTACTGTACTTGGGAGGACGTGATATGGTAGGATGTGGTGGGGAGAGAGCACGTCCATTGCTGGTTGGCAAGTGACTGGCTGCCTCAGAAAAGGATGAGGGTGGGTAGAGGTCACTGGAGATTATTTTAACATACCTATGTTTTCAAGACTGCTTAGTTTTTAAACCTCATAGTACCTTAATTGTTTTCACTGATGAAATAAAATACTATGTGATCTTTTTCTAATTTTCCATCTTGAGTGATGAGCAAAGACATTAATGTATTTTATGAAGACTTTGACTGCCAAAATTGGGACAAATTGATGGTCTTGTTGGCAGGATAAATGAGCATAACTGTAGTAATTGTAGTTCTTTTTATTGGGTTCAGGGGTGACCTGGAATAATGGATGTGTTACCCTTCCCTGTAGAAGTGAGGCTTTCAAAAAGAGGCTATAAGTCAAGTTGGGAGGCGCAAAAGTATCAGCACTTTTTGGGGATCTTTTTTAGGTAGAAAAATATTTTAAATCAAACGTGTGATGTTATGCATGTGCTTCTTAAGCACGTTAACTCAACCAGATCCAACAGCTGGTCTAATAACTTTTTAATTGTTTAAAAAAATTTTAATTGACACATTGTAATTGTACATATTTATGAGATACTATTTGACGTTTTGATATTTATGTTGTGCAGTTATCCGATCAAAGTAGTGTTTCCTTCATCTCACACGTTCATCATTTCCTCACACGTTCATCATTTCCTTGTGGGTTAGAACATTCAAAAGACTCTGTTCTAGTTATTTTGTAATATACAGTATTTTACTGTTAACCATAGTCACCATACTATGCAACAAAACCCCAGAATTTATTCTTCCTACCTAGTTACAACTTTGTGTCTGTTGACTAACCTCTCTCCATCCTTCCTTCTCCCCTCCCCTTCCCAGTCTCTAGTAACCACTATTCTAATCTCTGCCTTATCTGTATCAACCTTTTATAATAGAAAAAGATTCTACATGTGAGTGACATCATGTGGTGTTTGTCTTTCTGTGTCTGGGTTACTGCACTTAACATGATGTCCTTCAGGCTTATCCATTCACAATTGACAGGACTTTATTTTTTTATGGCTGACTAGTATTCCATTATGTTTATGTATCACATTTTCTTTATTCATCTATGGTTGTATGCTTAAGTTGATTCTATATCTTGGCCATTGTGAATAGTGCTGCAATAAACAACGGGAGTGCAGATCTCTTCAACATACTGATTTTATTTCCTTTGGATGCATATCCAGTAGTGGGATTGCTGGATCATATGATACTTCTATTTTTGATTGTTTTAGGAACTTCCATGCTGTTTTCCATAATGACTGTACTAGTTTACAATCATACCAACAGTGTGTGTTCCCTTTTCTCCATATCTGTGTCAATACTTATTTTCTTTTGTCTTTTTGGCAATAGCCATTCTAACTGGAGTGAAGTGCATCTTCTTGTGGTTTTGATTTGCATTTCCCTGATGATTAGTGATGTTAAGTATCTTTTAAATGTACCTGTTGGTCATTTGTGTGTCTTCTTTCGAGACCTGTCAAAATCTTTTGCCCATTTAAAAAATCAAGCTGGCCAGGTGCACTGGCTCACACCTGTAATCCCAGCACTTTTGGAGTCCAAGGCAGGCAGATCACGAGGTCAGGAGATCGAGACCATCCTGGCCAACATGGTGAAACCCCGTCTCTACTAAAAATACAAAAATTAGCTAGGTGTGGTGGTGCATGCCTGTAGTCCCAGTTACTTGGGAGGCTGAGGCAGGAGAATCGCTTGAACCCGAGAGGTGGAAATTGCAGTGAGCTGAGATGGTGCCACTGCACTCCAGCCTGGCGACAGAGGGAGACTTCATCTAAAAAAAAAAAAAAAAATCGTTATTATTTTTTCTGTTGAATTAAATTTCTTATATATTTTGGATTTTATCCCTTTGTCACATGTATAGATTGCAAATATTTTTCTCCCATTCTGCAGCTGTTTTCACTTTGTTAATAGTTTTCTTTAAGGTGCAAAGGATTTTAGTTTGATTTAATCTTATTTTGTCTGCTTTTGAGGTCTTATTTTTAAAATCCTTGCTCAGCTCAGTGTTGAGAATAATTTCCCTTTTTTCTTCTAGTAATTTCATAGTTTCAAGTTCTACATTTTAAATCTTTAATCTATTTTGATTTTTGTATATGGTGAGAGGGAGGGGTCTAATCTCATTCTTCTGCATGTGAATATCTAATTTTCCTAGTACCACTTGTTGAAGAGACTGTCTTTTTCCCAGTGTATGTTCTTAACATCTTAAAAAAATCAGTTGGCTATTGTAGGTGCAAAAATGTATTTCTAGGTTTTCCGTTTTATTTCATTGGTCTGTCTGGTTTTATGCTAGTTCCATGCTGTGTTAATGTAGTTTTATCGTATATTTTGAAGTCAGGTAGTATGGTGCTTCCAGTTTGGTGCTTTTTGCTCAGGATTGCTTTGGCTATTTTTTTTTTTTTTGTGGTTCTATATGAATTTTCAGATTGTTTTATTTCTGTAAAGAATGGTGTTGTTCTGATAGAGATTGCATTAAATCCGTAGATCACTTTGGGTAATATGGCCATTTTAACAATATTAATTATTTCAATCCATGAACATGGACTATCTTCCCATTTATTGATGTGGGAAGATAATTTCTTTCATCAAAATTTTATGCTTTTCACTGTAGAGATTCTTTCACTTCCTTGGTTGTTTATTTCTAGGTATCTTTTTTAAAAAGTAACTACTATAAATGGAATTGTTTTCTTGATTTTTTCACATAGTATAATATTAGTGTATAGAAATGCTACTGATTTTTATATGTTGATTTTGTGTTCTTCAACTTTACTAAATTTATTCTAACAGTTCTTTCGTGGAGCATTTTGGATTTTCTATCTATAAGATAGTATCTTCTGCAAACAGGGACAGTTTGACATGCTTCTTTCCAATTTGGATGCTTGTTATTTCTTTCTTCTGCCCAATTTATCTGGCTAGAACTTTCAGTAGTATGTTGAATAGAAATTGTGAAAGTGGGCATCCTTCTCTTTATTGATCTTAGGATTGATCTTATTATTGATCTTTTCCCATTCAGTATGACGTTAGCTGTGGACTTGTCATATGTGGCCTTCCTTGTGTTGAAGTGTATACCTTCCATACCTAATTTGTTGAGTTTTTAATCATGAAATGATGACAAATTTTGTCAAAGGCTTTTTCTGCATCTATTAAAATGATCTTATGGTTTTTGTCTTTCTGTTAATATGATGTATCACATTTACTGCTTTGTGTGTGTTAAACCATTTTTGCATCCCTCTGATCCCTCTGATGAATCGCACTTGAACGTAGCAAGTTATCTTTCTAATGTGCTGTTGGATTTGGATTGCTAATATCTTGAGAATTTTTTGCACCTATGTTCATCAGGGATATTGTACTATAGTTTTCTGTGTTGTATTGTTATCTGATTTTGGAATTAGGGTAATGCTTGCCTCATGAAATGAGTTTGGAAGTATACCCTCTGTTTCAGTTTTCTGAAATATTTTGAAATGAATTGATACTGGTTTGTTAAATGTTTGGTTGAGTTCAGCAATGAAGCCATTCGTTTCTGGGCTTTTCTTTGATGAAAGAGTTTATTACTGATTCAATTTCTTCACTTATTATTGGTCTGGTCAGATTTTATATGTCTTCCTAATTTAATCTTGGTAGGTTGTAAGTGTCTGGGAATTCATTTTTTCTGTGTTATCAAATTTGATGAAATTTGTTGAAAACTAAATTTTGTTCATCTTTTGAAATTATTTTTAGTCTCTATTTCATTTATTTCTCCTCTGAATTGAATCATTTCCTTACTTCTACCAACTTTGGGATTAGTTTATTCTTTTCTTTTTTCTCTTTTTTTAAGATGGAGTTTCGTTCTTGTTGCCCAGGCTAGAGCGCAATGGCGCGATCTAGGCTCACTGCAACCTCTGCCTCCCGGGTTCAAGCAATTCTACTGCCTCAGCCTTCTTGAGTAGCTGGAATTACAGGCATGTGCCACCATACCTAGCTAATTTTGTATTTTCAGTAGAGACAGGGTTTCTCCATGTTGATCAGGCTGGTCTCGAACTCCCGACCTCAGGTGATCCGGCCACCTCGGCCTCCCAAAGTGCTGGGATTACAGGTGTCAGCCACCGTGCCTGGCTGATTAGTTTGTTCTTGATTTTGTAGTATCTTGAGGTGCATCATTAGGCTGTCAGAAATCTGTTGTCTTTTTTGATAGAGGCATTTATTGCTATAAGCTTACCTCTTAAAACTGCTTGTGCTATGTTTCACTATGATGTATTTTCATTCTCACTTGTCTCAAGAAAAATTTTATTTTCCTTTTTAATTTCTTCATTGACCCATTGGTTGTTTAGGAGCATGTCGTTTCCATGATTTGTGAAGTCGTCAGTTTTTCTCTCGTTGTTGATTTCTAGTTTAGTTCTTTCCTTTTCTTTCTTTCTGAGACAAGGTGTTGCTTTATCTCCCAGGCCCAAGTGCAGAGGCACAATCTTGGCTTAGTGCAACCTCTGCCTCCTGGGCTTAAGCAATCCTCTCACCTCAGCCTCCCAAGTAGCTGGGACTACAGTTGTGTGCCACCGTGCCTGGTTAAATTTTGTTGTTGTTGTTGTTTTGTTTTGTTTTGTTTTGTATTTTTAGTAGAGAGGGCTTTCACCGTTTCACTGTGTTGCCCAGGTTGTTCTCAAACTGCTGGGCTCAAGCAACCTGCATACCTTGGCTTCCCAAAGTGGTGGGATTACAGCCGTGAGCCACCACACCTGGTCTGATTTCTGGTTTTATAACACTGTGGTCAGTAAAGATACTTGATATTATCTTAATCTTTTACAATTTGTTAAGACTTGTTTTGTGGCCTAACATGTGATCTGTCCTCAAGAATGTTCCATGTGCATTTAAGAAGAATGTGTATCTGCAGCTGTTGGATGGAATGTTCTGTGTCTGCTAGGTGCATTTGGTCTATGGTGCAGCTTAAGTCCAGTATTTCCTGATTTCTCTGTGTGTGTTTGTGTATGTATGTATGTCTAGATAATTTATTCATTATTGAAAGTGAGCTGTTAAATTGTCTTACTATTATTGTATTGGAGTTTATCTCGTTAGATTGAATATTTGCTCTATATATCTGGGTACTTAGGTATTAGGTACATGAATGTTTATAATTGTTATATCCTGTTGTTGAAATGATCCCTTTATCATTATATTATGACCTTCTTTGTCTCTTTTTACGGTTTTTGAATTAAAGTATATTTTGTCTGATATGAATATTGCTACTCCTGCTCACTTTTGGATTCTGATTGCATGGAATATCTTTTTCCATTTCTTCACTTTCAGTCTGTCTTTAATGGTGAGGTAAGCCTCTTTTAGGCAGCATGTAGTTGAGTTTTTTTGTTTTGTTTTGTTTTGTTTTCCAGTCATGCAGCTACTTTATATCTTTTAATTAGATAATTTATTTACATTCAAGATTTTTATTGATAAGAACTCATATCTGCCATTTTGTTGTTTTCTGGTTGTCTTGTAGATTCTCAGTTCTTCTTTCTTTCTTGTTTACCTCTGTGGTTTGGTCATTTTCTGTGGTCCTAAGCTTTGTTTCCTTCTATCTCTTGTTTATGTATCTCTTGTAATTGCTTTCTTTGTGAATACCATGGGGCTAACATAAAGAGCCTTGTAGTTATAATAAACTGTTTTAAGCTGATAACAAGTTAACTTTGGTCACATAAAAATACTCGACTTTTTTCCCCCCATCCCTAATTTATATTTTTGTTGCCTTTATTTCTTTAGCATGTGTTCCTTAGCCATTGTAGCTGTTGTTGTTTTTGACCAGTTTTACTTTAAACCTTCATCTAGAGGATTGAGAGATTTACATCGTAACATGATATCACTGGGACATTCTGAGTTGGATTTATAAATTTACCTCTATTGGTGAGGTTTATACTCTCACATGTGTTCATGATAGTTACCATGTTTTCATTTGCAGCTGTAGCACTCCTGTAAGCATTTCTTGTAAGGCTGGTGTAGGGGTGATGAATTCCCTCAGCTTTTGCTTGTCTGGGAAGGCCTTTAGTCTCCTCCAGGATAGTTTTGCTGGATATAGTATCCTTTATCCTTGGCTGAGAGTTTTTTTTTTTGTTTTTCTTTTAGCACCTTGAATAAATTATCCCTTTCTCTCCTGGCATAAATCAGTAATTTAAGGTTACTGATGAGAAATCTACTGATAGTCTAATGAGGATTCCCTTACATGTAAATTGATGCTTTTCTCTTGCAGATTTTAGAATTCTCTGTCTTCAACTTTT